>NW_008335593.1:16792-30418 GCF_000622305.1 Nannospalax galili | reverse complement strand
TTTGTAGACTGGACACTGGTTCAAGTCTATCTTGTGGGGTCTCCATGTCCTCCATAAACAGAGAACAGGTGACTCACCACAGTTACAGGACATTTTGAAAGATGTTCCATAGTCCTCTAGAACTTGGTCGACCTTGGAGGGCAAAGGGGCAAAAACTTCCTATAAGTCACTCTGACCACATTAGTATAGGCCTCAAACTATGGCTGTTAAACATCCAATAAGGTTAGTCCACAAGTCTGGTACTTTTAATTATCATGTGTTATGTAGATAAGGCTTGGGCAAAAAAAAAAATTCTCAGATAAACCTTGACTAGATATATATTTTATTCCTTAAACTAGTTGACTGAACTATGACCATAGACAATTTTTTTGGTCTTTTTGAGACGGTCTCCCTGTAGCCCCAGCTGTCCTAGAACTCACTATGTAGACCAGGCTGGCCTTTAACTCACAGAGATCCACCTGCCTCTGCCTTCCGAGTGCAGAGATTAAAGGCATGCACCACCACGCCCAGTGACCATAGACATTTTAAGATTATGTGTATATTATTTTTGTCTCATCCTTTATATATCGTAACAAACCTACACAGACCTTCATCACTTGCTTAGGTTTTCTCATTTTTTCTATTTTGGAAAATATCTCTATTCCCATATCCTTTTAACATATTTTACATTCTCACTTTGTTTTATTAAAAATAATTATGAGACATAATAGCATTAACAAATAAATTTTCCATCTGTTGTAAGGCTTCTTTTCCTGGGTATGCTAAGCAATGCTTATTCCCTTTTAAGGTTCGGGTGTCAAACCAATGTTTGATTTAAGTTTTACTGGGGAACCAATGAATTTATTGAGCTTACTTACAGAGGGATTGCTGAGGTCTATGTATGACCTGAGGGTATGCACACTGAAAAGCCTTTACCCAGTATGGGTCATGCCTTCTCTTCCCAACCTTCCCCAGATTGTATACTTTATTCCTACCCAAATCCAGGAGGCCATGTGTGATTAGGGCCAAATTACATACAGTTGGCTGGGAAGAGTGGCTGGGTACTCTGGCGAGGGTCCAATGACCCTGCTTGGCTCTCCTTTAATGAATGATCACAACTGTCAACAAGCCCAACTGTGATGATTACTCCTTTAATGAATGAGCACAATTGTCAACAAGCCCAATTGTGACTATGTTTAACGATCAGGCTCAGCTGAAGTCATGATGATGGTAGTTATTTCATGCAGAAGGGACTGCTGTATAGCATTTTCGTATTAAAAGGACCTGGAATTTAAAAAGATTTGGTGCTGGGATCCACATATGAGGGAGAACATATGTCATTTGTTTTTCTGAGTGAACGCTCCAGCCCCCATCTCTCTTCATTTTTTAAATATTTTATTTATTATATTTTTATTTTTTATGTTTATGAGTATGTTGCCTGCATGTATGTAAGTACACCCATGTCGTACAATGCCCATAGAGGTAAGAAGAGGGCTCGATCCCACTGAACTTACGGACAGTTGTTAGTTGCCATGTGGGTGCTAGGAATCAAACGTAATTCTCTTCAAGAGCAGCCAGTGCTCTTAACCACTGAGCCATCTCTCCATCCCCATTCATTTTTGAGGAAGAGATTTCTCATTAAACATCCACTTATATATTTCAATCATGTGTTCCACTCAGAGTTACAGAACGATGTGTCCGTGTGGTGAAAAACAATGAATGCCATCCAGTGATCCACGGGATACTGACTGATGCACAATGGAAGTCCAAGAGGGAGAGGATAGAGAGAAAAGGGGGAAGAACATTTGAGGAAACAATAGTGTAAACTTCCAAAATTTGAAGGAAATGTGTATTAATGACTTTTCTCATTGCTGTGACAAAATATCCTGACAAAAGCAACTTAAGAGTAAGAGTTTACTTTGGCTCACTGTTTGGGGATATGGTCCATCATGACAGGGACAACAATAGCAAGAGAGTGAGGTAACTGATTACATTGTATGAATGTCAGGAACCAGAGACAGGAATGCTAGTACTCAGCTGGCTTTCCCCTTTTTATGCAGTCTGGGACCCTCTTCCATGGAATAGTGGCACCTACATTTAGGGTGGATCTTCCTACCTCAATTGACCTAATCTAGATAATCCCTCACAGACATGCCCAGAGGCTTTTCTCTTTGGCAATTTTGTATCATGTGATGTTGACAATCAATTTTAACTTACAGTATGTGTCCAAGAAACTCAACATATCCAAGATTTGTCCCTTAATGGGATAAATTCAGACATGATCAAAAGCTGGAACAGAGATTCTGAAAAGCAGTGAGAGAAGCTGTGAGGCAGAGCTGAAGGATGATCTCCAGCATGGTGAAGTTTGGCATTCTGGAGGCAGCAGGATGACAGTGACTAGAACTCTACATTGAGCAACATTTCCAAAACATCCCCGCATAAACAAAACCTAAAAGATTCTTAACCATAAAAAATGTCCTGTATGAAATACTGGGGAGTCCTGAGGCTGTAGTAAAGGGACTCGAGGTTGTAACTCAAGTTCACTTAAAGAATATAGAGCACATAATAAAGTAAACTGTGTAGGTAAGCATAAAAGGACAAATGTATCATTGGATTATAATTTTTTGTCCAGTTCTCAAATAACCAGAGTAACTATCCAAATACATTTCTTTGGGGCAAGAGAACTATAAAATGACTGTTGCCTAATGTGCTTAATACATCTAAAACTATTCATATATATGATTAGCTGGTGAGTGTGGGGGGGGGTCCATCTGGCCATATGGAAATAGATTTCTCTGCCTAACTAGTAGCAGTTTGGTTATCAGTTGCCTTTAGTTTCTTGGTTGTTTTTTTAAATTCACACATGATTTTGACAAATAAAACCATATTCATGCATGTTCAAGACAGTGTTTAAGGAAAGAAAATGCATACAATTGATTCTATTCAGGGCACTGATATTGCAGTGCACTTTACATAAGTTTGCTCTCTGACATTCTAAGAGGGAACCTTGAAGGGCAGAAGGCAGTAAGGGCATAACTTATGACCCCATAATGGTCACGTTGAAAGGGGCAGACGTATAATACAATGATTCAGCATGAGTCTGAAAATTATCTGTGAGAATACCTGTGATGGCTTTAAAAACCAGAAATGTGTGGACCAAATCATATTTCTATAACTGAACTCCAGATAGGCATTTCCTGATACTGGGTCTGGCTTCTTCATGTCCTAGTCCCACCCAAGCACTGGGAGAGGTGATCTTTCTCTTTCTGAGTTGTTAGGTTATCCAATGCCTTGTGCCTGTCTTACTGGGATGAGACTCAATAGAACCCTCAAAGTTCAAGACTGAAAGGTGGGGTGTGAGGAACTGGACCTGGGAACTCCCATGTTAGGGCAGTCTGTACTAGCTGAGTTCTTGAGCGTCAGTTTGCTTCCTCATGTTGTGTTGTACCTGTTTGGGTGGCAAAAGAAGTTAAACATTACCCTTTTGTTTTTCATTCCCTTAAAAAGTCCTAATTCTCATAGCAGTGTGGTTATTCTACCTCACAGTGAGAGCCACATCATATGGTAGGAAGCAGAGAAAAGAAGCAAGTAAGATGAGTATTTCTAGATTTTATCTGTCCTTACCCAAAGAAAACTGCACAGATAGAAAATATTCAACTACCATTATGCCGCAAAAGTTCACAGAGGAAGCAGTACACATTTTTTTTAAATCTTGAGAAAATAAATAACATTCTTTCTATAGCTGTTTCTCCTTTTACTGAAGGACAATCAAGCTGTTCACAATACCTGATAGAACCATTGTCCTTTGAAAAGGCATTTAGAAGAAGAAAACAAAACTCATTGCAATTCCTGCTATTATAAGTGATGTGCCCTCTTGTCTTGCTACCCATTACCTTGTGATGGCAGGGAAATTACCAGCAGACTGTGCAGGCCTAGATAGAGAAAAGTGATGCCTTCCAGTGGCAGTCAGTGTGAGAAAAGTCCTTCTCTATGCTTATTTCCTTGAATTTCTTTTTAACTTTTGCTGTAGTGGTTAAGACAAGGTCTCTCTATGTAGCCCAGACTATCCTCAAACTCACAATCCTCCTGCCTTCGCCATACCTGACTCCTATTTGCCTCTTTTTAAGCCCATAAACTCTGTCCCAATGACTGAGCTTTCAACTAACATAAAGAAAACAAAAAAGAAACAAGGTCTTGAGGGGTAGCTCAGAGATTGAGTCTGTACTTGTATTAGTCACTTTTCTGTTGCTGTGATAGAAACACTGACCCAAGCAATTTATAGAAGGAAGAGTTTATTTGTGCTTACAGTTCCAGGGGAATTACAGTCCATCATGGCAGGGAGGCATGGTGGCTGGAGGTGTCTGGAACAGGAGCAGCAGAAGTGAAGCTCTCACATCATCACACAGGCACAGGAAGCAAGAGAGCGACTGGAGATCTGGCAAGGCTTAAGAACTCTCTAAGCCCACCCCCAGTGATGTGCTTCCTCCAGGACAGCCACACCTAAAACCTCCCAAAGCAGTGCCATCATCTGTGGACAAATTGTCCAAACACTTGGAGCCTATGCGGGACATTTTCATTCAAACCACCACAGTACTCAACTTGCAAAAGAGCCAAGTTCAGATCCCAGCACCCATATCAGGCAGCTCACAGCCACCTGTAACTACAGCTTCAGGGGACCAGACATTCTCTGTGTGTACCTGCATACACACACACACACACACACACACACACACACACACATACACACACAGAGAGAGAGAGAGAGAGAGAGAGAGAGAGAGAGAGAGAGAGAGAGTTAAAATAAATTGGGGCTGGAGAGATGGTCTTGCAGAGGACCTGGGTTCTATTCCCAGCACCCACATGGTGACTAAAAACTGTCCATAACTCCAGTTCCACGGGATCTGACACCTTTTTTTCTGACCTCCATGAACATTGCATGACACAGGTGCACTTACATTCATGAAGGTAATACACTCATACACAAAAAATAAAAATATTAAATAAAAATTAAAAATAAATAAATAATCTAGAAAAATAAAAAGAAAGAAAACAGGGCGAGTCTGAGTGGATAAAGGTGCTTGCTGCACAATCCTGATAACCTGAGCTTGATCCCCAGGGTCTACCATGCAAGGAAAGAACTAACTACAAAAAATTGTTCTCTGACCTTCACATATGTGCATGGCACACACATGCTCACACTCATACACACATAACACATACAAATAAATAATAATAATGGTAATAATAATTTGAAAAGAAAGAAAACAAAAGTACAGCTGCTCTCTTGGGACCTTATATAGCTAGACAACATGTGTGATGTGGTAAAAGTGATTTCTGGGGTCTCCTGCAGTTGATGGAGTCAGTACATACCAATCCACAGCTATAGAATGAATTGCAGCATTGCTGAAGTCAGCACCTCCATCTTAATCTTTAATTTTTCACTCCTCAGAAACCTAGCAGAGAGGTTGGGAGGGTAATTATGTTGTTACCACTCATAGACTGAATGAGGTTCACCCTAAGTGTCATCAGGTTTTAGAACCTGGCCAGGGTGGTGCCAGTGCACACCCAGAAAAACAAGTTCACAATGCTTTGGCTACTGTACTAGCTACTTTCTTGATGCTGTGACAAAATATCTGGCAAAAACAACTTAAGGAAGGGAGGGTTTATTCAGGCTCATAGTTTGAGAGGGTGTATGGTCCATCATAGTGGGAAGCCATGAAGAAACATGAAGCTGATCACATTGTATCTATAGTCAAGAAGCAGAGAGAGAAGTGCTGGTGCTTAGCTCACTTCTTTTTATTTAGACCAGGACTCCAGCCCATGACATAGTGACACCCACATTCAGGATGTATCTTCCCTCCTCAGTTAAACCTCTCTGGAAATGCCCTTATGGACATGCTCAGAGGTGTGATTCTAAATCTAGTCAAGTTGACAAAGAAGACTAATCTTGCTAGCTTATGTGTGTAGTGTACAGGACACATTTGCTTGACTTCTGTTAGCAACATTGATTTCCAAGAGCAAACAAAGGCACTTACCTACCTACTCTCAGAGACAGCAGAACATTGCCTATCTCTGTTTGCTGACCCACAATCAGCTTCCAAAAGGCCTTTCATCAAGGAAATAAGAACATGGTAATGTGTTTCAGGTAGTGTTTTTATTGAGAAAAAGCTCTAGGGCATAGTGATACTGATAGTGTTGCAAATAGTATCCTGCTGGTCCTCTATCCAGGTGTTGCATCCAGTGGCTTTGATGCCTCCTTTGTCCTTCTGCCTTCCCAAAGTGGTGAGGACAACTCAGTGAAATTGTTCATTCTTAATCAAGTCAAGACACAGTATCAAAAGATTATGTGAACAATAAGATGGTTCATTAGTTTAACAAAGGGAATGCAATGTAGAAAGATCTGCATTATACATTTGACTCTTTGCCTTTTCGGAGTAGCAGAGTCTCACAAGGGAACTGAAGGACATTCAAGTTCAGTAATTTAGGAAAGGCCTTATAAAGGGACCAAATACAAATCTAAGACAGGAATAGAGTTATCAGGTCTAGCCCTGGTAAGAGAACTCAATCAGAAGCAGCATCAGGACCATAGGGTATCACAAATACCAAAGACACTGTGGAGAGCTGGTGACATTTTCCTGAGAACATTGAGTAGAGATAAAGTGAATTTGCTTATAGTTTCTTTGCATGTGAAGTGTGAGCTTTGGCTCTTTTTAGTCCTCTCTCTTGTGCAATGTGCTAAATGGATAACCAACAATTTAATCTAGAATCAGAAGGGAAACCTCTATACCCTCCACTATCCATTTAAAGAAGACAACTGGAGAGTAATACACCTAGCATTTTGAGTATGGTTGAGTATGACCATACTGTATGGTCAGAATGTGCCCAAGGAGTGTTCTTCTGTGTGGTACTCAGTTTTATGCTTTGTACTTTCCTTTTATTGTGATTATTGAAAAATACTGTACACTGAGAAATATTGTGAAAATTCATGGTTTGATTTATGGTCTGATGCTTTACTGCTATCGTAAGCTTTCTAATTATAAATAAAGGTTGTAGAAGGCTGCTTTTTCAGAAGACAGAAAAGAAAAAGAAAGAAGATATTCAGGCTGACCTCTCCCGAGCAGGTCAGTCAACAGCCTCTACTAGAACTGCAACTGTGGTTTCTGGTACAATCATTTCTACCACCGCAGTTGCCTTCACCCCTTCAGGCCCCAGACTCAGCTGGAGCTGGACTCTAGCAAGAGGCAGCAGCTCTGCTCACCTCACATGAACATAGTACCATTTCTGCTTCCTCCCTGAAGCTGAAAGCTGCAAAGTTTGAACATGCCTCTGTTATTTTGAGGTAAAACAGGATTGTAATTCTTATAATTTCTGTGATGGTTTGATTGAAAATGTCCCCCATAGGCTCCAAGTGTTTGGACATTTTGTCCCCAGTGATGGTGATGTTTTGGGAGGTCTTAGAAGGTGTGGCTGTCCTGGAGGAATCACATCACTGGGGGTGAGCTTAGAGAGTTCTTAAGCCTTGCCGGATCTCCAGTTGCTTTCTTGCTTTCTATGCCTGCTTGAAGATATGAGAGTTTAGCTTCTGCTGCTCCTGCTCCAGCCACCTCCTGCCACCATGGCTCCCCACCATGATGGACTGTAATTCCCCTAGAACTGTAAGCTCAAATAAACTCTTCCTTCTATAAGTTGCTTTGGTCGGTGTTTCTATCATAGCAACAGAAAAGTAACTGATACAGTAATTGGAAAAGGAGTGGGGTATTGGCTGTGAAGAACCTGACCATATGGGGTTTTGGAAGAATGTGGAAGACTTTTGAAGCTTGGGCAAGAAAAGTGGTTGTTGCTGTAAGCAGAGTTTAAAAAGGCCATTTGTATTAGTCAGGGTTCTCTGAAGAAACAGAACTGGTAGAATGAATATATATATATATGTATATATATATACATATATATATACATATATATATATATATACATGCATTTATCAGATTATCTCACAGGCTAGAGTCCAAGTAATCCAACAATGGCTGCACCACACTGGAGAGGCTGAGAATCCATAGTCTCTCAGTCCATGAGGTCAGATGTCTCAGTAGTCTCAATCTGGTGCTGAAGGTCTGATGAATTCCCAAAGATCGGCTAGTCTTCAGTCTACAGCAGCAAGACGAATTTATCAGCAGAGAGGAAGGCAAGCAGCAAAAAGCAAGTGCTCTCCTCTGCCATGGCCTTTTATACAGGCCACCATCAGAAGGTAACACCTACATTTAAGGTGTATCTTCCAGTTTCAGATGATCCAATCAAGAAGATCTCTCTCATTTCAGTTAATCCCAGATCTAGTCAAGTTGACACCCAGGATTAGCCATCACACCATTCTGGTAGGCACCTGGAAGAAAGTAATGCTGAGAACAATGTAGTTCCAGAGGGAAAGAAAGGCTTAAGCAGCACTTGGAATATTTTGGCAAAGAATCTGGCTGGAGTCTGCCCATACCCTAAGAGCTTGCCTGAGGCTAAACTGAAAAGCAATAGACTAATTTTTCTGGCTGAAGAAAATTCAAGACAGCCTAATGTAGAAATGGTGGCATGGCTTATTAATGGTGAATATTATGCAGATCTACAGTGAAAAAGAGCAAATGGAGCAGAAATAAATACAGAATGTACAGTTTGGACTGAAAAGGGGCACTAGGAAGATAAATGTTGGAGCCCTGGCATGTGCTGGAGAGGATCCCTTTGATAAGGAGATTAAAGTGATTACGGAGGAGTCTAGAGATTTGCACTTAAACAATGGAGAGAGTGCCTCTAGGGAAAGACCACACCCAGCTAAGCCTCCAACTTGTGAGAAGAAAATGCTACAGGGGCCACTGAAGAGAAAAGCTTCTAAATTGGATAAAGGAGGCTGGGGTCCTTCCCAAACTTGTAGCCAAACTTGGAAGTGTCATTCACCTGGTGCTGTCTTTAGAGGCATGAAAAATGCAATAGTGAAGGGGTCATCAGTTCTTCCTCCGTGGTTTCAGAGAGCCGCCAAGGCCAGGCAGTGTGTAGCAGCAGGGGTACCCCTGTGTAAAGAAGAGCATGATAGGCCATTGCATGAAGCTGTGAAGGTGAAGCCTGGTTGGCAATGGAGACCCCAAGAAGACATTTGTGGTGCCAGAGCTGTGAGGCATCTGCATACAGGGAGAGTACCAACCAGGGAGAGAAATGTATGTTGCACACAGCAAAGTTGGAGAGGCTGAGCCATCTAAGCCCTTTGAAAGTAAAGTCCCAGAAGTCAGACATGGAGCTACTGGATTTGGTGTTTGCCCTGCTAGTTTCTGTCTTGTTTTGGTCCAATATTTCCTCACTCTGCCTCTATTCCTCCCTTTTGGAATGGTAATGTGTATCCGGTTCCACTGTGTGTTGGGAGTATGTAATTTGTCTTTTGATTTCACAGGGGCTTACTGTTAAGAGATTGCCTTGAGTCTCAGAAGATACTTTAGACTGTGGACTTTTGAATAGTATTGAAATTGGTAATGACTATGGAGACTTTTAAAGTTGGTCTAAATGCATTTAGCATTTTATATGGTCATGAGCCTATGGGGGCTAAGGGGTGGAATGTGGTGGTTTGAATGAAGATGTCCCCCATAGGCTCCAAGTGTTTGGATGTTTTGTCCCTAGTGGTGTCGCTGTTTTGTGAGGTCTCAGAAGGTATGGCTATGCCGGGGGAAGCACATCACTAGGGGCAGGCTTATAGTGCTTTTAAGCCTTGCCAGATTTCCACTTGCTCTCTTATTTCCTGTGCCTGCTTGGAGATGTGCTCCTTCACCCATCTCCTGCCACCATGCTTCCCTGCCATGGTGGGCTGTAATTGCCTTCCCATCATGATGGACTCTTGCCCCTTTGGAACTGTAAGCTCAAACTTTTCCTTCTATAAATTGCTTTGGTCAGTGTTTCTATCACAGCAACAGAAAAGTGACTAATACATTTTCCAAATTCCTATAGAAAGGCAATAATACATTTTAAATTTTGGTAATGATCAATTTAATAAAAATTGAGTGGTATGAACACTGTTGACTACTTTCACAAATGAGCTTAGATTTAATCATCTGGAAACAAACTTTACATGTCTATTCATAGTCAAACCTATTGTTTCATGCACAAATCAGTATAAGAGATATTCAGGAAGGAAAGGAAGGCTGTTGAATGTTATGTTGGTTTCTTATGGCTGCTGTAACAGCCATGGTGAATTTTATGGCTTCAAGCACCATATTTGTTATCTTGCAATTCTGGAGTTGGAAGACTGTAATAGTTCTCTGAATAAAATGAAAGCATAGCTGTGCTCTGTCATGGAGGAACCCATCACCAGCCAGCTCAGTTGCAGAGGTGCCTGTGTTCCTTAGCTTGTGGCCCTTTTATCTTCAGAGCTGAGATGATTTGTCTGTCTTTTCACTGGCTTCATAGAAGGAATTTGGGAGTGTTCCTTCCTTTTCAATAAACTACTTGCACACTGAATGAAAGAGCACATCAAAAAGATTATCCACCATAATCAAGTTGTCTTCATCCAGAGATGCAGGCATGACTCAATATATGTAAATCAGTACATAAATGTAATCTACCACATAAACAGACTCAAGGGCAGAAACCATATGATCATCTCATTAGATGAAGAAAAGGCCTTGAGAAAATCCAACAACCATTCATAATAAAAGTCATGGAGAACCTAGGAATATTGAGGTTGTATCTCAACATAATAAAGACAACATACAAGTCCACAGCCAACATCAAACTGAACAGAAAAACTCACAGCACTCCTATTAAAATCAGGAACAAAACAAGGAGGTTGACTCTTTCCATTCCTGTGCAATGTAGTACTTGAAATCTTAGCTAGAGCAGTAAAGACAATGGAGATAAAGGGGATACACATTAGAAAGAAAGAAGTCAAAGTAACCTCATTTGCAGATGATAGGATTCTAGATATAAAGACACTAAATATTCCACCAGAAAATTCCTTGAGTTGATAAACACATTCAGCAAAACAGCAGAATACAAAATTAACACATAAATATCAGTAGCCTTCCTATATATGAACAAAAAACACACCAAGGAAGAAATCAGGGAAATATCCATTCTCGAGAAACTCAAAAGTCATAAAATATCTTGGAATAAGTGTATCCAAGGATGTAAAGTACTTCCATAACAAAACTTTTAAGACATTAAAGAAAATAATTAAAGAACATACCAGAAGATAGAAAGGCCTCCTATTCTCCTGGATCAGTAGGATTAATATTATGAAAATGAGCATCTTATCAAAAGCAATCTACAGATTCAGTAAAATCTCCATTAAAATCCCAACATAATTATTTGCAGAAATTGCAAAAATAATCTCAAATTTCATATGGAAACACAAAAAACCAGAGTAGCCAAAACAATCCTGAACAATAAAAGAAATGCCAGAAGTGATACCATTCTTGATTCAGATTATATTACAAAGGTATAGAAATAAATACAGCATGTTACTGTAATTTCATGGAAACAGACACATTAAGCCAGGCATGGTGGTGTATGCCTTTAATCCCAGGATTCAGGAGGCAGAGACATGTGGAACTCCATGAGACTGAGGCCACCCTGGTTCACATCATGACTTCCAGGTGGCCTGTGACTAGGGAGACCCTCTCAAAAAAAAAAGCCAGACACATTGCTCAATGGAATAGAATTGAGGAACCACATTTAAGTGTACACACAGTCACATTTAAGTGTACATACTTACAGTCACATGATTTTTGACCAAGGGTTCAAAAAACACCCATTGTACAAAAGAACATTTTTAACAAATGGTGCTGGTCAAAATGGATAGCTACATGTAGAAGACTCTCTCATCCTGTGCAAACTTCAGCTATGAATGGATCAAGGAGTTCTACATAAGACCCTATACCTTGAATCTTGTATATGAGAAGTTAGGGAATACATTGGAACTTTTAGGCACAGGAAAGGAGTTTCTGAACAAGACCCTGATAGTACAAGCTTTAAGACCAACAACTGACAAATTGGACCTCATAAAACTAAAAAGGTATTTCTAAGAACATCATCATTACAGTGAAGGGACAACCTACAGAATGGGAATAAATCTTTACCAGCTCTAAATCTGATAGAGGATTAGTATCTAGAATATATGAATAACTAGGAAAACTAAACATCAAAACATGAACAAGAACAACAATGACAGCAAAGTCCTCAAATAACCCATTTAAAAATTGGGGCAAGGAAGTAACAGAGAGTTTTTAACACAAATGGCTGAGAAATACTTTTAAATGTTCAAATATGGGCTGGAGGGATGTTAAGTGCACTGATTGCTTTTGTAGAAGACCCAGTTTCAGTTCCCAGCATGCACATGGCAGCTAACAGCCATCTGTAACTCCAGTTCCAGGGGATCTGAAACCTTCTTCAGACCTTCACGGGCACTGTACAGTATGGCTACACTTACTTATATCCAGGCAATACACTCATACACATAAAAGAAAAATAAAATATTTTTTAAAAATTCAACACATTTAGCTGTTATGAAAATACAAATTAAAAATATTTTAAGATTTCATTTTACCCCAGTCAGAATGACTAAGATCCCCCCTACAAAAAACAAATGATGGCAAAGATTTGGGGAAAGGCGAATGCTTATTCACTGCTGGTGGTAGTGCAAACTGATGAAGCCATTATGGCAGTCAGTGTGGTGTTTCCTCAAAAAGCTAAGAATAGATGTTCCACATGACCCAGCCATACCACTCTTGGGCATATATATATATACTCAAAGGACTTTGTATCCTACAACAGAGATACCTGTTCATCTATGGTCATTGCCACTCTATTCACAATAGCCAGGTATATTAGTTACTTTTTTCTTGCTGTGACAGAAACACCATGACCAAGGGAACTTATAAAAGGTAGAGTTTATTTAGCTTATAGTTCCAAAGGAGCAAGAGTCCATCATGGTAGGGAGGCATGGTGGCAGAGGCAGCTGGAGTAGGAGCAGAAGCTAAGTTCTCACATCTTCAAATAGGCACAGGAAGTAGAGAGTGACTGGAGATCCCACAAGCTTAAGAACCCCCTAAGCCCACCCCCTAAGCCCACCTCCAGTGACATGCTTCTTCCAGTATGGCCACACCTTCTAAGACCTGTCCAAACAATGCTACCAACTAGGGACAAAATGTACAAATACTTGGAGCCTAGCAGGTGACATTCTCATTCAAACCACCACACCAGGAAATGAAAACAACCTAGATGTCCATCAGTTGATGAATAGATAATTAACATATGGTACATTTACAGAATGGAATCTTATTTAGCTGTTACAAAAATGAAATCATGACATTTGCAGATAAATAAATGGAACTGGAAACAATCATCTTGAGTGAGCTAACCCATACTCAGAAATACAAATATTGTATGTTCTCTCTCTTAAGTGAATACCTTGAAACTTTAGATAAGTTCCAACTGGAAAATCAATATATGTCAGGAAACTAGTCAGGGGCCATGGAGGGGGGCTTCACAGGAAATGAGATAGGATACAGTAATAAAGGGGAAAAAGGGAATAGTGTACTAAGAAGAATTAAACTGGGGAATGGGAGAGTAGAGGAAGGAATATGGGATGACATAAGTAACACTAAAGGCCTTTTTATAAAAAAAAAAAAA
>NW_008335593.1:0-9396 GCF_000622305.1 Nannospalax galili | reverse complement strand
CTGACAACACAGTGGACAGTGACAGGGATGGCTGAGTATGGAGCCTCTAGTGGGAGAGGAAGGCTGTCTATCTGACGAGTTTGTATTCATGCTCAGATGCCGAGGAGCTCAGAAGGTGGGCGACTGTGACCAGTGATAGTCATGCATATAGAGATTAGAAATGCGTGTGAAAACGTCTCAATGTCAATTGCTTTGGAATGAATTCTTCTGTATGAAAAAAAAAGTTGTGCTGTAAAGTATTCCTTGAGAAATGTTTATAATTCTATGAGAATGTAAATAGTTTCACAGTAATTGTTTTCCAGTTAGAATATTCTAACTTAATTGCAGCGCAGTCTCTTTAATTTCTTGTTCATTAATTTTTAACTAACTTCATAAAAGAATAAGAATAAAAAAATATGATTTATTTTAGAAAAAGTTACCTGGACTGCTGAAAAGAATGTATATGCCACAGCTGTTGGATGAAATATGCTATAAATATTTATTAAATCTACTTATTCTATGTTGTAATTTTTTTAAAAAAAGTTAAAACCTCATTCAATTAAAAAAAAAACAAAAAACAAAAAAAAACCAGAGACCCACAAATGGTAAACGTTCAGAGAATAAGAGACTGCAGAGTTCTCAGTCCTAAATAGGAGACCTACATAGTACCTTCCCCTCCCAAGGCACTGGGATCATTGTGGAAGAGGGAGCAGAAAGATTGTAAGAGCCAGAGATGGTAGATGAATACAAGGAAACTGTGTTGTCTGGATACCACAGGGTAGTTTCATATATGAGCCCACAGCAATAATGACAGCATGCACAACACTTGCACAAACCCCAGCCAGCCAGAGGCCCAGCATGGATGGGGAAGTAGGCAGGAAGCCCCCAGAACTAGCTGAATATCTATTGGCAACTGATAGATGCTGGGAGAGGAAGAGTCAGTTTTCCTTACTGGTGTGACGAGTTCATGGATCCATGCCCAGGAGTACCTAGGAGGCAGGGAATGGAATCAATAGACCTCTGAAAAACAAAAATAAACAAATAAATAAAAAATTAAAAAGAGACACATTAGAATTAAAGACATGAGTCTCTCCTCCTAGCAGGGGCACTGGCATATTTCCTGTCTTGGCACCCCAGACCTCTGGACTGACCTCTTGGTCCAAACTCTCCACTGCTTCCTGATCCTTTGCATCCAGACCAAATCAAGTCCTCCCTCTAGTCCCCACCTCCATTTGAATCTCTGGGTGACCCAGCCCCACAGCTTCCTGGAGCCAGCAGCTTGCCTGGGTAAGTTTGGCAGCTGCACCTGCTTCACCTTGACTCCCCCAGCCTCATTCACTATCCCAGCTCCCCCGCCCCATCTCTCCTCCTAGCATGGGGACTGGCACATTTCCAGTCTTGGCACCCCAGACCCCTGGACTGGCTTCTTGGCCCAAACTCTCCACTGCTTCCTGATCCTTTGTAACCAGACCAAATCAATTCCTCCCTCTAGCTGCCACCTCCCTTTGCATCTCTGGGTGGCCCAGCCCCTCAGTTTCCTAGAGTCAGCAGCTTGCCTGGGTAAGTTTGGCTGCTGCACCCACTGCATCTTGACTCCCCCAGCCTCATTCACCCTTCCAGCTCCCCCACCCCATCTCTCCTCCTAGCAGGAACACTGGCCAATCTCTTGTCATGACACCCCAGACACATGGACTGACCTCTTACCCCAGAATCCCTACTGCTTCCTGATTCTTTGTGTCCAGACCAACCCAATTTCTCCCTGTAGTCACCAGGAGCCCTTGGACCTCTTCTTACCCCCACGTCCTTTTGCATCCCTGTGAGCCAGCATCTTTCCTGGGCCCTGTTCCCAGTCCAGCCCAGCCATCAAATTCCTTAGGCCAGAATCTTTCCTGGAGGGATCCAGACCTTAGGAAGGACCCTGAGAGTATCTGATCCTCATCTCACTTGGGCCTCTGTGGGAACTCCTGAGCAGCAAGACGAGAGCAATTTGGCCACTCCAACATAAAATCAAAAGAGAGTACCTGAAGCCTAGACCAACCAGCTTTTCATGCCCAACAAGTAAACCACAAAGGCACATAAAATTTACAAAAAGAAGCAGACCTAAACTCAACAAAGGAAGGTTTGAGTCTCACACAAGAACCAGATACTACAAAAGAAATCCACATGTCAAAGTCACAGAGAAAAAACAACAACATGAAAAATCAAAATAATATATCCCTACCAAGTACCATCAGTTCTCTAGAGGAGTACAATGAGAACCCCATAGAGATAACAGGCCATGGAACTCAAAATAACAACTATAAACATGATAAAAGAATTCAGTGAATTTAAAGAACACACAAAGAAAGGAATAAAAGAACTGAAAGAAGATAGGGATAAACTTTTGAATGAATTCAGAAAAGAGAAATATTGAAAAATGCTCAGACCGAAATGAAGAAGGAAGTGAAACACTCAGTAAGCCAATTAGAAATGACAAGAGAAAGCCTCACCAATAGGATGAATAAAATGGCAAACAGAAGATCAAGACTGGAAGACAAAGTGGACAAATTAGACCACTCAAGCAAAGATTATGAAAAATTTAAGAAAACACAAGAATGGACTATGCAGGAATTTTGTGACACCATGAAAAGATCAAGCTTAAAAATCATAGGCATACAGGAAGGAGAAGAATCTAAAGATAATGGTATGGAACAGATCTTCAACAGAATTATAGAAGAAAATTTCCCAAAATTAAAGAAAGACATGCCAATACAAATACAAGAATCATAGAGAACACCAAATAGACAGGACCAGAAAACAAACTCAACACAGCACATCACAGTAAAAATATTAAACATACAGAACAAAGAGAGAATACTGAAAGCTGCAAAAGAAAACCAACAAGTCACATATAAAGGAAAACCCATCAGAATTACAGCTGACTTTTCAGTGCAAACTATGAAGCCAGAAGAGCCTGGACCAAACTAGTCCCAGTTCTAAATGACCAAGATGCCAACCAAGATTACTTTACCGAGCAAAATGTCTATTATAGTCTAAGAGGAAGGAAAAATTTTCCACAACATAGTCTGAAAGAATTCATGTCCACAAAACCAGCCCTTCAGAGAGTCCTTGAAGCAATACATAGAGCTGAAGAAAGGAATAACTATACCCAAGGGGCTATGGAAAGAAACTTAATGAAGGTATAACTATGGAAATGCAATGGTACACCAAGAATGTGAACAGAAAAGTGACAGGATTCAATACGCATCTTTCATTAATAACTTTAAGTATCAATGGACTGAACTCCCCAGTCAAAAGACACAGACTAGTTGAATGGACTAAGAAACAAAACCCATCTTTTTGTTGTCTGAAAGAAACTCATCTCATGTTCAAGGACACTGCCTTAAGGTGAAAAGATGGAAAACAATATACCAAGTGAATGTTACTAAGAAAAAAGGAGGCACTGAGATTCTAATAACTGACAAAATAGACTAAACTAGAACTAATCAGAAGACATAAGGAGAACAACTTTGTTCTGATCAAAGGAACAATTGACCAAGAAGGTATTATTATAATCATGAACATACAGTCACCAAACTCTGGTGCACCCAACTTCATAAAATCAGTACTACAGGACTTTAAGACCCAGATTAATCCCAATTCATTAATAGTGGGTTTCTTCAATACTCCATTGTCTCCATTAGATAGGTCAACAGGACAGAGAATTAACAAAGAGACATCTGAGTTAAGCAATACCATATATCAAATGGGCCTAACAGACATCTACCAAATATTCCATCCAAGCACTGAAGAATATACTTTCTATTCAGCACCCCATGGAACTTTCTCCAAAATCTACCATATATTGTGGCACAAAACAAAGCTCAACACATACAAAAAAGTTGAAATAATCCCATGCATTCTATAAGATCACAATGCAATAAAATTTGAAATCAACACCAGAAGAAACCCTAATAACTACATGAACATATGGAGATTAAACAAAACACTCCTGAATGATGAATGGGTCAAAGGAGAAATTAAGAAAGAAATAAAAGTATTCCTGGAACTAAAGGAAAAGGACAATACAACACAACAAATCTTCTGGGACACATTGAAAGTAGTCCTTAGAGGGAAGTTTATAGCTCTAAGTGCCTATATTAAAAAATCAGAAAGAACACAAATAAATGACTTAACGTTGCAACTCAGGACACTTGAAACGCAACAGCAAATGAAGCCCAAACCCAGTGGACAGGAAGAAATAACAAATATCAGAGCAGAAATTAATGAAATAGAAACAATACAAAGAATCAATGAAACCAAGAGCTGGTTCTTTTAAAAGATAAACAACATTGACAGACTGCTAGCCCAGTTAACCAAAAGAAAGGATAAGAACCTCCAAATCATCAAAATCAGAGATGAAAAGGGGGAACATCACAACAGACACCAAAAAGATCCAGAACATTATAAGGGAATACTTTAAAAATCTATATGCTATTAAATTTGAAAACCTAAAAGAAATGGACAGGCATACAAAAGCATGGGAACCACCAAAACTAAACAAAGACGAGATCAACAGCTTAAACAGACCCATAACACATAAGGGAATTGAAACAGTAATACGAAACCTCCTGGCTAAAAAAAGCCCAGGACAAGATGGAGTGACAGCAGAATTCTACCAGACACTTGAAGATCTACATCCAATACTACTTAATTTATTCAAAAAGATAGAAATGGAGGGAGAACTTCCAAATTCCTTCTATGAAGCCAGCATCACTCTATTACCACAACCAGGTAAAGATAGAACCCAAAAAAGAAAACTATAGACCCTTATCCTTAATGAACATAAATGCAAAAATCCTCAACAAATACTTGCAAACTGCATGCAGACACACATCAAAAAGATCATCCACCATGATCAAATCAGCTTTATTCCAGAGTTGCAGGGATGATTCAATATATGTAAGTCAATAAATGCCATAAATCATATAAATGGACTTAAAGACAAGAACTACATGGTCATCTCAATAAATGCAGAAAAGCCCTTTGACAAAATACAACATACATTTTTCACAGAATTGGAAAAAACATCCTAAGATTCATATGGAAGCACAAAAGATCTCAGATAACCAAAGCAACCCTGAGCATTAAGAGCAGTTCTGGGAAAATTACTATACCAGATTTTAAACTGTATTACAGAGCTATAATCATAAAGACAACATGGTACTGGCACAAAAATATACCCATAGATCAATGGAACAAAATTGAAGAACCGAGTATGAGTATATGCAATTTCAGCCACCTGATATTTGACAAAGGGGCCAAGAACTTTCAATGGAGGAAAGACAGCATGTTCAGCAAATGGTGCTGGCAAAACTGGATCTCCACCTGTAGAAGAATGAAATTAATCCCTATCTTTCACCATGCACAAAAGTCAACTCCAAATGGATCAAAGACCTCAATGTGAAGCCTGAAATTATGAAAGTGTTAGAAGAAAACACTGGCAATACCCTACAAGATATAAGTGTAGGAAAGGATTTTCTAAACCAGACATCAATTGCTCTGGAAACAAGGTCAAGAATCAACAAATGGGACCTCATTAGGCTAAAAAGCTTCTGTACATCAAAAGATGCAACTACATAAGTGAATAGAAAACCCACAGAATGGGAGAAAATCTTCACCAGCAATACATCTGACAGAGGTTTATCATCCAGAATATACAACGAAGTCAAAAAACAAAGACTCAAGAAAGAAAATAACCCAATTAAAAGATGGAAGCAACCTAAGTGTCCCTCAATTGATGAGTGGTAATGAAAATGTGGTTCATATATATGATGGAATTTTACTCAGCAGTAAAGAAAGATGAAATTATGAAATTTTCAGGTAAATGGATGGAACTAGAAACTGTTATACTAAGTGAAGGAACAAAAACTCAGGAAAAAAAAAAAAAAAAAAACAACGTATGTTCTCCCTCATATGTGCATCCTAGCACCAAATCCTTATAAGTGAGTATGTATCCAGACATAACTAAAGGAACCAGGATAATGAAAAGGAACCATGGAGGTAAAGGAGGGTTATACAAGGAACCTTGGCGATAAAGGGAAAGAAGGAGCTCAAGAGAGGTGGGACCATAGGAAAAGGGTATTATTAAGGGAGAAATGGGAAAAATGGGGGCACCATAAATGGGGAAACCTCAGTGGAAAAGTTAGACAATTCAAAAAACAAATAATGCCTAGCTAGTTTTAAAATACCAAAGGGAACCATATTAATCAAACAACCTACAGACAAATTATACATACACCTAGCTCAAGGAATAACATACATGTCTAGGAAAGGTTCATCTGAGAATGTTTGGTCTTTGCCCAAGCTTTATCTACATAGCACATAGTAATTAAATATAACAGACTGGTAGAACTAACCTTGGGTGTTTAACAGCTGTACTTTGAGGCCTATACTAATTAGGTCAGAGAGACATAAAGGACAGTTTTTGCTCCTTGCCCTCCTAGGTTGACTAAGCTCCAGGGGACTATGAGCATCTTTCAAAATGTCTGGT
This sequence comes from Nannospalax galili, assembly GCF_000622305.1. Taxonomy (NCBI): domain Eukaryota; kingdom Metazoa; phylum Chordata; class Mammalia; order Rodentia; family Spalacidae; genus Nannospalax; species Nannospalax galili. The sequence goes on along the minus strand of NW_008335593.1, from coordinate 2,885 downwards.
AACTGTGGTGCATCACCTGTCCTCTTGATCAAGGAGGCCATGGGGACCCCCAAGTGGACTTGAACTGGTGTCCAGTCTACAAAGAGGAGGGTCAACACAGAGGAAAAATTTCCTCCATGCTTCCAAGTGAAGCCAGACATGGTCGAGTAGGACCTTTGACTTATCTTCAAATACATGGAACTGGTAAAATAAAGGAGCTAGGGGCTCCTCCCAAGCCCATGTTACCCCCAAGGAACAGATCCTCAAACAGCCTTAAGAGTAAAAATAAATTGGTTTGTCTGGGCCAATTGTAGGGTCTTAAACACACAAAAGGAAAGTATAACCAAAGATTAAAGAGATCAACATAATTCTTTAAGAGTCCATGTGTAGAGCTAAAAGCTACATAACAAGAAACAATGTCAGACAAGAGATACCTTCCTTTGAGTTATTGTCCAGGGTGGCCCAAGAGGCTCCCAGACAGTAACCCAACATAGAACTGGGAAAATGAGCAGCAAACCCCAATCTTATCTAAAGGAATATTGGCAACTGATTGCTGCTAGATGAGGAACAGCTGATTTTCCTAAAACAAGGAACTCTAGATAGGCTGACTAGATTCAGCAGATGAACAAGCACTGGAGTATGGCTCAGGGCACTAACAACACAGTGGACAGTAACAGGGATTACGGAGTATATGGGCTCCAGTGGGAGCAGGGAGACTATGGTAGGGTGCCATGTAGGAAGTAGGTATATAGATGAATAAGATTGTTTGGGATGTTCTGTATGAAATACACAGAAAAAATCAACAAAGAAAAAAAAAGGTATATTTGAGGAAGAAGCATAAAAATTCACTCCATGTTTAGTAGAGGTGAAACATTACCATTTGAATTTATCTGATGATTTTATATCCATGCTCAGGTGGATCTCAGAAAGTAACTGACTGTGACTAGTAATAATCAGATACATAGAGATTAGAGACGCATGTACAAACATCTAAGTGTTAGTAGGATTAAAAATGAGTTTTTCTGTATGAAACTATATTTTTAAATGAAATGGAGATCTTTTTTAAAGGCTAAAACCTCATTCGATTTTATGTCTTATAGGGTTTATACTGAGTTCAATATTGTATAACTGTATTAATTCAACTGTGAACCTAACAATTTACAGCCAACATTGAGATGCATCTTTGCTCTGGAAATTGTTATTGAATATGTTAATGCTGTAATAAAATGCTTCTTCTAATCATGTGATTATTAAATAAATAATTGTGAAAAAGAATTAAAGATATGAAATGGGATAGTGGGAGGGGGAGGGGGGTCTGAATATTATTTAAAAAATATATTGCATGAAATTCTGTAATTAATAAAAAATTTAAAAAGGAAAAGTACTTCCTGGAATGGAAGTAAGATAATGTGTTAAGGAAAGAGCTCCCAAGGCATCCAGGCACAGGGCATTTAGCCATTCATAGACCTTTATAGTCTCTGCCTCTCCTGTTTGTATTTCATGGGATACCCCCACAACTCCCTATACATACTCTGCTTTCTAGATGAAGCCTGGGTAAGAAAGGGTTTCCAGCCTTCCTCTGAAAGCTGGCTACTTTCTTATACTCATTTTGATGTTTCAGGTCAGTCCCTAGTCTCTTGCCATACTCTCACCATAGGATACAGCAATCACATCCCTGATATGTTTGTAAGTGTATTGCAAACTATGTGTACACTAAAACTACTTGGTTGATTACAGCAGCACCACTCAGAATTGCCCAAACTTCGAAGCAATCAAGACATCATCTAGTAAAGAACGAATAAACTTGTGGTCCATCAGGATGAGATGGACTATTATTCAACACTGAAAATAAAGAAGCTATCAAATCACGGAAAAACATATAGAAAACTCAAATACATATTGTTGAATGCTGTCCTCTAGCCATGAGATAACCACTGCCCTCGAACTACCAGCAACTACGATTATCTGAATGAGATCGGTATGGGATTGGATCCATTAACTTTCAATCATGGAGTGAGAATGCATTTATGAGGCTACGCTCTTCCCCAAGATTTACAGGCAGTTAAAGTTTCTGGTATAGATAGGAACTTTTTTTCCCCTTCAGTGTTTTAGACCATGTTCCTGTAAGTAACTCTAATTAAAATCATTTCATCAAGCTAGACTTGGTGGAAGCATTTCTTTAGTCTATTATTGGTGCCCTACCTGGGGTAGTCATTTGTCCATCACTCCGGGAAAACTTCACATAGCACTTGATGTCTACAGTGGCAATCTTTTTACAGCCATTATTCCCCATGTAGTATTGACACACATATTTTCTTGATGAAGTTACATGTATTGTTCCTGCTATGGGTGAAAAGACATGCAAATAATTTGCATGTAACCGAAACATATAGCTTTATTTCCTCATGACTCTTTCTAGAATAATAAATGTATGTATTATGAAAATATCAAGTGCCAAAGGCAGTGAATATTGTTGAAAGCTACCAATTATCCCATTTTGTCACAAACAAATGGAATTAGATTGATGGCATCTGTTTGTGGTTGTGTGTGCTGTTCTGTGTCCATAGGAGTCAGAAGGGATGAAATTCTCTGATAAGGCAGGTTCCTCTTTTCCCATATCCTGATGGATGTACCTTTTTCCATAAAGAATGAGAAAATCCTTTTGTTTGGGAGGACAGTTCAGAACAAAATCTGAAGGAACAAGTTCTCAGAACAGACTGGGCTCACTCTTGGTTTTGATGGATGCTTAGAGTCAGGCTGTTTTGCTCAGGCATCCCTACAATGTTGCATTGTACCACCATAAATTTTAATTATATATATGTATGTGTGTCTTTGTGAGTTTGTGCAGGTCCGTTCAATGCTTGCAAGGGCCAGAGAAGGGTTAGGGTTAGGGTTAGGGTTAGGGT
>NW_008335592.1:0-573 GCF_000622305.1 Nannospalax galili | reverse complement strand
ATCTAATTGTCATTTTTCATTTTAGGATCCATTGACATTCAAGGATGAGTGAAAATACCTAGACTCCGCTCAGAGGGCTTTGTACAGGGAGTTAATGTTGGCAAAGTACCGCAATCTGGTGTCTGTAGGAGAGGAGATTTGTGTTGGAGAGTTTTTGCTATTCTGCAATCTTTGACAGATTGTATTGTACTTTGTGCATATGTTAAGCTTAAGTCTTGGATTTTTTTTTTAAATTAGAAGAAGCATTTCATTACAACAGCATTAAACAGCATTAACCTATTCAATAACATTTTTCTGAGCTAGGGTACATCTCTTTCAAAATTGGCTGTACATTTTTCGGTTTAATTATGAATTATTACGCTTATACAATCTTTTACTCATTATAAACTCTATAAGACATAAAATTAAATGAGGTTTTAACGTTTAAAAAGATCTCCACTTCATTGTTATAATACACAGTTTCATGCCAGAAAAAATCATTTTAAGGCAATTGACATTGAGACGTTTTCACATACATTCCTTATCTCTATATATATGACTATTACTGGTCACAGTCGCTTACTTTCTGAGTTC
>NW_008335591.1:0-205 GCF_000622305.1 Nannospalax galili | reverse complement strand
AACTCGCAGCCAGAGCAGCAACTCAAAGACAGAATGGACTGGCTCCCTGTGCACCTGGGGCGAGATCGCTGGCCCTGGAGGCTGAGTGAATGCTAGCAGGGCTACTGGTGTGACACGGTCTGATAGGGTGGGCTCTGAGCAGCGGCACTGGGCTAGGCACTGGGTACTCATTCCTTTGTAAGTTAATACACTCACATAAAATATA
>NW_008335590.1:0-734 GCF_000622305.1 Nannospalax galili | reverse complement strand
TTCGCTCCCTGGAGATACGCACTCTTCCTGGATGAATTTCTCTCTCTGCTGGTAAGGTGATCTGTTCTCAACGCTGAATCCCCAGCAGAGACCCAGTCCAGAGTTGTATGAGGGCAGCACACAAATTCACTCTGATGGGCGGCAGAGAGGCCCTTTCTTCTTTTTTATATAGGTCATTGATCAAGAGCATCGATCAGAAAAAGTTTATGCCTTGATGACCATATTCTTGGATGATGATCAGTGATGTTAATCTTCATTACATCAGTTTTGCACTGGGCACTAATTTAAAGGGATAAAGCTGCTTGATGAGTTATGGGGTAAGACGCAGGACAGATATACCCTCAAAAGGGGTCCAGGGGATTTCGTTTTACCAGCGTAGTCAATGGATAGTGAAGTGGGAAATCGCACCATGTAGCTGGCTTCCGAAGATAGAGGTTTAAAAGCTGTTCCCAATACTACGCTAATGCCCTTTGAGGCTCCCGGGGCTCCAGCGACAGGAAAATGACAGTGTAGAGCTGGCAGCAGCCTCTGGCCCATCTGCTCTAGATAAGGGCCACCTCCTTTCATCCAGTGTACCTTTTCATTCGCAATCCCTATATTGTGTCACCATTGTGAGAAAACGTTAAGTTGAAAGATGAAAATTGACTGTATAAAATACAGAAAAGTCTGTGTGCCCCATTTTTATCGTCTATTCATTATTTGAGGGACACTTAGGCTGCTTCTGTCTCTTAGCT
>NW_008335589.1:0-200 GCF_000622305.1 Nannospalax galili | reverse complement strand
TTACAAAAACCAGGATTAATTGGGGAACAGATACACACCAAAAGAGTAGCGGTCATTGGCTTTCAGCTGGAACTTTGTCAAACAGCACACTTGCCAAGAACCACGGAACTCTTGGAGCCACCATCACCCCCTTTTTTTTCAATTTGAAAGTTTCAAACTGAAGAGTAAGGGCATGAATACTTTTTCCTAGTTGTCTGATG
>NW_008335588.1:0-219 GCF_000622305.1 Nannospalax galili | reverse complement strand
TCCTCCCTCACTCACTCCTCACTCACTCACTCCCTCCTCACTCACTCACTCACTCCCTCACTCCTCACTCCCTCACTCTCACTCACTCACGCACTCCTCACTCACTCCTAATTCACTCACTCACTCCTCACTCACTCACTCCTCACTCACTCACTCACTCCTCATTCCCTCACTCCTCACTCACTCACTCCTCACTCACTCCCTCACTCGCTCACTCCT
>NW_008335587.1:0-281 GCF_000622305.1 Nannospalax galili | reverse complement strand
GTCCTTCTAACTTTTTAAATATTTTTAAAAATTAAAAATTATTTTTTGATGAGCTGGAGAAATGGCTCAGATGTTGAAAACACTGGCTGTTTTTGCAGAAGACCCGGGTTCAGATCCCAGTACCCACATGGCAGCTAACACAATTGTCCATAACTCCAGTTCCAGGGAATCCAACAGCCTCTTCTGTCCTCTGCAGGCATTGCATGACACGGGTGCACTTACCTACGTGAAGGCAATATATGCATACACATAAAATAAAAATAATAAATAAAATATTTTAA
>NW_008335586.1:0-707 GCF_000622305.1 Nannospalax galili | reverse complement strand
GGATTTTGAACAGGTTCATCAGAAAAGAGGGGCCCAGAATGCAGCTGGGCTAGGGATGTGACATGGGTGAGGTGGCATGTGATAGCCCTTGAGGCAGGCAGAGGCTGAGGTTGAGGGCTGTGAGGTGGGTGGGGTGCCCCTCCCCCCAGTCTCCTTCCCAAAGCCAAGGCTGAAACCCTTCCTCCCGAACAAAATCTTAACAGTCATTCAACCAAAGCCTACAGTAAAGTCGGCCTCGCGACTTTAGGGTCATTTTAGTCACTTTTGGGCAAAACGATATTGCCCAACATCTAACCAAGCTTAGCTGCGATGACTGCTCCCGATTTCCAGTACAGAGGAGCCTCCCTGTGAAAGATGCAGCTCCCCGCCGTGAAGCCATCTGGGAAAGGCAAGGCCTGGAGGTGTCCCAGGATGTCCAGACCAAGGTGGATGACCCCCCTTAACCTGGACCACTATGGCCCTGTCTCTGGACTGTGTCACAGTAACAGCCGCTGGAACGCTTTGTCAACCTTTCCTACCCCTGCGGATGACACCTGAGTCCCACGGAAACTCCATTCTCTTATTTCTCCCAACACTTCCCTCAGGATCTGCATTGTATCAGCTTTCCAGCTCCCTCAGCCCGCCCATTTACTCCCACCACACCCTAGCAAGAAGGAGCCCCCTTTGTAGGAGAAGGGCAGAGGAGGCTTACAGGACCAGGAGGGAGG
>NW_008335585.1:0-275 GCF_000622305.1 Nannospalax galili | reverse complement strand
TGATCCTTTGCATCCACACCAAAACAGCTCATCAGTACAGTCCCCAGGAGTCCTTGGGGCTTCTTCCCACCCCATCTACATTTGCATCTCTGGGTGGCATAGACACCAGCTGCCCTAGACCAGCATCTCTGCTGGGCCAGGCTCCCAGGCCAGGCCAACCCCCAAATTCCTGAGGCCCGAATCATTCCTGGAGGGATCCAGACCTTAGGAGAAAGCCTGAGTATTCTGACCATCATCTGAATTGGGCCTCCGTGGGAAATCTTGAAGACAAAAGC
>NW_008335584.1:0-456 GCF_000622305.1 Nannospalax galili | reverse complement strand
AAGTCTATAGCCTTTCCATATACCAGTAACAACCATTCACAGAAAGAGTACGTGGAAACCCTTTCTGCCACAAAAGCTTCAAATAATAAAATGAAATATCCCGGATTACAACGAACCAAAGACATTACAGACCTCTACACTGGAATTTTTAAATCTTTTTTTTTAAAAGTCACTTAAGAACAAACCAGAAGGTGGAAGGACTTCCCATGCTCATGCACTGGAAGAATCAATATTGTCGAAATGACCATTCTTCGGAAAGAAATCCTTAGACTCAATGCAATGCCTATCAAAATACCCATGGCATTCTTCACAGAAGAGGAAAAAAAAATCCTAAGTTTCATATGGAAGCACAAAAGGCCTCGGATGGCCAAAGGAAACCTTGGCATTAAGGGCAATGCTGGAGGCGGGGGGGGATACCATAGCAGATTTTGTACTATATATGAGAGTTTATGTCAT
>NW_008335583.1:1608888-1613412 GCF_000622305.1 Nannospalax galili | reverse complement strand
TCAGCTGCATCGTGAGAAGTTGTGTTACAGTTCTTAAGCAAGGTCAATCAGTACCAATATGATGACGGCAGCAAGGAGGATCAAGGCTGCAGAGATGAGGATGATAACAGCTATTTCCCAGCCGGAGTAAGTCATGTGTTCAGGACCTGTTGAAAGAAAAAATATTTTGTTTTCTCAAGGAGTTTCCTCCCTGGCGGGTATTTGGTTAACTTGCTTTACCAGTCTTTCAGGGAGCCATCTGGCAGCATCATGCTGTTGTGAATATATACACACCGATCCTCTTCCCCAGGTCAAGACTGGGTCTGGTCCATGCCAGGAATTATCCAGAGGATCTTTCCATTTTACCATGGCATATTGTTTTTGAGATTCAGGGTGCCAAAAACGATCTGCTGCAGACTTGCCTTCAGAGTCCAGGGTGAGGAAGTTCAAAATATATAAAGCATGATTTAACAAATTTCTTGGGGTACCCTTTGTAGGATACCACTCCCCTTTTTTAATTTTTTGTAAAGTATTTTTTAATGATAAGTGAGCTCGTTTAACAATTCCTTGTCCTTGAGGGTTGTAGGGAATACCTGTGGAATGTTGAATTTGTAAAGTAGAGCAGAAATTGTTAAAAGCCTTGGAGATATATCCAGGGCCATTGTCTGTTTTTAAGTGAGAGGGCTTTTCTAGAATAGAGAAGCAATGTAAAAGATGAGCAATGACATGTTTAGTAGCTTCTCTAGATTGAAGGGTGGCACAAATTAAACCACTAAAGGTATCAATACAGACATGAATATACTGAAGTGTCCCAAATTCAGGAAGGTGGGAGACATCCATCTGCCAGAGCATATTGGGTGTCAGTCCTCGGGGGTTAACTCTCAGGTGGGGAACAGGGAGAAAAGTTACACAGGTTTTACAATCTTTAACTATTTGTCTAGCTTGATCTCTAGTAATCTTAAATAAAAGTCTTAAAGAATTAGCATTTTAAATGGTGTAAAGCATGAGCTTGCTGAGCCTGAGTGACCGCAGGAATGGAGGCTACAGCAATTACCTTGGTGGCAGCGTCAGCTAGTTTGTTGCCGTAGAAAGAGGGCCGGGCAAGCTGGAATGGGCCCGAATATGACCTAGAAAGAAAGGGACTGTCCTCCCGCAAATAAGCTGTTGGCATTGTTGAAAAAGATCAGCAGCCTGTGAGGCATGTTTAATAAATGGAACAGTTTCAAGCAAAGGAATAGAGTGAGCAAGGTAGGCACTATCAGTATATATGTTAAGGGATTTTGTAGGAAAGGCAGTAAAAACAGCTATTAAGGCTGAGAGTTCTACCAACTGGGCAGAGGTAAAATTAGTTTTAAAGCGGGTAGTTTGATTTTGAACAGTATAGGCAGCCATCCCAGAGGAGGAGCCATCCGTAAACATCAACAAGGCATCAGGCAAAGGCTTTTGGCTGATAACACGGGGAAAAGTGAAAGCATGTAATTTACAAAACTGTAGGAGTTTATCAGGTGGGTAATGATTATCTAAAGAACCTGAAAAACTGGTGCAGACAATTAGCCAAGTATCTGAATTTTGAAGTAGCCAATCTATCTGTTCTTTGGCATAAGGCAGAACGATATGGGAAGGCTTAATTCTAAAGTAAGTACGGCTCTCCTTGTGGCCTGAAATAATAAGGTCTGCCACTGCATTAAAATAAGTATGTAAAACCTTTTTAAGAGAAGCAGATAAGTGAAGCCACATAAGGGGGTTATGAGGTTGCTGCCAAAGGAGTCCAGTGGGAGAGAAATCTGTACAAAAAATAATGAGCCATAAAGGCTTGGTGTAATTTATTTTGGTAATGAACTGTTGAGCCATTGTTTTTTTTTACCTTTGTAATAGCTGTTTTGGCCTCTGGTGAGAGTACTCTCTGAGATCTAGGATCTGAGTCGCCTTTAAGAATGTCAAACAGAGGCTTAAGCTCTCCTGTGGTTAATTTTAAGTATGGGCAGAGCCAGTTAATATCACCCAGAAGTTTTTGAAAATCATTTGATGTCTGAAGGTGATCAGTCCCGGGAGCCTGACAGAATTGTCGGGCTTTTTTGTTTGGCTAGCAGAGGATTTACAGTCTCGAGAGAAGTGGCCAGGGTCTCTGTATTTAAAGCAGACTTTGGAGTGGTCTGTGAGCACTGCTGTCACTGTGAGGCCTATGGCGCCACCCTGTTGATAAGAAGGATCAATCTCGGAACAAAGCCTGATATAACCATTAAGGTCTGTCTTGTTTTTTTGGAGCCAAATTACAGCCTGACAGGCCAAATTTGTATTTTTAAAAGCCAATTGTTTAATAAAGAGTTTTATGTCATTCTCGGAGGTGCCAAACAACCTAGTGGTTGTCGTAGTTAAGCAGTCTACAAAATCAGAATAAGATTCTCCCGAGTTTTGTTTAATTGTTGTAAGGGAAAGGTTAGGTTCACCTTTAATGGGAAGCCTTTTCCAAGCCTTTATGGCTGTGGCTTGAATCTGGGAGAACAAGCCTGGAGGATAGTTTATTTGTGTATCATTGGAATCAAAGTTTTTTTTGTCCATTAGTATATTAAAGGTCCAAGTATTATTTTTAGTGTTAAGGTTTTTTTTAGCTGCTTCCCTACAGTTGTCGTAATAGCACGATTGCCATAGGAGAAAATCTCCACCTGAAAGAAGCGCCTTAGCAAGCGTGTGCCAGTCTGAGGGAGTCAGCCATTGTTTTGCCAGCCCCTCCAGGAGAGTGATGGTATAGGGGGCGGTAGGGCCCTACTGGGCTACAGCGGTTTTTAACTCTTTTATCTCTGATAGTTTAAAGGGACGATGTTGTCGTGTGGGCTCATCATCGTCTTTTGGTGTGGTCTCAAAGACTGGGAAGGCAGAGCGCTGCAGGGCAGGGAAAGCCGCACCTTGCAAGGAATGTTTACTTTTAACTGATAGGTCTTGAAGACCTGCAAGCAGTTTTTGCTTTTGTTGTTTTAGGGCTAGCTGTTTTTTTAATAGAGCCACTTTATTTCTTAATTGGGTAACAGGGGGAGAAGTGGGAAATGCCTCGAGGGCAGGTAGAACTAGTGGGAGAGGGTAAGGAGGAGGCAAAGCGTGTGCCTCAGAAGGAGCCGTGGGCGCAGTGTCAGACTGGGGTGTTGTGACATCAGCGCTGACTTTAGAGTTAGGCTCTGATTTAACATGTTTGGGATTTGAAATCCTGGAATGTATCTCGGGTGACATTTTTTTTCTCGGGTGACATTTCTTCGTCACTGTCAAGGGAGATGAGGTCTATCTCCTTAGGGGGGATTATCACCGGGAGGCTCCTGAGGGGGGCCTTGTCAGAGGCGTTGAGTTTGTTTTATCACAGCCTCAGTGGGGGATTCATTTGAATCTATTAGTTCTCTTATTAGGTTCCAGTAGGAAAAGGCTGTGACAGGAATTTTCTCGGGGCCAAAGACCTTATAGTAATCCTCTAAAGCATTTTTTACCCTTTTCCATCCTTTAATATCTATTATTCCTTCTTGGGGAAACCAAGGACAGGTTTCCTTAATAAATTCAAAGAATCTCAATAGATCCTCTATTTTAACCTTTACTCCTTGCATCCTTAAGGCATCCTGCAATTGCCTAAAATAAAGTTCGTGCCTGCTTATTTATTGTCCCATAATCAGACGTCAGTACTTACTTCTGGTTGTGGCCGAGGCAGGTTCCTGCAGCGAGTTCAGAGTGAAGAATTCTTGTGGAACACGTTCCTTTGGTGACATCTTCTTCCCTCACTGGATCTTCCGTATCCAGCCCTCACGCTGGGTACCAGATGTCCCGATCCGCAGGATGGTCAACATGGGTACCTGGAGGGAGGAGAGGGGACGGAAAGGGACAAGTGACGTGAAGAATGGAGACGAGACAGGCTTTCTTCTCGTTTATTGAACATCCACACAAAGTTTTTATAGAGAAGCAGAAGGGGAAGTTGGCAGGGACAAATCTATTGAGGCAGAGCAATTCTATTAACAAAACAATTATCATGATTACACCACACCAATTGATCACAGAGAAAATTCCATAGTAACACCACAATTCTATAGTAAGGCCACAAATCATTTATAAGGTTAGACCTGTATGATTACAAAGTAATACAAAAAGTTTCTTAGGCAATTACATGAGAAATGAGGGAGTCTCTCAAGTGGTAAGTGCCAGAGTTAGAATAACATGTTTCTGTGAGGCTTTCAGGTATAGTCATCTGGTTAATCTCAAACCAGGTCAGCCTTGATGTCTGGAAAACAGCTTTGCCAGGAACCAGGTCTTGCTATATTCTGGGGTGGGGGCCTACGGCTCTCCACAATGTTAAAAGAAATGCACAGGGAAAATTAAATTATTTTAGCACATAAAGAAACAAAATAAAACCAATATATCAAAATGAAATTATAAAAATGTCCAATTATTATCATGAAGTTGGGAAAGACAAAACATAAATGAATAAGAAGAGAATTTTCATGGTTAGTTCTGTTAGGGTTCCAAACAGCAGCAGCTTCCCCCCCTCCCCAACAAGAACCTACAGATTTTTGGAGC
>NW_008335583.1:1603825-1608830 GCF_000622305.1 Nannospalax galili | reverse complement strand
TTTAGATATGCATCCATTTCTTTTAGGTTTTCAAATTTAGGAGCATATAGGTATTCAAAGTATTCCCTTATAATGTTCTGTATCTTACTGGTGTCTGTTGTGATGTTTCCGCTTTCTTGTCTGATTTTGTTGATTTGGAGGTACTCTTTCTTTATTTTGGTTAGCTGGGCTAGGGGCCTGTCAATCTTGTTCATTTTTTCAAAGAACCAGCTCTTAATCAGAGATTTTAGAAGCTGCTTTTCTCTTATCTTAAGAGGGAAAAAGTAAACACTTCCAGACCCTAATCCTACCTGGCAGACTGAATGGAGCCAGGTTTACAAGCCATGCTTTTCCTGCTTCCCCCTCCCTGATTTTTTCCCCCAAACACTCCCCCCTTCTACACCCTAAAGCCGCCATATATAAGTCCCAGCTCACACCCCGTGGGCTGACATCTTTCCCTTCCCTGAGGGAAACGTGTCCCATGTGAAATAAAGGTGTGTCCGGCTGAGAATTCTATCTGTGCCTCGGTGCCTCCTCCATCCTCCATCCGCCTGCTCTCTCCAACATTTTTACCTATCAAGATGGTGCCAAAACCGGCTCTTACTTCAAGGGACCTCGCACGTAAAACTTTTGGACTCCCTTGTCATTATTGGCCACTGCGAACACCACAGATTTGGCATTAAGGTACACGTCCACCCTATATCTCTCTCCCCGCTCCCATTCCTTTCAGCTCTCTCTCGCTCTCTCTCTCTCCCCTTTCCCCTTCAGTACTCTCCACCAGTTTTCTTTTCATCTCCTTTCAAATCAAATTTGGTCACTCCCGGACCTCACTCAAGGCCACTGGACAGCACTGGTTTCTGCAACCGTTGAACTTCCCAGCACAGTTACTGTGCCTGTCCACGCTCACCTGGGAGTCAGACGTGCCTCCCCGTCACACTCAAATCCTTTTCCCTAACTCAGCTCCCTTCCCTTCCTCGCTCCTGCCATCTTTTGCCTTCCCCTAACATCTCATCTTCTCTCTCTCTCTCTCTCTCCTCTCCCTCTGTTCACTGGCTACTCTGAGCTGGCTACTCTGAGATTCATCTAGTGCTCTCCATTCTTCTCCATTCCTGGTCCATCTCAGCCTATGGGCCCACTATCTTGTTTCCTTATACTTTGGCTCCTACTGGCTGGTTGTGCACCACATTGCAGAACCTCTACTAACTCATTTTTACTCACTCGAAATTACACCAGTTTGTGGGAGGTTCGGCCTTGCCTTTGACTACAGGACACTGTGGTCACTGGTGGGGACACACACAACTCGTATTTCCCCTCCCCAGTGATTGCAGGACGCTGCCCTGGGGTTCAGGAATTTCTCATTTTTACGTGACCTAAGCCAAACCTTTCTCTTCCTGCAAAAAGGACGCTTTTCTTTTGTTGCCTGATTCTTCTCTCTCTCGTTTTTACGCGACCTAAGCCAAACCTTTCTCTTCCTGCTTTCTCTCTCTCTCTCTCTCTCTCTCTCTCTTTCTCTATCTCTCTCTCTCTTCCCTGTAAGCTTACTCCCTCCTGCTCTGACTCCTGACTCCACCTCTGTCCCCTCAGGGTGAAAGATCCTCTTTGTTCCCCTACCCACCAGCTGAGGTCTTTAACTCCTCTTTTGCTTTCCAAGTAATCTGTGGCTATGGGAATCAAACACTCAAAATCTCAGGGTCTCATGCCTTTGTCCTGCCTTCTTAGATCCTTAAAGAAGCTAGGATTATCTCACACTATCAGATCAAAATGCCTAAAATTCTTGTGCACCACTTCCTGGCCTCAGTACAAACTAGATAATAACTCTGTTTGGCCAAACACTGGAGCTTTAAACCTCAATATTTTAAAAGATTTGGAAAACTTCTGCCAGAGTAATGGCAGGCAGTCTGAACTACTCTACATCCATGCCTTTCTTGACCTCTGTGCTAATCCCTCCCTCTGTGTCAAATGTTCTTCCCACCAGGTCCTCCTGGCTAAGACAGTCTCACCAGATCCTGAAACTCCAAGGGCCTCTGCCCCTCTCCCTCCTCCCTACCCATCTGACTCTGCTTTTGATCCTTCTGTAGCTGATAACCTACCCCCTATCAGAAACCAGCCCCAAGATGCCCTTGCTCCAGAGCCTGAGGCACAACCAAGTCCTCCCCCTGCCCTCCTATCAGTATACCCTCCCTTGTTTTCCAGTCCAGGGGCCAGCCCAACTCCCCTCCCTTCTCCACCTCGAACTCCCTCTCTGCAATCTTCCCCCTCCCTTCCTCAGCATTCTGAGTCTGACACTCACTCTCTTAATGATCCGCTATCCAAGGAAATCCAAAATCTTAAACACCTCATTACCAAATACTCCCTAGTCTCCCAAATTCCGACTTCTACCTTAAATACCCCATTTACCCCTCCTGTATCTGCTTCTACTTCAATCCAAGACCCTGCCTCAGATACTCCTGCCCCTACATCCTCTCATGGACAGGACACCCCTCCCATCTGTCCCACTTCAGCTTCCTCCCAGGACTCCCCTTCTCCTTCTCTTCTGCCTCCTCCCAACCCCTCTCGTGTGTCAAGCCATACCCGTTCCCACACCCAGTTTCAGCCCCCTTCCCATGGCATCTTTCCCCTCAGGGAGGTGGCAGGCGTGGATGGGATTGTCAAAGTCCATGTGTCTTTCTCTCTTGGAGACCTCTCTCAACTAGAGAGCAAAATCGGTTCTTTTTTCAATAATCCTACTCGCTTCATACAAGAGTTTAAATATATTACTCGCAGCTATGATCTAATCTGGCATGATCTCTTTATGATTCTCCAGTCTACCGTCACCCCTGATGAGAGACATAGGGTCTGGACAGCAGCACTGGAATATGCTAATGAGCTTCATTCTACTAAGCAAGCTCACCCTATTGGCAGTGAGGCAGTTCCCCTTCAGGACCCTGGGTTGGATTACCAACGCCCACCAGGAGGTCAGGCAGGACTTTCACCAGGTAGAGCAGCCAGGGACCACATGATCACTTGCCCCCTGACAGGTCTTCAGAGAGCTTCTCCCCCTAAGGTAGTTAACTTTGAAAAGCTTAGATTGATTACTCAGGGCTCTGCTGAAACCCCAGCTCAGTTTATGGACAGACTCACTGACGCTCTGGTCCAGTATACCAAGTATGACCCAGAGTCTGCAGAGGGACGGCTTATGCTTCACCACCACTTTATCTTACTATCAGCTCCAGATATTAGAAGTAAACTTAGGTGCTTAGATAAGGGCCCTGAAACCCACACGAGAGATCTGTTGGACATGGCATTTAAAGTATTTTATAACTGAGAGGAATAGGAGAAGACAGACAAGCTTACCCTATCCAAGCAAAAGTGCCAGCTTATGGCTGCAGTCCTAAGGGCTCCTCCCATGAACACTTCAAACACCAATGGGGCCCAACGACATCCACCAGGACCCTGTTTCAAATGTGGAGCGATTGGACATTGGGTAAGGCAATGCCCTAACCCACAGCCACCACCCGGACCCTGTCCTTCCTGTGGGCAACAAGGTCACTGGAGAGTTGATTGTCCTTCTTTGCAATGCCACGGAAGGCCACTCACCTCCTAGACCCAGCCTCATTTACAGGGTTCAGTGAATGACCTTCTAGGCCTGGCGGCTGAAGACTGACGACGCCCTCGTTTCTCGGCCCCCACCGCTTCTATGACTATCACAATGGAGAAGCCCAGGGTTTCAGCCATGGTGGCAGGTAAGATTATTAATTTCATTATTGACACTGGTGCGTCATGGTCAGTTCTCCCTTCCTACTCTGGTAAAGTTTTTCCCTCACAGATCTCTGTGGTGGGGGTTGATGGGTAGCCTCAGAACCCTAAATCAACAGGACCCTTAGCCTGTGTATTCTGGAAGGTGGCTTTAACTCACTCCTTCCTGGTTATGCCCACCTGCCCAACCCCCCTACTTGGCAGGGATCTCATGCAAAAGCTCTCCCTTTCTATTTCTCTCCCATTCTCCACACTCTTTCTCCTTTCCCCTGTACTTTCTTCTCCCCAAGCCAGATATTTGCCCCTTCCCCCCACTGAAGTCAATCCCAAGGTCTGGGACACCTGAACCCCAGGACTAGCTTCTCCTCACACTCCTATACTCATTCTCTTGAAGGACCCCTCCCTATTTCCCAGAAGATCCCAATACACAATTGCACTCAGACACCGCTAGGGACTTAAGTCCATAATTCAGAGGCTTATGAGTGCTAACCTCCTTAAACCCACTCAATCTCCATATGACACTCCCATTCTTCTGGTTCTCAAGCCTGATGGCTCCTACCATCTGGTCCAGGATCTCTTTCTTATTAATTCAGCAGTTATTCCCATTCACCCAGTGGTTCCCAACCCCTATACTCTTCTTTCTCACATCCCCTCTTCCACCACCCACTTTTCTGTATTAGACCTTAAAGATGTTTTTTTTTCTTAATACCCTTACACCCCGACTCTCATAAGCTCTTTGCGTTCACCTGGGAGGACCCTGACACTGGGATGTCTTCCCAACTACCTGGACTGTCCTGCCCCAGAGAGCTATGAAAGTCTTAGATCAGACACATGGCATGGCCGTGAAGCAGCTTCAAAGCCTCAATGCCTCCCGCAGCTTCTCTTGGGATTGCATTCTCACTTTATCGGTTAATCTCCTGAGAAACTTCTCTAATGCTAATGTCTCCACTTCCTTTCCTTGTGCCCCCCTGCAGGGCTCACTTCTCATCCCTCTCCCAGTTTACAATGTTACTCCCCAGGCCACTACTCAGTGTTCTGGGGAAGTTCTAGTACACAGGCCCCTGCCTGCCCCTCCCCTTTTTCTTGACAAAACAGAGTGTTGGACTCCACGAACCTCTGAATGCCCATACTCATCAAGCCAAAATGTCACATTTAAGGGCAATACTGCTCTAACCTTGGGACTGCTCTGTTCTTCCAAAATATACTCCTGCATCTCTCCAAAGATTGAGGATACCTGTGCTCCAGTCATTCTCATCCCCACACTAAACCTATACACACCAGGAGAGGTGTA
>NW_008335583.1:1594405-1603740 GCF_000622305.1 Nannospalax galili | reverse complement strand
GGCTGGAGGCTTGGGACACACGCTGATCTCAACCCAGCATCTTTCTCAAGAAATAGAGGACCTCAGACAAGAGCTCAC
Source organism: Nannospalax galili (assembly GCF_000622305.1). NCBI lineage: Eukaryota > Metazoa > Chordata > Mammalia > Rodentia > Spalacidae > Nannospalax > Nannospalax galili. Next base: position 1,603,662 of record NW_008335583.1, on the reverse strand, counting down.
TTCAACAGTGGAAACTACAGCCCAGTCAATCCAGTTCCTACAACAACAATTACCCTCCCTAGCTGAAGTTGCACTCCAGAACAGGCGAGCCCTGGATCTATTAACTGCAGAAAAAGGGGGAACCTATAATTTTCTCGGTGAAGAATGCTGTCATTTTATCAACCAATCCGGTAAGGTTGAACATGATATAGAAAACTCAAACAGGTAGCAAAAAATCTTTCACTTAAAAATTCCCAGTACCAACAGTCATCTCAATGGGACATTTTTAGAGGACTAACTCCTTGGCTTCTTCCCTTATTGGGCCCCCTGCTTTCTATCACTTTGGTGCTAACCATTGCTCCTTGCCTTGTCAGACATTTTCAAGACCAGATCCGAAAACTAACATATACTAATTTTAATCAGTTGTTACTTTCCTTCCCTTCACATGTATATGAATGCCTGTCAACCATCGAGGACCCTGTTCAGATGCATGGAGAGACAACCCCTGCCGCCTAGTGGACTCCTAAACCAGCCTATCCCCCACGTCGACCCTGTCCAGCAGGAAGTAGCAAGATGACAACGGCGCCACCTATCCTATAACACAACAGGCTGGAATGTTAGGGTTCCAAACAGCAACAGCTTCCCCCCTCCCCAACAGGGACCTATAGATTTTTGGAGCCCGAAAAAGGAAACTGAGCTGATAAGAACCTTGGCCTTTGAAGTCAAGGGTAAGAAACTCTGCTGAGAAGCAGCCTGCCTTTCCTCTGATCTCCAAAGATAAGATAAGCAGATTCTACCTGTTAACCAGAGATTTTAGAAGCTGTTTATCACAACAGTTATCACAACAGCTTTTCTCTTATCTTAAGAGGGAAAAATTAAACACTTCCAGACCTTAATCCTACCTGGCAGACTGAACGGAGCCAGGTTTACAAGCCCTGCTTTTCCTGCTTCCCTCTCCCTGATTTTTCCTCCAAACACTCCCCCCTTCTACACCCAAAAGCCCCCATATATAAGTCTCAGCTCACAACCCATGGGCTGACATCTTTCCGTTCCCTGGGGGAAACTTGTCCCTTGCGAAATAAAGCTGTATCCCCCTGAGAATTCTATCTGTGCCTCGGTGCCTCCTCCATCGTGCTCGTGCTCTCCACTCTTAAAATTTTTACCTATCAAGTTCTGGTTCTTGACTAGGTTGAAAGATGACTAGAAAAATTAGTCAAGCATACTTCTGGGTGTAGCTGTGAGGTTGTTTTTTGGGGAAAACTCCACATGAGGGTCAGTGAGCTGTGAGAGGAAGATCTGCCGTGAATGTGGGTCACACAATTCAGTAGGGGCTAGATGGAGGGGAAAATTTTTGTTCACACATATATCCAGACTTTCTAGAGAAGGCATATTTTACTCTTACGGACATAAGACACCAGTGTCTTTAGCCTTTGAATGCAGACCTGAGCCTATGATTATTCAGGGAGATCCAGCTTAATTTTTCCATCTTATTCTGAGCCCTCCAAGTCCTAAGATTGGCAAATTCCTTGTTTCCTGGCCTCTGCAATCTACAGACAATCATTGTTTTGCTATTCAGCCTTGGATTCTGTAAGCAAAACAACAAATCACCTATTTCAAGTACATGTACACTTTCTTTTCTGTTCTAGAACCCTGACTAAATCAATAGCAAAAACAACACACAAAAACAACAATGGCAAAAAAATCATCGTTTTAATAATTATATTAAATTAAACAGTTCAACTAAAGTAAAAAGTTTTTTTTCAGTGTATTAAAACGGTTCAAAATAATTTGATGATATTCTGTCAACAAAACTATTTGTTTAAATATGAGTATATATACTTACTGAAAGAATAAGACTAGAAAGTACTTTTCTTACAGCTAATACTCTAAAGAAAGCATGTATTAATATTAATGAAATCTAATTTTGATTCAAAAAACTGCAGATGGTATATTATAATAAAAAAGAGCACAGCAATCTCATTAACTATAGCTTCAAAACCATAAAATGTCTTGGACTAAATCTAACCAAGGAAGTGAAAGACTTATAAATAAAAGCTTAATGGAAGAAGATGCCAGAAGATGGAAAATAGTCTTTTGTTTATGGATCAATAGGATTAATTTTGTAAAACTTGCCATCAAACCAAAATAATCTGCAGATTCATCACAGTCCCATTAAAATTCTAACACAAATCTACACAAAAATTGAAAAAATAATCTCAACCATATGGACAGAAAAACAAAGTAGCCAAAACAATCCTGAATAGAAGAATACCTGGAGGAATCACCATCCCTGATTTCATATTATACTACATTGCCATAGTAATGAAAACAGCTTGCTACTGGCATAAAAACAGAAGCATCGGTCAATGGACTAGAATTGAAGACTAAGATTGAAGTCTACCTATTTATAGCCACCTGGTTTTTCACATAAGGGACAAAAATGTACATTAGGGAGAAAAGCATGTGCAACAAATGATGCCACTGAAACGACATAGCTACATGTGGAAGAATGAAAATAAATCCCTGTCCCTCGCCATGCACAAAACTCAATTTCAAATGGATTAAGGACCTCAATATAAGACATGACACCCTCGTCTTACAGAGGAGAATGTAGAATACAGTGGAATGTACAGGCACCGGAGAGTATTTTTGAAACAGGATCCTTACAGCTCAGTCATTAAGACCAATAATTGACAAATGGGACCTCATGAGATTAAAACGCTACTATACTTCAAAAGACACCATTACTCAAGTGAAGAGGCAACTAAAAAATGGGGGAAAAATCTTTCCCGGCTATAGGTCTAATGGAGCATTAGTGTAGAATAGACAAAGGACTAAAACCACTAAACATTACATAAAACAAACAACCCAGTTAAAAATTGGAATAAGGGACTGTACAGAGAGTTCTCAAATGTTGATGTGCAAATGACTGAAAAATGGCTTTTGTTTTTTAATATTCAACAGCTTTAGCCATTAGCTAAGTGAAAATGAAAATTACTTTGATATTTCATTTTACCTAATCAGAATGGCTAAGTTCCACAACACACGATGACAAATTATAGCTAAGATGTGTGGGAAGGGGAACACCTAGCCACTGATGGTGGGAGTATAAACTGGTGCATTCACCATGGAAATCGATGTGGCAATTTATCAAAAAAGCTAAAAGTATATCTACCACATGCTACAGCCACACCACTCTTGGTGCTAGATGAAATCAAGGAACCTCTGTTGTCTCAACACCATAGTATTGTTGCATATATGAGCACTCTGTTTATGACAGCTTGCACAAGACCCATGACCCATATGAGCCCATGCAAGCTCATATCAGGCAAAATCTCAGCATGGATGTGAAAAGTAGGCAGGAAGCTGTAGCCCTTGCTGAGGATCTATTGACAACTGAAAGCTGCTGGGAGAGGGAGAGCCAGGTTTCTTTGTGGATGAGAAACCTGGTAGGTTGACCAGGTTCAAGTGAATAGACCCATACTCAAGAGCATTTGGGGAACACAGATTATACTCAGTAGTCCTTTAAAAAATAATAAAGAAATAGAGGACACCAAGTCAGGACTCTAGTATGGGGGCAGTGGAGATGGGAGAAGGGGTCTAAATATGATCAAAATACAGTAAACGAATTTTTCAAAGAATCAATAAAAATATTTTTTTATATAAGATTATAGAGTCATGTGTGTTAATGCATGCTTTTAATCCCAGCACTCTGGACACAGAGGCATGCAAAGTGCTGTGAGATCGAGGCTAGCCCAGGATGATCTACATAGGGAATTCCAGGCTAGCCGAGGGTATATAGTGTGATCGAGTCTCAAAAAAAACACAAACAAAAAATGGCCATTAAGAAAAAGAAGAAAAAAACGACCATCCAACAAACTGTATTCATTCTAAATGGAAATCTACCAAGTAATAAGGCTACAAAATATGTGAAATAAAATTAACAGAATATTTATCTCTAACATAATGATGTTTAGAATACAATAAGAATACAGTAGTAGGAAGATACATTGATTTAGAAAAGTGGCTGTAGTAAGTTATCTCACTACTCATCAAAAAGTATTTTTTGTAACAGATGAAGATTGCTATAAATTTCAGCAACTGGCCCAAATATAGAAAATAAATGGCCATAGGGTGCCTTGGTAAAATTTAAACAACTACAGTGTAGTTCGTACACCTAAGACTAAGAGACTCACAGAAGAGGGGGCAGAAAGATTCAAAGATTCAAGAGTATGAGGACACCTGAAGCTAGATACTGTATTCTAGACAAAATAGGTAAGCAGTACCCATGAAATCTAAATAATGTGGTTGCCTAAACAAACCTCCTTAATGATAATACCAGTTCACCTGCCAATGTCAATGGGAAAAATTTCACAAGGTTCCACCTCTACATGAAGTGTTACTAAGTAGTCAGTGGATGGTAAGGTGGGGAGGGAGAACCAGTTTTCTATAGAGATGAGCTTCCTCATTATCCAATCCCAAGTTTTTAGCCTTAACACATGTGAGAGAGAACACTACTAATGGTCTCAGTACATTGTATGATTATGTGTGTGTGTGTGTGTGTGTCTCTGTAGCAGCAATAATCCAGAAAGAGGCCATGAATTTGAGAAGGGGCGGGGAGCATGAATAGTGTAGGATTAGGGAGAGAGTGGGGTGGAGGTGATAGAATACAATGTTCATATATGAAATTGAAAAAAACTGAAAAATTAAAGATAGGATGACCATAATGATACCTAAAAGACATTCTCAACATGTTCGAAAAAGGCACAAACAAATTCATTAACTATAATGGAAGAATTTAAAATTCTTCCAAGAATTGGTAGAACCATGAAGCACAAAGTCAGGAAATTATATGGGAACTCGGAATCACCATCACCTAATAGATTTTAATTAATGTGTTCCAAACTATTAGAATATATATTATTTTTAAGAATCTGGGATAAGTATTCTAGGGTAGACCATATGTCGGGCTTTAAAGTCTCTTATAAGAATTAAACTCATAGTTTGTGCTTGCACATAAATGTAACAAAACTATACAGCAATAACAAAAAGACAAAGGGAAAAGTCAATAAATACTTGGAAAGTAATTTGCACACATCTATGTTTTCTCTGTGTCTAAGAGTCAGTCTCAGTGACAATAAGAATTATGAAATTGAGTAAAAGTTAAAAGAAAATATCAGGTGTTTGTAGGGACAATATAAGTAGCATTTTAAAACAAAATTCACAACATTAAACACACATCAGAAACTTAAAAAAAGTCTCAAGGGAAACACCTATTTTCCTCATTCAAGAACTTAAAAAATAATAATAAACTGGAAAATTACATTCAAAAGAAAGACAGAAATTAATCAGATTGAAAGTTGAGGAAAGAAAAATCAGAAGATATATTTGGCCAAAATGCTTAAGAAGGTGGTTCTTAGAAAAGTTCTGTTTGGTTGACATCTCCAGCAATATTAACAAATAGCAAAGAGTAGACATGAACTTCATCTGTCCAAAGTTTTTTACCAGTGGCTGCTGCAGCTCTGTGTGCATTGTCATTCATCTTAAATGCACCAGTCACTCAGAAACAAGACCACAACAAGTGATCTAATAGGAAATGGAGAGTAACAAAATCTTCTAATTAAGGAATTTGAATTCATAATTTAACAAGAGAAAAGAATTCAAAAATAGCTTCAAGCTCACATGGCTTCAGGGTTGAAATACAGAAAACATTTAAAGAATTTACTTCAATCTGAAATCTCTTCTAAAAATAGAAGAGGAAGGTTCATTTCTAAATTTTAAAGCTTATCCTACTTCAGTGTAAAAAACATTATTCTGCACACACATAAAAACATGGAAGCAGCTGACAAGCATATCACTATAGATGACAAAGTACTTAGCAAAATATGAAAAATAAAATAACAGGTACACCTATACAATGTTTACTATAACAAAGCAGAGCTTACTTCAGGCATTGAAGGTTGGTAAACCAAAATCTATCCATATAATTCAATAGGCTAATGAAGAAACACACTATCATATCAGTCAATGTATATGCAAAACAAGCTAATGTCTTCTTTAAATAATGTCAAAACCAAAAGGAATAGAGGGGGATGATTAAGTTAATAAAAAATTAAGAAAATCTTTACTTACTATTATATAAATGATAAAATAAACATGCTTTCTTGTTAGAATTGCATATTTCTCCTCCACATAGAACAATAAGTTCTTCAGTAAAACAGGAAATGTGTATGTATAAATATGCGTGCATATCCATTTAAAATCAGTGAATCATAGATATGTATTCATACACCCTCGTAGAAATGCTTCTCATATATGTCTAATGTTCCTGTTGGAAGAAGGGGTTCAGGTATGGAGGGGGATGATACAGAGAGTGTATGTGAAGATGACCAGAAGATATTATATACATGTTTGAAATTGTCAAATAATGGTAACCAATAAATAAATAAAGATATATAGGTATTTTCATATAGAAGTACAGAATAAAAATTAACTAATGCTACAAAGACAGAAACTGAGAAGGCCAAGATCTGATGTGTGAGATGGAGAATCAGGCAATGCTGCTTTAACTGTCTCTGCAGGTTTGATCACTTGAAGAACAAAGAATTCAAGTTCCAGTCTAAGACTGAAAGCCAAAGAAGTGGGAGCACTTGATGTCTGGGGTAGAAGATGGATGGATATTCCTGCTGAAATTGAGTACATCCGCTCTCCTCTTCCTTTTGTGTCTGTTCAGGCCTTCAAAGAACTGGATGATGACCATATGCCATAGTGAGGGCAATATTTTTATTCAATCTGTCAATTTAAATGCTAATGTCTTCCAGAAACTTGCTTACAAATACACCATTAATGCAGCTTTGCAAGCTGCCTGTACATTCCTATGTCTCCTCAACTTGACACATTTAATTAACCAACGTGACCTGGAAGTTCTAGCCAGTGCAGCAATGAAGAGAAGGAAATAAAGGGCAGCTTTAAAAGAAAGTCAGTCTGTCCTTGTATGGAGGATATATACTTTATATAGAAAATGCCAGTGTGTCTTCATAGAAAATATCTAGAACAGATATGTGTAATTCAGCAGGGTCAAGACATATAAGATAAAACCACTAAAGTAAATTATTTTCATATGTTAATAACCAAAAAAGATAGGAAAAGAAAAAAAAATTAAAAATGATTCCAAAGGGGCTTGAGAGATGGCTCAGCAGTTAAAAACACTGGCTGCTCTTCAGAGGACTTGGGTTTGGTTCCCAGCACCAATACAACAGCTAACAATGTTCTGTAACTCCAATTCCAGGAGACCCAGGATCTCCTTCTGGCCTCTACAGGCAGGCAAAACACTCATACACATAAACATTAAAAATGAATACGTAAATTAAACCAAATGGCTCAAAAAATCTAGCATGTAAACTAATAAAATGCATGCAGAATCTATAAAGTAAAACTATAAATGTTGAAGAATCAAAATACCAAATTAAATACTGAAAAGCTCCATATTTGTTTGGTAGATTCAAGGATATCCTTAAAATAAAGGTTGTATTTTGTACATGACTTTTCAAATTCCCAACATTAATTTTGTATTAAAAAAAGAGTGTTATGAAATTATATGGAAATGGAAAGCAATCAAAATGGCAAAAATATATTGATAAAAGAAAAAAAAACAGTTGTAGGAATCATTTTGCTCATTTTTAAGACTTATTACAGTCCTACAGTAATTTAGACCAGAGCTGGAAAGACTAAATTGTTAAGAAAGCATATTGCTCTTGCAAGGGATCCAAGTTTCCTTGACAACAAATATGTTGTGCAGCTTAAACTCACCTGTCACTCCAGCTCCATCTTCCTCTGGCCTCCAATGGCACCTGCACCATGTGCATAGACATGCACATACAAAATTAAATAATTAAAGAAATCTTTGAGATGTACTTGAAAAGTTTATGAATAACTTTTTGTGTCCTAATGTAGTTATTTTGTTAAATAAATTTCATGTTCATGGAGCATATAGGTATTAAAATTATGCTCTGAAATAATACAATGAAAATATTTACTACTTTTTTTTGTAATTGATAAAATACCTGGCAGACATAAGCTAAGGGAGAGGGTTTGCTTTGCCTCTTTGATTCAGGTTTCAATTCACCTCTTGTCTGTGTGAATTCTGGGGCCAAGGCTAAGGCAGAAGCTCATGGCAGCAGCAGTGTGTGGAAGTGAAGCTGCTCACTTCATGGTGGACAGGAAGCCAGGAAAATCTGTCACAGGAAATGGCCTGGGTGAGATGTTGTCACCCACTGGCACACCTCCTTGTACTGCTTCATCAAAGTCACCCACCTCCAACAGTTCTACCACTTCCCAATAGACTTCAAAATTTGAATCTATCAACAAATTAAACCATTAGTTGCTTTAATCTTATGATCTAATGAAATCAGGTAACGCCTTTAGAGATACAGTGTTTAATTCTCTTAGGCATTTCTCCATCTGATTAGGCTGATAATCAAAATTATCACAGACAGAGCTTATGAGAAGGCTTAACAGGTGAGGTATCTTCTTGCCAAGCCTGAAAACCTTAGTTCAATCCTTGGGACCCACATTGTTGAAGGAGAAATAAGACTGCCACATAGGCAGGTATGCATACACACAGGGTCACAAACATAAAATAAATAAAAACATAAACAAAACATAGTAAAACAGTATATAAACACCATGTAATATTATCTTTATAAAAGTTATACATTTGTTCCTTATGTGTTTCATTCCTTTTTATTTGAAGTTAAAATATCTACCAATATGTTTTAAGTAATATAGATAAACATAAATATAGAAGCAAGGAGAGTTTCAGAAAATAATTGGTAGGATTTTGCTCTATATTCCAGCATAGTGATTCCTACCCAACCCCATATTTATTGCCAAAAAAAGCCAATTTAATGTGAAAGGAAACAAGAAATGAAGAACTCTGACTATCATCAAGCACAGGAGCTCAGTGAGGTAAAGGACTGTTGACTGGAAGGAATAGCCCTCTCCGGATAGCACTGACCTGGACAATCCTTTGGTCTCCTGGTGTGTCATGCTTGATTTCCTAGTTTTCCTCTTGTGCACCCCCCATCAGTGCATTTAGTAAAGGTGAAATAACAACTCTGACTATCATCAAGCACAGGAGCTCAGTGAGGTAAAGGACTGTTGACTGGAAGGAATAGCCCTCTCCGGATAGCACTGACCTGGACAATCCTTTGGTCTCCTGGTGTATCATGCTTGATTTCCTAGTTTTCCTCTTGTGCACCCCCATCGGTGCATTTAGA
>NW_008335583.1:1554270-1594126 GCF_000622305.1 Nannospalax galili | reverse complement strand
AGAGAGAGAGGAAAATAAAGTCATGTTCACTATGGCAACATATTGGAAATAAATAATTTTTGATATTTCCTCAAAGAAAAAATTAACATCATGGGGAAGAACACTTAAAATCAGCGGTAATAAACGTAGCAGGAAAATCCACAGATTGTTGAATATTGGCATCTTCAATTCTTATGTGAGTTCTGTTTTCTCCTCCATCCCTTTTGCTGGTAGTTCAGATTGACTGTCACTGTAAACACAGTTTATAGCATAACACGATTGCTCAGGGAAGGCTGATTTTTTAAGTTTTGTGTTTTTGCCATGGGTAATTTTCATGAATTTTCAGTCTCTGAGGCTTCAGAGAGGCAAATTTTATCTTAGTAGACTGACTCAGCATTAATTATAGTAAACACAGGAGCGTAATTAACAGAAGAAAACCCTAGTAGCTGTGGTTATCTTAGGACAATGTTACTGAAATAGAGCAATTTTATTAGATTCAACCATACTAACACTATATAAACAATACTGACAAAATTACTTACTAAAGAAATACAAATTCAAAATAATTTAATGTCTACTTTTTCCAAGTGAGAAATGAAAAGGTGACCAGTTTCCTCAATGAAGTAACCTTCATTCACAGATTTGCCTGCTTGGCGTGTCATCTGCTTATTCCCCATCTAAATGAGAATAAACAATTTTTCACCACTGAGCACTTCTTATGAATGACTTCAATCATTTCAAAACTTTTGTTTGGTCAAGTCTAAAAATGAAACTCTCTCACTATTCCACTACTTCCTCTTCTTTGATTCATCCATTCTGACACCCCATTGTGAAGAAACACTATCAAATGTATGCATTTCTCGTATTTTTAAAGCTATTTTTATTTTAGGTGTATGACTGATATATCTGCACATATGTAAGTGCATTCATATTGTCCAATGTGCAGACCATAAAAGGGTGTTGGATTCTCCAGAACTGGAGTTACAGATGGTTGTTAGCCATCATGTGGGTGCTTAGATTTGAACCCAAATGTTCTGCAAGAGCAGTCAGCGCTCTTAACTGCTGAGCCATCTCTGTGGCCCAAATGTGTGCACTTCTTATGTCCTATGAACTACTCTGAAATTTCATGTCCTATGTTGCCTAAGTCACACTGGATAGACTGTGTTTACAAGACAGAGTCTAGGTACTATAGAGGAAAATCTGACAAATCTTTGAAACAACTGTTTCTTCACTCCTCATGGCCAGTGGATCTATGCTTCAAGCATTTTCTTTTCCAATATGATAACACACCAAGTGTCCTTTTTTAGGAGCCTTCTTTGCCTTTAACAACTCCATGATTTTTAGCTATCTTTTGTTTTTCTCAAGATAAGGCCTTAGACCTTCAAGTAAGATATTTTGTCAACTTTATCTCCAAGTGTTGGTCTTGAAGCACCATCTGCCTTCACGATAACTGCTTCTTTCCTTCACACCCACCACCTGAGCTCCAAATTGGTAAGGTGAATTTGCATAGGGAGCTTTCTTAAAATAGCTCTTGGATCCCTGGCTTTTCCCCTTTACTTTCCATTTTAAGACTAATCATAATTATTCATATAAAAACAAAATTTCAGGGCTAGAGATATGGCTTTGTGGGTAAAAGTCTCTTGCCATGAAAGTGTAAAGATTAGAGTTAGAATCCCCAGAACCCATATGAAAACAATACATGTATTGTGTGTATCTTTAATATTAAGGTTGCTATAGGGAGACAGGCATAGACAGGAGAATCCCCAGAATCTGGCTGGGCATATGCAGTAGAAATAAAAACAAAACAAAAAGACAAGAGACCCTGTCTTAGACAAGGTGGAAGGCAAAGATCTACATATGAGATTGCCCTCTGACTTCCTCGTGGACACAGTGACACACATGTACCCACATTCACACAAATGCACATGCTCATATTGTACACATATCTGAACAGACAAAAAGTCTTCAAAATATATAATATACTACATAAATCACAATATCCATATAAACAGAAAAAATAGTTTTTGCTAACTGCTAAAAGAGTTCTAAGATTTTTTTAATCCATTTTGAGTTGCTTAGAGTTAAAGATATACCTGAAAAGAAATGAGTTCCCTCTTCAGGTGTCAAGAAAGGGAAGGTCATGCTTTGTAGTCATTACTGCTGGAAAATGGCTAGAAAGGATAGAATTATATTCTGCAATAACAAGAACCATAAAAAGTATTCCTCCCCAACCCAAACAATATTATTTCCAATGTAGCTCCTTTTACCAGATCTTCAAAAATATCTATGACTGCAGCAGTGTTCTTGAATACAAGGATGTGTGTCTTGGGGAATTCTGGGTAGAAAGATACAGTGGGTTTTTAAATTGTGGTTAAAAGTCTTTTTGAGGATCTCAGACCTATGTATTGAATTTATATCATTTCCTTCTCTTGCTCTTCCTGCTGTAGCTCCTCTCAAGTCTCCCTCACTTTCTCTTCAATGTGTGACCTCATCTTCTGCCATTATTTTCACATACATACATATAACCTACTGGGTCCATTTTGTGTTGTTAGTATGTACATGTACATATGTTGACATATGTACGTATGTTTAAGACTGACCAGCTGGTATTGGAAAACCAATCAGGAGGCTCAGCCTTAGAGAAAAATGGTTCTCTCCTTCTCAGCTGCCATTGATTACTTGTAACTTCATCTAAGTGTGGGGCCTTTTGAAATTTTCCCCATTCACATTGGCACATTGCTCGGTGCTGTTATCATGCATGTCTTGCTGAAGCAACTGCACTGTTGAGATTTTAGGTATGCAGCATCTCTGTCATATCTAGCAGATGTTATCCTGCAGCAAGCATCCTGACATTCTGGCACTGACAATCTTTCCACCAGCTCTTCCACAATGTTTTCTGAGTCTTAAGTTTAGGAACTGGATTGTAGATATATAAATTAGAGCTGGACACCCCGTGGTCTACTTATTCTCTTCTTTTTGACCATTTGTGGGTTTGTACAGCAGCCTCTGGCCACTAAAGAAGCAGCTTCTGTGATGAGGGCATGAGCTATACTTACCTGTATCAGGATGGGTATTTAGACTACAGTTCTACACAGGAGGGAGAGCATATGCACTTGTGATGTGTATGTAGTTTCACCTCTAGGTCTTTGAAACACCGACTGAAGTTCCCGAGGAGTCGGAGACTTCAGTACCTTTGTGGCAAACAACCTTGTGAGTATCTGCATTATATTTTTTACATCTGTTCTCACATTTCCCCTAGATTTCAGATGTTGCCTTACTCTATTCCCTCATATTCTTGTTTAATTAACCTTTATCTTGTGGACAGGAAAGAAAGTTGCTCATCTCCAGTGTCTATCAAAGTATCTAGCATGAAGGAGATGATTAAAATTTAAAATCTTATATTTCTGTTATAGAAAACTATGAAAATATTTATAAAAATGAAATTTTAAAAATAAAATTTGTACATAAAATTATAAAAACATTCTAAAACTACAGTTGGGAATGTGTCATGAACCATCCGACAAGGATGCTGTTCAGAGAAGGAAGACAAGAGCAAAGATGGAGCAGAGGACATTTCCAGGTCTATCTTTGCAGCTAAAGTTGGAAGATCATGGTGTTGGACTTCATAGTGAGAAGGGATGATGTGCAGGTAAACAGTGAGTGCTCCCTCTGCGGTTTCAGAGTTCAGACTTGACAAAATGTAACTCAATAGGAAAGGCCAAGTGAACATGTTATTCCTAAAATAGTAAGGCTTTGATCTTAAGTGTAAGTAGTGCCCCATGTCTTGCGTGTCACCTCTACTTATAGACCTCACTGAATTTATTTGAAATTGATTTCTTTTGTTCGTAAATTTTTTTACCTGTCAGTATCATCAGTTAAAATCAGGTTCCTTTCACTGTGGTCTTTGAGGTTCTTTTCTTTGCATCCATACTAGAGTTAGCATCCTAAGGTACAGGAATAAATACCATTTGGTTTAAAGGGTCTGTTGTCCTTTTAGAGGAAACATAATTTTATTTTTGTGCCACTATCTCAACATTATTAGTAGTTATATATCACCAATAGACATTTTTTGACCCTTAAAGTGTAAAAATGTTATAGAAATACTAATATGTTCTTCAGCTTATCAGTCCTTAAAATTATTTTTTAATTAGAACCTGCAAGGTATTTATTTCATGAAATTAAAATGTCATCTATTTAGATTTAATTGACTTTTCTTATAATAATGCATATTTGACTTCTTTAATTTAAAATCAGTCTGTGAGCTGTTCCTGTATGGTAGTTATATAATTCTCTTGATGATGCATAGAGATGACCATATCCATAATGGGTACAAACTAGGGTTCATTCAAGTGTGTGGACTTTCCTAATACCAACCAATATTGTATTAAGTTGTTCATGGCACAGAAAATATGAATTGTGTAAGCAGAAGGCAAATGTTCTATTCACTAGGTGCTATGAACAACTATCTATACCATGAGAGCTGGAGACACTGAAAAATGCGTTAAGTAGTGATCTGATCTCTCCTGGTGACTGTGGTGGAGATCTAGCTGCGAGGAGCACAGATAAGACCCGGTCACCTGCCTCCGGGAAATGTCCTGCCCATAGCTCTGTACTCCTGAACAGCCAAGAGGATGCAGGTAGTTGTCAGTTTCCTTTGCAACAGTTAAAGAATTATAATATAAAAATAAATTTTAGTTTTTGATTGTATACCATGGAACACAAATTAATGCAAGTATATTTGTTTATTTTTATTTTTGAGACAGGGGCACATTCTGCAGCACACTGTTCATGGAACCCACTATATACCCCAGGCTGGCTTCAAACTCAGGGCATATCTGCTCAGTCTTCCACATGCCAGGATTACAGACACGAGCTAACATTCATGGCTCCAAATCTAATGTTAAGAAAACAAGCTAGATTTTATAGTGTTAGCTACTTAAATTTGCAGTGACGTCTGGACATATTCTTCAGTGTTTGAGAACTTGATGGTTGTATACAGGCTCCTGAGTTCAATCCTTAGCACAGTAACACAAGCAAACAAACAAACAACAAATAAAAATGTACTGTGAAATGTGGAATATTAAGTGTGTATATAATAATAAAATAATTAGTTTCTATAGGAGCAGAACAGTTCTCTCAAATACTAGACTAACTAGACAACCCAATTGCCATGAAATATGTTTAAGCATTAATTTACTCGCACTCTTAAAGAAATTATTTAATCTCTCCATTTCTTGACTTACCTATATGTAAATTTTGAAGATCAGAATAGATGATCGTAATAGATGATATTGTTCAGGAAAAAAGAAACCCACTGGATTGTGCCTGAAATACATATTGAGGACTCTTGATGTTTTGATTGCTACTATAATTATTGCCATTGTTATAGCTGAGCCATCTAAGGTCTGCAGTGCCTATATAACAGACCATTATATCTTGTCTTCCCTTTTCTGTTACACTGTAGATTTTTTAGAATATACACAGAGCAGGGGCTTCTTGGCCCTCACACTTAAATGTAATTATTCATTTCATAAAAGCTCAGCAACATCATGGAATTCAAATGAAATCATTTTTTTGTTAAACCCTGTGACAATCGTGTACATTTCATCATTCTATGATTGTGGCTGAGAGCTGAAAACTCTTGAATTTATGCTTATATTCTATCTGTTCTTCCTGGTGGACTTCCTACCCCCACAAAAATGTCTTCTTTTGAATTAAATGTAGATGCTATATGAATTGAACATGTACAAGCCTTGCACGTAGCAGTGACTATTTTCTAGAATGTGTTTCACTGATTCCCACATTAATGAATGTGAAGAACCTTGGTTATAGATTTTATCAATGTATGACCTCATGAATTTAAGAGACTTTATAGTTGGGAAGTAAAAGCAAGCAGGAATGCCCGACTTAAAATCCCTGTGTGGCCCAGAGGAAAGCAGGTGTCCTTGCTATTTGCTTCTTTACCATGAGGTAAAACTGCCACGCTCCTGCATTTTTATTGCAAATGATTATATATTTCACTTATTGAAAGTCTAAAATCCCCAAGTTGGATTATAGTGCTTTATGTATATATAATTTAAATCTGAAAGTTTAAAAACTTTCAATGAGCTTATATATAATATCACTTTTTTATTATATTTTCTATTTCTTTTATTTTTATGAATTATGTGTTTATGTGTGGGTATATACACGTGTGGGAAGGTGCTCTTAGAGGCCAGAAGAATGTATCAGATCACCTGGATCTGAAATTACAACTGATTTTGTACCACCCAAAACGAGTTCTGAAAACCAAACATGGGTCCTCTGCATGAGTACTACATACTCTTACCACTCAGAAGTTTAGTAACAGCAAGCAAGACACTCTGTGGTTGGGATATAAATAAATAAAACTCCCAAGTGAAAGTTAACACCACATCCCTAAACAGAAAATTCATATGATAGACTTAACAAATAACCTCATGTTAAGATCATAACTCAAAAAAGAATGTGACCTCCCTCTCTCTCCTGTGTTAAGGGATTTAGTTGTTTGCAGGGAGGCAATCCAATAACAGATAGAGAATGAATGTGTTGAATCAAAGTCAGTCTATTCAATACATAGACTCCTTCACATGTGTTCAGAAGGCCTATCAGTATCTTGTGATGCCCCTTTCTCAGCACTGCCATTGCTAGTTCAGAATGTGGTTGCTGGATGACATCATTTTACTTTAATGAAAGCACTCTTCCCTTAAATACCCCTCCATCCTCTTCCTTCCTCCATTCGTTTTGTTCTGTTTCCTATAAAGGATTAGAGCTTCATTTTTTCACTCCATCTCCATGTCTTGAAGTTGTAATCCTGAGGCCTTTCATCCTGCCACTTCCAATAAGGACAGTGAGGGGAAAGTATCTGTGAGCCAGTTGGCTCCCTTTTGTATCCTTAGGAAAAACTACGTCTGCTTTTTGGATTAAACTGTGCTTATAAAACCATGCCTATTTAGCTGACAGAGAGGAGTAAAGTATAATTTACATGTTTTAGTTATTCCTGTTTTAGTAGCATTCAGAGCTTTAATTCACCCTGCGTTTACCCTTGGAAAAAATACTGAGAATTTCAAGTCAAGGCTTGCGGGCCAGCTGTTTTCTCTTAGACTGTCCATGTGACATTTGCCAGAATTATGGCCACTAACTGCCAGACCCCATTAGAGCCCCCATGCTGTGTGCCCCACACACTTGTCCTAATGACATAAAATTTGTTTCAATATATACCCATTGGAAAAATGAGTTCATTTACAAAGAATTTTGAATGGCTTTTCCTATGCATTATTTTGTGCTGATGCTCTCATAGAATATGAAGAAATTTAATACACAGCCCTGAGGAGTCTCAAGCTCCATCATGGGAGAGAAAAACATAGAGGCAAATTCTGTAAAAAAAAAATTGGCATATTTATGAAACAGTATCTGAAAGACATATGCTTTAAAAGACATGCAGATTATCATCATGAAATTAGTTAAGGAGAGGCTGACGGCTGAACTAATGAGATGAGCATTCACTTAGGATTTCCAAATCATGGGTGTGCTACAGTAGCAGAAAAGATTTCTGCTCTTACAGAAAATGGTATCTAGAGGGGCTGGAGATGTCTCAGCAGTTAAGAGCACTGGCTGCTCTTGCAGAGGATCTATGTTCGGTTCTCAGCAACTATGTGGCAGCTAATAACAGTCTGTAAATCTAATGCAGAGTATTCAATGCCCTCTTCTGACCTCTGTGGGCACTGCAGGATGCACACTTACATACATGTAGGCATTACACTCATACTCATAAAATAAAAATAATGCACAAAATATTTTAAATATCTAGAAGAGTGGCTTCCTTTTTGTTAGTATTTATTTTTGCTTATGTATTTATGTGTTTGTGTTGGTGGAATGTGCTCCTGTGAGTGCATTGCCAATGGAGACCAGAAGAGGGCATTGCATTTCCTGCAGATGGAATCACAAGCATTTGTAAGCCACCAAATATAGAAACTAAGAGCAGAACTCAGGGCCTCTGCAATAATTGTATCTGTTCTTAACTGATGAGCCATTTCTTTACCATTAAGAGTGGCTGTCATGATTTAGAAAATAATCCACTGCTATAAATAAGCCATGTTACAATGAGTAGAAGATTTTATTACTTTTAATGCCTTGAGTTAATATAAAATTATTTAATAATTTGGCAGGTATTTAAAATTTAGCAAAACTTTTTCATTTGAATAAGAAAGATAAATTAATTTTTTCCGATAAAGACACAAATAGCATCCCCCATGATATTTTTCACAGAATTGGAAAAATACAGCCTAAGATTCATATGGAAGCTCAAAAGACCTTGGATAGCCAAAGCAACCTTGAGCACTAAAAGCAATGCTGGGGGGGGGATTACTATACCATATTTTAAACTGTATTACAGAGCTATAGTCATAAAAACAACATGGTACTGGCACAAAAATAGGCCCATAGATCATTGGAACAAGATTGAAGCCCCAAATATGAGTACATGCAATTTCAGCCACCTGATATTTGACAAAGGGGCCAAGAACATTCACTGGAGGAAAGTCAGCATATTCAACAAATGGTGCTGGCAAAACTGGATCTCCACCTGTGGAAGAATGAAACTAAACCCCTATCTTTCACCTTGCACAAAAGTCATCTCCAAATGGATCAAAAAACTCAATGTGAAGCCTGAAACTGAAACTGTTAGAAGAAAACATTGGTATTAATCTACAAGATTTTCTAAACCAGACATCAATTGCTCAAGAAACAAGGTCAAGAATCAACAAATGGGACCTCATTAAACTAAAAAAATTAAATTGGGGTTTGTAAAACACTGATTTTGCTTGCTTTAGAGTTTGAACAGATGGTGGCAGGAAGGAGCATCCAAGAGACTCGCAGTGCTTGTACTGGAATCAGAACGGGCAGTTCTCTAAGCCATAGTCCCAGTGTTGCTGGGAAGTCTGGATTTACAGCTCTCTTATCCACCGCAGTGTGTGATCAGGTTAGACACGTTCCATCTGAGAAAGAGAAAAAGGAAGCAAAGGGATATTAAACAAAGACTAACGTTGCATGGTAGTGGGCGTATTTGTGCTCCAAAGGCAAACTTAAAGCTAACACTTTTCTTCAACAGGATCTAATGTAGAAATACATCCATCAAGGTACCTCTAACAAGGGAGCTTCAAATTTTCTGAAAAGAATTTTCTGGTAATGAACTTCCTCCACCTCAATAAAAAACGAGTTCTCTTTATATTCCCGTGTTTTTCCACAGAAGGGCTCCTGCATGTGCTTAAATATAGCCTTATTTTCTTCATATGTAGTTTTTAAATTCTTGCCAGGAGAAAATACTGTAGTGCCTCTCCTATCTGAAAACTCTGGGTTCATTCTATTAGAGCAGACTTAGCATCAGTAAGAGATCTTCCACTCACTCTTCTTTCTGTTAGTGAAGTCTTTCTGTATTTTCTTTCTTTTTTAAAAAAAATATTTTATTATTTTAATTTTATGTGCATGTGTGTATTGCCTGCATGTAGGTAAGTGCATCCGTGTCGTGCAATGCCCACCGAGGACAGAAGAGGCTGTCGGATCCCTTGGAACTGGAGTTACAGACAGTTGTTAGCTGCCATGTGGGTGCTAGGTTTCAAACCCAGGTCTTCTACAAGAACAACCAGTGTTCATAACCACCAAGCCATCTCTCCAGCCCTGCCTTTCTGTATTTTTAAAGACCCTGTCCTTCATGGACTTGCTAAGAGTCAGTAAGTCTGAATGGCTGAAGGTGGGGATTTTTGTAGTTCACGCTGAGAAAAAAACATATTGGTTTTTTTCATACATTTTGTTCATATTTGTACCCCCTCCCAAGTCTGTACCCAGATTATACAACCCTCCTCACCCCCACCTCTGCCAAATTTCATATACTCTATTATCTATCTGTTGGGTCAACTTTGTGCTCTCAAATGCCCTTAAGTGTGGGTCCCTCCAATGGCACTATTTAACATACCCAGAGTCACAGCCTTAGAGAAGACTGACTCTTCCCTTCCCAGCAGCTATCTGTAGCAGTCAAGAGTCAAAATTGCGACCTTCAGGGTCAAGCAAGACCTTGCTCTGCTGGCACACGTGGTCCTTCCTTCTTGCATTTCAGTTGTCCAATTCAAACTGTTGTAAGGAGGGACTAAATTGTCTCTCAGGACCAGACAACCTCTTCTGTTTCTGAAGCTCATTTCAGTGAAATCACAGATCTAGCCAGCCTCCTTTCTCTCTCCCACCTCTGCCTCTTCCCCTACTACCCCATTTCCCTGTCTGCTCCCTCCAGTCCTTCTTCACCTTCATCTCCCTTTCCCTCCACATCAGTCCTCTTCTTCTTTCCTAATCTATCTCTCTTGCTCTCTCTCATTTTTTTCTGATAATCAGAATATTACAGATTAAAGAATAAGAAAATTCAAGATAACAATTTTAAACATACTAAGAAGTGCATTAATACTCTGGAAGGAAATAGTTTTTTCTGTTACTGTTTTGCATTGATAAATACTAGTACATCTCTATGACTCATAGCTAAGTGCAGCAAATATGCCTAACTAGCTATCAAATGAGAAAATTCTGGACTGAAAACTTCTGTGAACCATCCTGAGACCTGAGGTTGAGTTCACGAACTGGAGCTGCTCATTAGCTCTGAATTCCTCTTTGGTCACAGCTGTTCTTGCAGTGACCTGCCCTTCCTTCTCAATCCCCTGACATCGCTGCAGAACTAGAGGCTAGGTATGACCTCTCATGTGTGTTTGTGGGGCATGGTGCCAGGTACATACAGAATGTCACCTGCCATGTCAGCTACTGAACAACCTACTTTGTCCCATGAGAAGGCAATGCCCATGTTAGCACAGAGGAGAAACTGTTGCACAGAGCAATGGTAGGAAGGTAAAAATTAGTCAGTTCTGTGAGAGACCAGGGATCAGCCCTGGGATCAATTGCTACTAGAAAATATGGCTCTTAGAGGGCTGCCAGAATCTTGTCAGTAGAGGATCCAATAGGGAAGCAGCTAGCCACCATGATGGTAGGAGTGCATCCCATAATCTGGAGTGCTTAGGGGATAGGATGCTGACTCGGCAGGGGCTTCCATGGCAACAGTGGCTTGGATAGCCAGTAGCAAATCTCTCAGGTGCTCTTCAGTTTATGGTGTGGATTCTGCCACTCTTTATTTGTCCCTCTACTCTTCATCTGGAATCATAGCCAAGGGACCACGGAATTAAATCTTTGAAACTATAGTAAATCTCTCCTTCTTTGGGTTGGCTTTTCATAGATATTCTGCAACAGTGACGAAAAGTGTCCAGCAGAAAATTGGTATTGAGAGGAATTGCCTGAATGCTTGGTGTAGAAATGTCTGGCATTGTTTTTTTAGGGGGTGGAAGAGGAGGATTGGATCAGATTTGATCATTAAGCTAGAGAAAGCTTGGAAAACTGTAAGCTAAGCTTAAAGATTCTCAGAGACTAGAATGCCAAGAGGCATACAGATGGTAAAGACCATGCTCGTATGGGTTCAGAAGAGAATGGATTTTCTTTTGAGAATTGGACTAGAGGCCATTTATGCTTCATTTAAGTTATTTAGGCAAAGAGCTTGTATTATACACTGAGTTCCCACTCAGTACTTGTGAATTTTCTTTTCTTGGTTGAATTTTAATAGTGTTCCCTACTTCTATTGTCTTGCTAGTGTTTTACCACATTATTCAAACAGTAGGCATTTTGGTGCTTACAGTTGTTAATGATGTGTTCTATCTTCCTATTTCTAGATTTCAGCTGATGTCTTTACTGTTTTCTTCTGCTGTTTGCTTTTATTGATTCTTTTTTTCATTAGAATGAGTTTGAGGATGGTTACCATCTAGGAGTCAGGTTCTTTCTTAGCCAATTGAAGAATGAAAAGGCAGGAAAACACCTCTTACATCAGCAGAGAGCAGCAGTCAAACAGACTTTTATTGGAAGATAAAGATTCATAAATATAAAGTTCTGTATATGTGGATAGGGGACTCAAGAAACCAAAATCCATCCCACCTCTGGATGTTAATGGTTTACGTGTCCTTAATTTTGGACTGGTCTATTTAAATAAAGAAGAGAAGAAGGCTGATAGTTTGTAGTTTCAAATTATGTGGTGTCCAGGTCTGGCCTTGGTTTTATCTGGACTTGTTTGGGATACTTTACTGGCAAAAAACAAAACAAAACAAAACCTTTCTGGCTAGAGAAGGAAGCTGCCAAGCTTTGCTTTCAACCAAGAAGAAGATGGAAGTATGCCATCTATTATTTATCGGGTTGTTTTGCTCCGATCAATCTGCTTATTCGAAAATACAACTAACTCATAGTCCTTTATTTACTTTGGATGTTTGTAATTAGAATTATTTTTACTTCACTTTCAAAATTAAAAAGTTATAAATATGGAAAATATTGTGGATAAAATAATGAATGTGGGTGTTATTAACATACATGATATATGAAAGATACATATAGAAGCCTACTACCTTTTAATATAATGAAAATGAAAATATATAATTTTAAAAAGAGCTTGGAGCAAACATGCCCTACATTGGTGAATCATACTGCCCTTTGAAACCATGAGTTTTGAAATTAAAAGCTCAGTGCCAGATGTGGGATGATACCTACCTGTGAATTATTGTTTGAGGAGGCTGTAGAAAGCAATTCAGTTGTTGCCGTTGCTCTTCGATGCTCACTATATGAGTAACAACATATTGCTGTGACACCATGTACATTGGATACAGAAAACAGAGAAATCAAGAATGAACTGATCTCCAAGCTCTGTCTCTGTTGGCTAGCTTAAAAAGTGTTGGGCAAGACTACTCAGCAATGGTCTTACCAGGCTGTGGACACAACATGTCACAATACCAAGGTACCAAGTAAGACAGGAACATTGCTACAATAGTGACATGACTGGTTTGTGGGGAACCAACTGAAGTTTCCCCTCATGGAATTGTACTTAAGCCAAGTCAGAACACTGTGGCTGTGGAGATAATAATCTCTAGGAGGAAACCTATTATTATTGTTTTGCTAAATGAACATGTTGTCAAACTGCCTTCTAAATATTTAGGTGTATGCCCAGAAAATAGTAAGGTAATTAGAACCACCCAGCCAGTTGTCATCTTGCATCATCTGGACCAGGCTCATTCACAATGTAGCGGCTCCCAACTATTCTGCCTGACATGATCCCATTACTCCAATAAAAAATCAAATGTAAGACCCTGAAGCAGATAAAACTAACGATGCATAACTGATCAGAAAGCATCCAAGCTACAACAGTAAAAACAGAATCAGATTTTGGCGTAATAACGGCAGACTAGAATTTCATATCAGACCTATAGCCAACAAAAGAAGTCCATATGCTCATGTAACAATGCAAAAACACAAACAATATGAAAAACCAAGATAAAAATGATTTTACCAAGTCTCGCCATACCTATAAAAGTGCTCTAAAATGAGAACTACCAAAAGGAAACCCAGGACAAAACACTTAAAGAAGTAATCATAAATGTGACAAAAGAATTCTAGGATTTTATTCTTTATTTTTAAAAAAGATATGCTTGCAGGCTTCTCTTTTTCTCTTTACTTTATTAATAATAAATCACCTTATTGTAATGAATTCACAAATAAAATGTCTAATTGGCTACATTAATCTGTGTGATGCTTTTAAATGCTATCTTCTTTGTAATTTTTTCATCATGTTCTTAAAAAATCTCCCCAAAGCAATAGCAATTTTAGGTCATAATTGTATCTGATTATTAGAATAACATATGTTAATTTTGGACATTTAAAAATAAAAATTAGTGAGTTTTTTGTGTGCTTCATATGGAAAGTTTCAATCAATCTTTATCATCTTTATAGCTCCTTCCCCACTGGCACCCTCCTATAGCACCCCCCCTCCCACACTGGAATTCATAATTCTGTAATTTGTGTTAAGGTCTACTGTGTCCCCAGACATTCCTCAGTGCAAGTTCATCTACTGAGGTCTAGTCAGCCTATCTAGAGTCCCTTGCTTTAGGAAGATCAGCTCTTCCTCCACCATCAGTAATTAATTGTTAATATTTCTTCAGCTACGATTGGGGCCCTGCACACTCTTATTTCCATATGGCCATGAACCTTCTCCCTGGCTCTTACAAACTTTCTGCCACTCTTCCACAATGGTCCCTGAGTTTAATATAGGAGTGCTGTCTAAGGATCGATATTCTGCAGAATGTTAATATCAATACTTTGGCCATTTGTGACTTAATGTATTCCTGGCCCTCCTTTGCACTAGGGAACTTCATTAACGAGAATTAAGATATTCATTAGTGTCCTCTTTACCCCTTTTTCTATTTTCTGTGAGCCTTATGTGTAGAGGTTGCATTGTAGATGTGGCACTTAAACTTGAGAAATTCAGAGAACGTGCCACTACTGAACCAATGTTGTCCAATAGCCTAATGAAAAAATTACACATATAATATCTCCACATGAGTCCATGTTTATAGTTAAAGGCTGCTTACCAAAAAGCAGTGGGAAACAGGAGAAACCTTCCTTTAAGTTCTTGGCCAGAGTAGTCCAAGAGACTCCCAAAATTACACAGACTATTGCCATACTTCAGACACAGGATTTGGAGCAATGGACCTGGAAATGACCTGGAAGCCACCTCCCCTGAAAGCTACCTCTCATAGTTTTGGAAAGCACTATACAAGAGGGTAAGGAAGAACATCAATTGATGGTTCAACAGCAACTCCAAGATCAAATAATCATCAACTGGAACAGCATACAAACTCAAGGATTTTAAAGAACATACAAATAAAGAACTAAAAAGGGTAGGAATAAACTCCTGACTGAAGCTAAAGAAAATATAAATATATGGATTAATGGAAAGACAAAGACATTCAGTATTTGAAAAGAGAATTAATGAAAGTGATAGAAATGCTAAAGAAAATTCAAGCTTTAATGAAATGGAATTTAAAAACACAATCCAATTTGACATGATATGATAAAACATCATTAGTAGATTAAAAAATAAAATATTAATACTCATGGCAAAGTTGGAGAATTGGAACAGTCAAGCAATAAATATGAAAAAATAAAAGAAAAACCATAAGAATGGATTAGGCAGGAAATTTAGGACACCATTTAAAGACAAAACCTATGATTCAAAAGAGGAAAGAGAAATATCTCAGGTCAATAGCATTATAGATAGAATTATATATGTAGATGATAGATGATAGATAGATAGATGATTAATAGGTAGATGATAGATAATAGATAGATGATAGATAGATACACAGATGGATGATTTATAGATATTGGATAAAGAAAGCTTCCCTAAATTATGGAGGGACAGAGATACCCATGGAAATATAAGAACCACCCAGAACAGCAACTAGACAAGACCAGAACAGAAACTCCCCAGGATGTTTCAAAGTAAAAGCGTTAAATGTATAGATCAAAAAAGAAAGAATACTGAAAGCTGCAAGAGAAAAACAAGTTGTAAATAAAGGAAAACATCAGAATTACAGCTTATTTCTCAGTGCAAGGTATAAAAGCCAGTAGAACCTGGAACAAAGTATTCCAAGTTATAAATGATCATAGATTACAACCCAGAATGTTAGCTAGCAAAACTGTCTTTCACAGTTGGAGAAAGAAGAATCTTCCATGACACAAAAAAGCTGAAAGAATTTAAGTCTACCAAACCAGCCCTACAAATAATACTCAAAGTAGTACAAAGGACTGAATGACCATACCCAAGAGCCTACAGAAAAAAAAAATAATTTAAAATTATGAAAAAAACACAAAATAGGATTAAGAATATGAACAAAATAAAATGGCAGTAATAAATATGCATCTTTCTAAAAAACTTTAAATATGCATGGCCTCAACTACCCAATTTTTGACGCAGGCTAGTTGAATGGACGAAGAAACCTAATTCATCATTTTATTGCTTTCATTAAACCCATCTTACCTTCAAGAATAGGCACTACTTTAGTATGAAAGGATGCAAAAAGTATTCCAAGCAAATGGTGCTATAAAAAGCAAGTGTTGCCCCATGTGGTGGTGCATGCTTTTAATCTCATCACTTGAGAGGCTGAAGTAGGTGTATCTCTGTGAGATGGATGCCGGCCTGGTCCATATATTGAATTTTTGCCAATTGGGGCTATAAGGAGACCCTGCCTGAAAAAAAACAGGCATTGTTATTCTAATGTCAGGCAATATAGACTTCAAAAAAATTAATCACAAGAGATAAATTATGTTGCTTCATTCTTATCAAGAGAACAACTGACCAAGAAGATATTACAATCTTGAACATATATGACCAAACTCTAGTGCAGCAAATTTCTTAAAAACAGTACCACTGGACTTCAAGACAGATTAATTGCTGGACTTCAATACCCCACCTTCTCCATTAGTCAGGTCATCCAGAGAAAGGGCAAACAGAGAATCTTTTGAGTTAACTAGTGTAAAACATGTAATAGACCTAAGAGACATCCAGAGCATATTACCATGCACCAAAGGATACGCATGTTCTACTCTGCAATTCTCTAAAACAGGGCACATATTGGGGCACAAAACAAACCTCAGCATATACATAGAAGTGAAATAATCCCATGTATTCTAACATACCACAATGCAACAAAGCTTAAAATCGACAGCAAACGAAGTTCTAGTAACTGCATGAACTCATAGAGATTAAACATCAGGCTCCTGAATGACAGATGTGTCAAAAAACTATTCATGAAAGAAGCAAAAGTTTCCTGGACTACATGAAAATGATAAGACAACACAGTATAACTGCTAAGACAAACTAAAAGCAGTATTAAGAGGGAAATTCATTGCTTTAAGTGGACAAATGTACCTTTCACGCCTCATCAAAAAAGCTCCTTGCAACAGATGGAGATTCATAGAATTCCAGAGCAGGTTAAATGCAGAGAATGCATATCTGTGAGATGCTTAAATCTAAGTGATACATCTTCTCCACACACAGGATGAATGTGTCTCTCAGATCTCACCAGAGAAGTTTCCTTATGATGTAGCAAATAATAATAAACACAGGAACCCACAATTGGCTAATGTGCAGAGAAAAAAAGATTGCAGAGTGATTATCCTTGAATAGGACACCTATTTCAAATCTTTCTCCCAAGGCTCAGGGATCATGCAGAAGAGGGGAAGAAAGATTTCAATAGCCATAGGGGGTGGATGACCACAAGATAACAGACAGTCCATTACTCATATGAACTCTAGGCAGTGGTGACAGCATGCAAAAGTCCTATGCAAACGCCAATCATACCAAAAGCAATTTATACATTCAATTCAATTCTAATCAAAATCCCTATGACAGTCTTCACAGAAATAGAAAAATCTTCCTAAAAGTCATACGGTATCACAAATGACCCTGGAGCAAAAGTAATCCTGAACACAAAGGTCAATGCTGGGAGGGATTATCATACCATATTTCCACTATATAGAGATATAATCATAAAAACATAATAGTATTGGCACAAAAACTGACTTGTATAACAAGGTCAGTACAAACTTGATTTCTCCATGTCCTGTGGCAAAGTGTGTAGTGTCCTCAACAATAGGTACTTACCATCATGTTCTGATGGGCAGTAATGTGTGCTCTTATCCTTGGGCAAAGAAGTTTCTTTTAGCAGTGGATAAAATAGATAAAATGGAAAAAAAAAGCAATAAGAACAAGAAAGTCATGAAACTGAGGGAGTATTAGTTGAGAAGAAAAAAAGTTTAAGAGGAAGAACTGGTAGGTGAATTTTATCACCGTATATTATATATGTGTAAGAAATGTCAATAAATAAATAAGAAAATGAATATGAACCAGTGAATCTCTCTCTCTCTCTCTCTCTCTCTCTCTCTCTCACACACACACACATAGTAAAAATATAATAGTAAAACACTAACAGGAGGCAGAGGCAGGCAGATCTCTGAGACTAAGGCCAGTCTCTCTCTCTCTCTCTCTCTCTCTCTCTCTCTCTCAAACACACACACATAGTAAAAATATAATAGTAAAACACTAAGAATGTAAAACTCCATTGAATCAGTGATATTTTTAAAGGACTAATTTACCATAAGATCATGACAAATCAACAAGAAGGAAAAAGACCACCTGACTCACGGCAGTAAGAAGAAATAGTCTTAGAAAACTCAAGAACTTAGGTAGTGGCAGGTGAAGGGAGCCAGTCATAAGTAAGATATGATGATCTTTGTCAGCTGTGTATTTTCTGGCTCTGAAAGAATTGATTGATTGATTGATTGATTGATTGATTGAGATAGTGTCCTGCTGTGTAACTGTGACTAGCCTAGAGTTCACTTTCTATACCAGTCTAGCATCAGACTTGTCAAAATCCTCTTGCCTCTGCAACCTGAGCACTAGGAGTACAGGTACATGCCACCATGGTTGACAAGAAGAATTATGTTTATCACATATTCTAAAAATAGCAAGGGAAACATTATGAAAATACAGGACACTTACACTCAGTCACATGGCAGTAATTTAGAGAATATATTTATCCTCGCCATGTAACAAGCTGTTTCAGAAAATTTGAATGATGGTTAACAAGTAAATAATTTAAAATATTAATGGAAGCAGTGATAATCACTATAAACGTGGAACAGAGAAATATGATGGAGTTGATGTCCAATGACTTAATGGTCAGGGAGTAAATGGAACAAATATATCCTGACTCAGAGGAGTCTGAAACATAACAAAGCTGAGGTGCAACTGTCCTCCAACTTTACCAGACTCTTGCCATCTGTTAATGAGGAATGCTGAATGCCAAATCTTTAGCTTAACTGAAAAAATAAATTACTATGGGAAATTTAGGTTTAAAAAATTATTGAGTTTTTTAACATTTCATACAACAGTTCTTAATCAAATTTATCTCCCTTTCCCTATCCTGTCCCTACCTCCCCCATCAGACCTCATGTATTCCACCATACATTTTAAGTGCCATCCAGTCAAGCTTTTGTTCCCAGATGTCCTTCAGTGAAAATTTATCCACTGGAGTCTAGTCAGCCTGTCTAGAGATTGTAAGTAAGGCCGACTCACCTTTACACAGTAGTAATCAGTCTTTAACAGTTCCCAGACTAGTGTCAGTCTGCCACTCATTTCCCTCACTCTACTCTGGACCCCTGTCTGATTGAGTTGGCATGGGTTCCGTGCTTGATGCCACCATTGCCACAAGTTCACATGTGCAAGATTTTAGTGGCCTGAAAGTCCAATCAATTATAATAGATAATAATGGTTCCCTGATATATAGAATTGATAATATATGATTAGAAACTGATAAAATAAACTGTACTTTTAAAATGTTTCCTATAGATTTTTTATTGAAGTTTTGTGAATTTCATACAACATATTTTGATCATATTGAGACCCTCTCCCCATCTACTACCCCCTCCCCTGCCAAATTTCATGAGTTCTATTTGTGTGTGTGTGTGTGTGTGTGTGTGTGTGTGTGTGTGTGTGGTGTATAAAGGCCTATAGAGTTAGATTCGTGTCCTCAAATGCCCTTCTGGGTGGTTCCATCCACTGTAGCTTGGTCAACCTAGCACGTGTTTCATACTTAAAAAAGATGGACTTTCCTCCTCTCAGCAGTCATCTATGGCTAGTAGTTAATCCCTCAGGTAGGTTGGGGTTTCTCACCTACTTCCTCATGTCAGTGCTGTGATTTTGTCTGACTTGAGTTTACATGGGAATTGTGCTACCATTGCTGTGAGTATTCACTCGAGTTTAGTTCCAAATCAACAGGCCCAGACATTTAACTCTGGGCAAGCATAGGACCTTCTTTGCCCAGGTTCCTGCTCCGCAACCTCTGCCACAGACCTATTTTTTTTTTTAATTATCAACCATGTACAGAGTTCATTTTACTCAATAAAGAAATGGCAAATTTTAAAACTCTAGTGGGGTGAATATTTGCTTCTATAATCCATCAGCTTCTTGTATTCTATTCTAGGTCATTAAACTTTTCTCTACCATTCATTCTGGTGGAGTTGGTCTTCCTACACTGAAAGAGGAGGAATTCTGAGATTCCAGAGGCCCTGGGATTACTTACTGCCTGGTGCTTAGGATCATTTTTCTGTTTATATTTTACGGGTTCACTTGTTATGGTATATGATAAATATGCTTTGTCTGAGCTGCAGTTCCAGGACAACCATTGGCTTGGGAGCCCCCAGAACAATTAAATCACCTCTCATATTTTTTAATGACTGTTGGGACCTCATTATGCATGGTTTTACTGAAAGTGTGTAAATAGATATGGGCTTTATATGCCATTTCATCTTTCCTAACTACATTTTGGAGTTTGAAAAATGTCTATTCTTAGTCATTATAATTTTAACCATAATTTTAAAGAAAATATTACTATAGTACAAGTTCAGAATTATTAGTTTTTACCTTATTTCATTGATTTGCATATGGCATTAAAGATAAAGGATAAAGCAGAAATACTATAATAAAAAATTTCCATGTCAAAGCATGTAAGCATTCACACAATAAAAATTACATTATTCTGAAATTCTAAAGGCAAACATGGATTTTATCTTATTTTTAAGTAAGGCATAGATATTTGAAGAATAATTTCACAGCACCAAAATTTCAAATTACAGACCTTAAGTCTCATGATTAATTTGCTATCTGGACGTACATTTGGTAAATTGTGAAAACTTTAATATTGCAAAAATCTTTATTATGCACTCAGTAAATACATGTTGTCAAACTGTGCACGTATTTTCCAAGGGAAGAATTCTGCCTTTATAATCCAACACAGTATATATTTTCCACAGCTACACTGATCTTTTGATAATAACAAATGCCCATATGGAGGCTCTGAGATTTGGTAAATGGCATACAAGTCATAACTGATTAGCCATTCCATCAATACTGGTCTCATATTCATCATTCAAGTCCTTCCACAATCTCACAAGCTCCCATGTAACTATCCACAGGCAGTAATAAAGTAAATAAACCAATGAGAAAAGAAACTGCTATTTTTGTCATTTTTCTGTGATGAAACCCTGCTTATTGTAAAGTTTTAGAAATAAAGTTGTAATTGAGGATGACCTTGAATTCCTGCTCCTCCTGTCTCCACTGACAAAGGGTGGGGATTACAGACCAAGCCCTCTCTCAGCTGATTGTCTTGGAATATACTTTTAGTGGGAATTTCGGAATCAATTCCAATCTATTAAAGTGACTTAGCTCTAGCTCTCCTAGAGTTATTTCTTATCAAGGTGCGTGCCATTTCTTATCAAGATGAACATTCTGCACAGCCTTTTTCCCTTTCAATTGTCTTGCTATCTACAAAACTTCATAATTTCTACCAGTAGAAAGTCCTTTAAATTTCTGGGAAGTGGAAATGGAAAAGAGTGATGAAAAGTTAATGCCTGTGCTTAGCATTTAATCATGCTCAAATTTCATGAACAAATGAATGAGAATTGATGTTGTGTTTCATATTTTTAAGTTATTTAAAATAAAATATCACATTCTGAACTCTTTTTAAGTATAAAATACTTCTTTTTGATGTATATTTTTATTGAATTTTTGTTTATTTCATACAATAAATCTTAATCATATTTAGATCCCTCCCTCATCCACAATCCCCATAAGCCCCCCTACCAGATTTCATGCATCCTGTCATATATGTAAGGGCTTACCAAGTCAAGCTTTTGTACCCACATGTCTCTCAGTGCAAGTTCATCCATTATAGTCTAGCCAGCTTATCTAGAGTCACTCCCTTAAAAATTATCCTCACTCAGCAGTAGTCAGTTGCCAATAGTTCCTAGGGTAAGGTTAGAGTCTGCTACCCATTTCCCCAGTTATGTGCCAGGTTTTTGTCTACCTGAGTCAACATGGGTCTTGTGCATGTTATCACCATTGCTGCAAAATCAGATAAGCAACTTCTTAGAGGCCTGGAATACAATGTTTCCTTATGTTAATGTACCAATCCTGATTCTTACAATCTTTCTGCCCCATCTTCCCCAATGATCCTTGAACCACGGGTGGGTGAGTTTTAATATAGGAGACCTATCCTGGAATATGTACCTTGCAGTCTCATTCCCTATACCTTGGCCAGTTGTGGCTTTCTGTGGGTATGCCATTCTGCTGTGTGAGAAAGCTTTGCTGGTGAGAGTTAAGGGATGCATTAGCATTCTCTCTATCCTGTTTCTCTAAGCTCCATGAGATTTAATTGTAGAGGTTCCACTGTAGATGTCACTTCGGGCTGGGCATATCTCAGACACTTCTTCTCTGTGTGTGACCAGTTGCGGAATTCTGTACTAGACCCTCTGTTCTAGAAAGAAGCTTCTTTGATGAGTGGTATACTTATCTGTAAATATAAGGATCCATATTTAGTATACAGTAAGAAATGTCATTTGTCTAGAGATATGACAAGTTTTTTTTCTAAGATCTATGATCTCTTCAGCCACATTGCACTTGGCTATGTTTACAGAGCCACCAATGAGTTCCCTCCCATTGAGAGGGCTTTAAGTCCAGTTAGATAGCTGTTGATTAACCACAAGATAAAAGTGACATTTCTGCACCACTCCTATAATTTCTTGTGCAGGTCAGGTTGATGTTGTAGTTATTAGGCTTTAAAACGGGGGTTAGACAATTGATTGACCTATTTTCCCCCTTAGCAACTTGCATCAGATCCTCTAGAAGTATGAGAGCTAGTCTGCAGGGAGAAGGCTCCCAGGTCAGTTCCCACTCCACTGATCCAAGTTCTGTGTCTGAAGCATGTCCTGTCTTCAATAATAGAGTAATAATAGTCTTATCTTCAAGATTTGGGAGGTAATTCAGGGCTGTGGTAATAATCTGTGCTATTTTGGGAGTCTCTTGAACTATCTTGACCAACAGCTCAAAGGGAGGTTTCTTATGTCGGACACTGTGTTTCTTATTGTATAGCCTTCAAGTATGCACATGCACTCATGTTCAGATATTGTATGTGTATTTTTCAGTAGGTTTTTGTACTAATACATTTACCTCTGGTTTTCCATACACCTAAGCTTTCTTTAGCTCTCTTCTCTCTCCCTGTGTAACCTCCATCCTCCCTCCCCCATTAAAGTACCCCATTTTCCCCTTGCCAATACCAGTTTCCTATTAGATCCCCTGTTCTGAGCTCATTTTTCCCCTTTACGCCCATGCTTCCTTGTATATCATTCATAATATAATATGTTTCATTGTGTTCCTTAGTCTCAGTGTTGATTATTTAAGTCCTCCTAGTAAGACCTCGATTTCAAGGTGACCAGATGACTATAAATGACAAGGAAGAACCTTTGTCAACAATAGAATCACATCAAATAAAAATAAAATAAAGTCATTTAAAAATTCTCATTATATATAAAAACAGAAGTCACTGTAAAACTTTCAAATGTTTAGGATTATTTTATTAAAAGAAAGCATTAGATTTCAGTTGCATTCATAAATTCGGTAACAGTAGTATTGGCAATGCTTACCATTAGTGTATATATTACAGTGCTTGCTTCTTTCATTTTCTAACTACTTATGGGGAAAAACAGATGTTGTATTGAACTCACCAATTTTCTATATTAAAATAATGTATTAAATTAATTTAAATGATGCTTTTGTTTTATTAGTGAAATCTCAGAAAGCAGACAGTATGTGGCTCTGAATAAAAATACAATACAATTTCTCATATATCTGTAGCATATGTAGTATGATTATATTATATAAAATAATTTAGAATACAATCTCTGAACTTATGTTACTAAAATAAGTCTTTTAAGAGAAATGATTAAAAATTTAAAGTTAATCTTGTTAAAATAATTTGCTAATTTTTAAATATAATATATACAACTACTCTTTGAACAGTAGCTGAGAATTTCATAAACAGAACAGATTAATGTTGGATGAATTTTTATTCCATTCTTTTTTGGTGGAAATAAGCTGCACAGATAATTATTGATTACTTTGTATTCTTTATAAACCAGATCCATCCATATTAAAGTCCATCGAGCATTTTCAATAAACTTTAGTTAACTGCCCTATTATAATTTCATTAATGAAACAGAATAAGGAAATTTATATTTGGAGCATAAAAACAATTAGCTGTGTTTTGATGCATTTTATAAGCATGTCCATAAGTTTCTGACTGCATGTCTTACACAGAAAAAGATTCCAACTATTGGAAAGGTGGATACAGTTTGTAATGCAGACTGTCCTCCTATAGATCAAATTGGCAGAAGTAAATAATGCCAACATAACTACTGATGTTATATAACAACTGAAAACTTTATCGTAATCCTCAAATTTCATCCTAAAAAACTATAAGTCAGAATAAATATACATTTCTACTTCACTGACAACCTTTCCATCATTCTCTGTGCATCTCTTTCTAAGCAACATAGTTAGGCATATGTATACTATTCCATTCTCCCTGCAAGGACGTTGTTTTCCAGAATAATAGCATTGCAAATGAAGTCCTAATAGGTTAGAATGTTACTCATATTAGTAAAACATAGTTTATGGGGATTTTTTTCTTAAAATCTCCCTAGAAGAAAGGGAATAAGAAATGTATAAACATCAATGGGTATAATAATCGTGCAAACAATTACCAATGAACAAAGTTATCTTTACATCAAGAAAATCTCAAGAAAATACATTTTCTCCAAAGAGGCAAGTCACTAAATCAGAGAGAGCAATGGAGGATTGAGTTGTAAGTAGCCAATAAAAATTAGATTAATAAAATGTTTTCTCAGCATGTCCCATATAGAATAAGATGATGGTAAAAATAAAGGAGGAAAAAAGTTTGGAAAATGATTTCATATTTAGGAGCTGAAGTGATTGATGTAGAGAATACAAGAAAGCATGAGTGTGTTGAACACATCCTGCACCTATGCATCCTCTGTGTGCTAGAGTCTGTATATGTTTATTGTAAAAAAAACGAAGGCTTCTTTCAAAACATCTATTAATCTTCATTTAAACTAGGATCTATTTTAAGTATGAACCTATGTAATTTGAAGGATTTATTTTAAGTACGAACCTTTATAACTTTTCCAATAGACAAAGGAACTCTACAATTGCTGGATATTTCTGCACAACCCAGACAGCCATTGTTCAATGGGTGCATGGCCTTTGAGCATAGATAATTGATCATAAATCTTTAGGCAGCCCAGCTGGTTTCCCATATGACTAGAGAAAAGCACCATCTGGCCTCCAGCACTCACAGGTTAGAGATGGAAAATCTGTCACAGTATTAGGCAAGCTGTTCTCTAACTAGTGGGAAATAAATGGCATCCTCAGATAAAGCAAAAAGAAACACTTTCTCCAATAAATGCACACCTATTTCTGCAGTTCTCATCTTTTCTACTAATGTCTTAATAATTTAAGAAACTCAAAGACTCAAATGAATTGCATTTTAAAAATTCCTATACCTCCCAAAAAATCACTGTGTTTGGCTTGGTTCAGTGTTAACATAATGACACTGTGGCGTGCTGCTTTCACTCCGTGGTCTGTCTGTACAATGGCATCATTTTCTTAGGTTTTTTTGGTCCATATGTTAGAAATGATGGCTTCCAGATAGCCTTCCTCTTATATTTTAATATTATTCTACCAAAAATATTGACTTCTTTACCAGCTTTAGATTCAATACTACTTTAGCAGTGTGCATGTGTGCATTCTGAAATCTGGGTAGAAAAAAAGATGTCTTCATTGTAAAATGAGCGTTGAACAGAGGATAGAGAAGTCCACAACAGAGGACCAGGACCATGAAGGGGGGGGTCAAGGGAAGAGTCTTTGGGGAGGTTGTTTTCATCTGCCATAAATGTAAGACATGGGCTGAGGACGAGAAGATGAGGGAAAGTTCAAGGCTGGGAATAAGGAAATAAGTCTAAGCTTCAGTCACAGATGTCCAAGGACTATGAGACCTGTAAATTCTAAATTCTCTTTCTTAACAAAAATCTAGAGCTAATTTAATTTGGCATTCATTATTTTGGTTGTAAAATTTTAATTCATTAAGGTGCATTTTTTCCTAAAATTTGGGGCCTGAAATGAACCTATCTTTAACATGGATAATTTGTTCATTTATATTCAATTAAAGTGAATACTTGTCTATATTCCAAATGTCTTAAAAATCTCATTATAATGATGAAACAATGGCTCAGCATACTCAAATCACTACACCTAACACAGCGCACAAGTTGAATCAGGTAGAAAAAGTACATGACCATCTAGACAGATACAAGGACAGCCTTTCACAAAATTCAACACCTCTTCATTATAAAACCTCTGAAGAAACTAGAAAGAGAACTTTTTTGTGTGATACACACAGAAGGCCACAACTGACCAAGTTTTGGAGAATAAGAGACTGTATAGTGTAGGATGGGACTTCTATTTGGAACATCATCCACCCATGGCTCAGGGACCATTGCGGAAGATGAGGCAGAAAGATTGTAAGATCCAGGGCTAGTTCATGATTACAGGGAAGTAGAGGCTTCCAGGCCACTGGAGGCTTGCTCATGTGAGCCTGAAGCAGCTGAGGCATCAAATGTGTCAGCTCAATTAAACAATGGCCCAAAGGAGAGGTGAGGCATAGATGATGGGTTAGCACTAGACTGAAAACTATTTGAGACTGATTACTGCTGAGTGAGGGAGAGTGTGACTTACATAGGAACACTAGATTGGCTGATTAGACTCCGGCAGACACATTTACACTGGAGGACATTTGGGTACAAACACCTGAATGAATAGGACTCAGCATGTATGGCAGAGTGCACAGGGTACCGTGAAGGGTAGGGGGAGGCATGGTTGGGGAAGAGGGTCTGGATTTGAGTGGAAAATATTCTATGAAATTTTAAAA
Organism: Nannospalax galili; assembly: GCF_000622305.1. Lineage (NCBI taxonomy): Eukaryota > Metazoa > Chordata > Mammalia > Rodentia > Spalacidae > Nannospalax > Nannospalax galili. Next base: position 1,567,331 of record NW_008335583.1, on the reverse strand, counting down.
GCTCAATAAAAATGAAAAATAAAGTAAAAACAAAACCTATAGCCAATGATGCTCAGTGTGTGTGTGGTGGGGGGGACCCTGAAAGTATGTCCTCTAAGTCAATTAACAAAACTATGGTGCCTAATTTTATTCAATGTAATTTGGAATTCTTACCTGAACTTAAGTAAAAAAATAAGTTGGACACCAAAAGTGCACATGATACAATTAGTACAGAACAAAGAAATGAATGGGTAGTCCTCAAGAGAAGTTCAAATAGTCAATAAATACAGTAACATGTACTTACCACTAGAGAAATATAAAACACAGAGCTCCGAAACCCTCTCTCATCCAAGGCAGCATGACTCCCATCAAAGAATACCAATAACAACAAATGCTAAGAAGGAGATAGGGGAAAAGGTACCTGTAAGCAGTGTTGTAGTTGTCCTAGAAATCAGCGCAATGGTTCTGCCAACAATAAGACTACACTATGACCCAGATATATCACTGTTTTGTAGCCAACATGATAGAAATACCTGTGTACCTATGTTTATTTGGCGCATTCTTCATAATATCCAGGTTTGGAATGAGCCTGTGTATCTATCAACAGCAGATAAATGGATAAAGAATATGTAGTACAATTACACAATGTATTATTATTCAGCCATAAAAAGAAACAAGTTTATGTTATTTGCAGGAAGATGAATAGAGCTGGAGATTGTTAGGTTCAATGAAATAAATCAGACTCAGAAAGACAAATGTGTTTGTTTCATACGTGAAACCTAGATTAAAAAAATTATTTGGCTTTTGTGCTTTTCATACAACAGTTCTTAGTCAAATTGAGACACCCTCTCCCATCCATGCCCCAACACCCACCAGACCTTATGTGTTCTGCCATACATGTTAAGTCCTATCTAGTCAAGCTTTTGTACCCAAATGTTCTTCAGTGTAAATTCACCCATTGGAGTCTAGTCAGCCTATCTTGAGATCATTGGTAAGCCTTACTCTCCCTCACTCAGTAGTGATCAGTCTCCAATAGTTTTCAGATCAGAGCCAACCCACTATCCATTTCCCTTGCTCCACTCTGGACCCTTATCTGAATGAGTTGTTATGGGTCTTGGGCTCAATGCCACCATTGCCATAAGTTCACATGTACAAGTTTCCAGTGACCTGAAAGCCTCTGTTTCTCTATGCTACAGAACAATCCTGGCTCTTACAACAGAAGTGCTTCTTTACACAGCAGAGTGTGATACACACAAATGGCCACAACTGACCAACTTTTAAAGAATAAAAGACTGTAGAGTGTGTGTCCCTGAATAGAGTTCTTATATCAGACCTAGATTAAAAAAATAACATGAAGGTAAAATGGGGCTAACAGCCAGGATGGTGAGGAGCAGTGGAAGGGATGAACAACAGAAGGAATACAGGAGTGAAGATGGGTCAGAGATGCTGAATGCATGTGTGAGTATGCCATAGTGAAACCTGTTATTCTAGTTCAACTAATACATGCAGTGATGGTTAATTATGAATGTCAACTTGTTGGGTGGAGGAAAACCTAGGCTGTAAATGAAGCATACCTCTAGGGGTATCTCTCACACTTTTTCAAGAAAGGTTAATTGAGGCTGGAAGACAATTCCTAATTCAGGTGGCAGTCTTTGAAAAGGACTGGACAGAATAACAAGGAAAGAGAAGAAAGTCAGGTGAACAATGGAACTCCCCATTCTTTTCACTGTGATCAGAGCCATGAACCAAGTCACACCATGGCCATACATTCTCCACCATGATGGGTATTTGTTCTCAGCAAAGAGAAGAAACAAACACACATTGTATGTGCATGCTAAAATTTTAAATGGAAATTTTATTACTCATGGTGAATTAACACTAGTAAAGTGACTCTACTTTGAGGAGAAACAAGTTGTAAGACTGCAACAAGTCTTAACATTTAGAAGATCCAAAGTAATTTTAATGAATATTCAATCTTGTTATAAAATTAGTACCTTGTAGTCTATCTTTTGATCATAGTTATGGCCTAAAGACTGGCAAATGAAAAGATTTATTTTTATTTTGTGTGTTGGTCTGTATGTGGATATGTGGATGAGTGCTAGTAGCCACAGAGGTCAGAAGATGGCATGATAAATCCTGGAGCTAGAGTTATAGGTGGTAATAAGCCATGTGATGTGGGTGCTGACAACCCAACTATGGTCCTGTCTAAGGGAAGTACCTGCGTTTAGCCCCTGAGCTACCTCTCCAGCTCCATGCACCAGATATTTCAGAACTTTTGAAATTATATCTTATTTTAAAAGTATTCTTTTTTGAAAACTATGATAATTAGTTGAATAAATGTTTAGTGTATCCTAGGTGTTCTAAAGATTAAAAATAATTTATGTTGCAAATTGTTAACTATCACATGCTTCAAGAATGCAATACATCTTTTTGAATAATTGATTGTAGATCTTTTTTGAATGTCTGGTAGAATCCTGCTGTGAATCCACCTGGGCCTGAGTTTTTTCAGTCCAGAGGTTTTGTGATACTTATTCAATTTCCTTATTTGTTATGAGAGAGGAGAATAATAGAAGATGTCATTATTAAGGAGGAATGAGGAAGAGTGGGCAAACTTTAATTAGGAGAGGGGTTATCAAGGGTTATACAGCTGGAGTGAGAGCAGAGAGAAATAATGCTTACTTGGTCTGAAAAGCCAAAGGGATGTGTATTAACTCAAAGTCCTACCACAAATATCTATTCTCTCTCCCTCTCTCTTTCTCTCTCTCTCTCTCTCTTTGTCTCTCTCCACACACATATGCATATATATATATATGTATGTATATATGAGTTAAGTGAGTGCTTGTGTATAGGTGAAGGTTATATAACAAAAACCACAGTGGCAGAAGAAACCTCTTTCAGATTGTTGGTCAGGGTAGTTCAACAACTACAGCTATTGCCACAGCCCTTAATTACTTCCCATTACTTGAAAGCATGACCCCATTACTGAAGACAAGCCACATTTCAGACACAGGACTTGGAGTAATGGAAATGAAATTGACCTGGAAGCCTTCTCCCTGAAGTCTAGCTCTCATGGTATCAGAGGATACTGTATAAGCTGCTAAGAGAGAAAACCAATCAATGGTGCTACCCAGATGTAAAGTGTTTTTAGACTTTATGATGACTGCAAACTATTACTATTGGTGCAGTAGTGGCACTTTTATCTTGGAGTGTTCAACACCTGTCTAATTGAAATTAAGGCCCAGTCAATGGGAGTGAACTTCTGTGCTGCCCTAAACACAACCAAATATACATAGCTAAAGAGGTCATAGATCCTAGAGAAAAACCTTTGTCTGCCACATCCCTAGATCAACATGGTTTCTTACTTTATTCTAAACATACATCCTTATGTTTACAGACAAGATATACCTTTCTCCCTCATCAAAGAAGCTCCTTTCTGCAATAAACATAAGCTCTTATAGAGTTCCGGAACTGGTTAATGGCAGAGTATAAGAATCTGTGAAACACTTAACCCTAAGCGGCACATCTTCAATGTAACTATTGCACATAGGATGAGTGCATGTCTCAACTCTCACCAGAGAAATGTCCTTATGTAGCAGATAGTGATTAGCACAGAAACCCACAATTGACCAATGTGCAGAGAACAATCAGTGGCAGATTGCTAACCCCTAATTAAGACACCTGTCCAAACCTCTGCTTCTCAAGACTCAGGGATCATTGTGGAAGAGGAAATAAAAAGATTATGAGAGCCAGAAGGGGTATGTGATCACAAGAAAATAGCCTTCCAGACAGCTCATCAATTACTCATTGTCACAACAATGGTGACAGCATGCCCAAGTCCCACGCGATCTCAAACCAGACAAAACACCAGTATAGATATGGGGATATGGTAAGAAAGCTCAACCCAACCTAAGGAAGGTTTGGCAATTGATAGCTTCTGGGAGGGGGAAAGACAGTGTCTTATAAGGATGTGACACTAATTGGGCCATGGATAGACCCACACTGAAGGACTTTTGAGAATATATATGTATATATTTATATGTTTATATATAATATATATATTGTTTGAGAATATATATATATACTCTCATATATATATATATGAGAGTACTTTAAATAGTGTGGGAGGCAGTGGGAAAGGTGCAAAAAGTAAGGAATATGAATACCATCCCACTATACTGCATGAAAATTGAAAAAAAATTCAATAAAAAAATATAATGAAATATAAGTGCAATAACAATTGACTAAGCTGTAGTCTTGGACACATGGGAGAGGAAGGATCAAATGACTTCAGACTGTGAGATGCTTAGCTGAAGTCCTAGATCCCTCCCCAAGAGGAACTAAAGCACTTCCCCTAACAACTGATTAAGACTGATTGTGATGTGATAGAGTGACATAAGTTGAAGAAACTACATTTTAGATGATGAACTGTGCAGTTAGTTATGTGTGTGATTAGAACTCCTCTGTTGAGTGTTCCTGGAAAACCTTGGCTTGGAAAGTGTAGTAGTTCCCTGCATTTCCATAGACTCCTCACATAACCCACTGCTGGAGGATGCCTTACTACATTTTGGAACCACAATGTAAGCTTCATGCCTTTCTTATGTACTTTAGATTTCTGTATCATATCTCTTTGACCAGTGGGCCAATAAGAGCATATTCAAAGAAAAAAATGTGTTTTACTTACCAATATGCTCTACATCAGTCATATTAACATTATAGACCCAAATCTAAAGTCTGCACATGGTTCTCTCCATCTACAAACTATTCACACTCTTCAGTCCACCATCAATCCTTCCTCACTATACCCATCTCCTCTTCATATCCATTCCATTTCATCCCCAATCCTATACCATCACCATCCCATCCCTATTGCATTCCCATCCCCTGCCTATCCCATCCCATCCCATCCCATTTCATCCCCACCTAATATCCATTCCCATCCCTTTCCTCATATCCATTCCTATCTCAATCCCCAACTCATCCCATCCCATCTCCAACCTCATTTCCAACCCATTTCCATTTTATACACATCCCCATTCCTGTCCCTTTCAGTATCCCCATCCCTCTCCATTCCCATTCCAATTTCATCCTCTCCCTTCCTATCCCCATCCCATTCCATTCCATCTCCTTCCCATCCCTTCTAAAGTTCTTTCCATTCCTGTATCATCCCATCTCCATCCCTTCCCATCTCTATCAAATCCACATCTTCCATCCCATCCTCATCCTCATCCTCATCCCCATCCTCATCCCCATCTTCATCCCCATCTTCATTTACATCCCCATCTACATCCTCATCCTCATCTCCATCTCTTTCCTTTTCCATGTCCGCATCCCATTCTCATCCCCATCCCCATTCTCATCCCCATCTTAATCCCCATCCTCACCCCATCCTCATCGCCACCCTCATCTCCATTCTTCTTCCCATCCTCATTGTCATCCTCATCCCCAGCCCATTCCCATTCCCTCATCATCCCATCTTCATGCCTCAACTCTATCTTTATGCCCATCCCTTTCCCTATCTTTATCCCCACCCCATTCTCATCCCTATCCCCATCTTCAACCCCATCTCCATTAACATCCCTATCTGCTTCCCCATCTTCATCCTTCATCCCCATTCTCATCCTCATCCTCATCCCCATTCCCACCCACACTCGATCCCCATTTTCATTCAAACCCCTATCCTAACCCTCATTCCCATCTTCAATTTCATCCCCATCTTCATCCCAATTCTCATATGCCCTTCATTCCCACCCTTATTCTCATGCACATCCTCATGCCCATCATTGTCCCCATTTCCACTCACATCCCCATCCTCTTCCGCATCTTGATCCTCATCCTCATCCAATTCCTGTTCCCATCTTCATCCCCAGCCTCATCCCCATCCCCATCCTCATTCTCATCCCTAACTCCATCCTCATTCTCATTCCTATCACTATCCCTATCTCCATTTTCATTCCCATCTCCATCTTCATCCACATTCTCATCCATATCAAACTTAAACCATTGCTATTACTTTGAAGACATTGCTGTAACTTACCATTCTCCCTCCTGTGAATGGTATTCCCTAACTCTATCTTCTATCAAGTATGGTATTTATTATCATCCCATCTCCATCCCTTCCCATCTCTATCAAATCCACATCTCCATCCCATCCTCATCCTCATCCTCATCCCCATCCTCATCCCCATCTTCATCCCCATCTTCATTTACATCCCCATCTACATCCTCATCCTCATCTCCATCTCTTTCCTTTTCCATGTCCGCATCCCATTCTCATCCCCATCTCCATTCTCATCCCCATCTTAATCCCCATCCTCACCCCATCCTCATCGCCACCCTCATCTCCATTCTTCTTCCCATCCTCATTGTCATCCTCATCCCCAGCCCATTCCCATTCCCTCATCATCCCATCTTCATGCCTCAACTCTATCTTTATGCCCATCCCTTTCCCTATCTTTATCCCCACCCCATTCTCATCCCTATCCCCATCTTCAACCCCATCTCCATTAACATCCCTATCTGCTTCCCCATCTTCATCCTTCATCCCCATTCTCATCCTCATCCTCATCCCCATTCCCACCCACACTCGATCCCCATTTTCATTCAAACCCCTATCCTAACCCTCATTCCCATCTTCAATTTCATCCCCATCTTCATCCCAATTCTCATATGCCCTTCATTCCCACCCTTATTCTCATGCACATCCTCATGCCCATCATTGTCCCCATTTCCACTCACATCCCCATCCTCTTCCGCATCTTGATCCTCATCCTCATCCAATTCCTGTTCCCATCTTCATCCCCAGCCTCATCCCCATCCCCATCCTCATTCTCATCCCTAACTCCATCCTCATTCTCATTCCTATCACTATCCCTATCTCCATTTTCATTCCCATCTCCATCTTCATCCACATTCTCATCCATATCAAACTTAAACCATTGCTATTACTTTGAAGACATTGCTGTAACTTACCATTCTCCCTCCTGTGAATGGTATTCCCTAACTCTATCTTCTATCAAGTATGGTATTTATAATGATTTTTTTTTTTTTTTGCATTTCAGTGTACTGGGGAGAGAGAATTCTTCATGTCTCAGATACTCCAGTCATCTCAGCCTCATTTCTCATCCTTTCCTATCTCAAATCTTTGATAATTTTTTTCACATAATATATAAACTAAAATCTCCTGTTGCTGGGCCTCTACACGTCTTTCTTCTTTTACCTCCTCATCCTTTCAAGTAGTTCATTATACAGTGTTGCAGGTTAATGACGTCACTTCCTGAAATTCACAAGCCATTTCTATACAAGGTCAGCATTGTTCACAGATCTTCATGGTTTTCCAGTTAGCAAGTTTTGATGGTGTTTATTCCAAATCTTTCCCACTTTGAAGATAGGAATGGCTAAGAGGGCTGTAACTGTGAAGTGTACATTCAGCATGGTTCCTCCAGATCTGACTCTATCTCTGAAAGTGGCTTACACCCATGTTATCTGCTGCAAAAATATTGGTGTAATTTAACAGCAGTGTATTGCTATAAAAATTCAAAATCATTTGTAATACTGAGAAAAAAGCTTTGTTTTAATAATGTATGAATTTGGAAGTTGTATCTCTTAAATAATTTTTTCACAACCAAATGTGTTTTAGTTTGTGGTTTTAGTTAGAATGTACCACAATAGCTCTGTCAGTTCTGTTAAGCTTGCAAGTACCTTCTCTCTAGAGAAGAAACTGGACACTTTCTTTCTAGTACCGTATTTCTTCTTTCCAATATCCATTTCCTACCACTTTCTTTTGTTGCTTAATAAATATCCCCAAGGTGACTGAAAATTCACCCTAACATTGATTGATTACATGCACACTCAGGTTAAAACACTGCAGAAAAGTGCATTCATATAATTAAGAGGGGAAACTGATGACAAACAACATGTTCCCTTTGTCACCCGTGAAGCCTTCCTCACAGACCAATTCAAATAGTTCATTGGAAAAGGACTCCATAAGAAGTACCTGAAAGATGTGCTTTCTCATATTGCTGCTGTTACTTATTGATGTCTGAAGCACATTATTCAGTTACTCATTTCTTTTTAGAAATTATCTATTTTTATTTTATGTGTATGACTGTTTTGCCTGCATGTAACATGTATGCAAGTGCACTTGTGAGTGTACTGCCTACAGAGGCAAGAAGAGGGTATCAGATTTCCTGGAGCTGGAGTTATGGACAGTTATAAGCCACCATGTGCATACAAAACTTTGGTCCTTTGCAACAGCAGCCGGTGCTCTTAACCTCTGAGTCATCTCTCCAGATTCCTCGTTTTTTAGTTCTTGAATCAACTTGCTCATGATTTTGTGAAAATCAAATTCAAGAAGACTAATTTGGAATAAAGTTGTATAAGGTCACAAAACTACAATGATTTTTTTCCTATATTACAGCACTTCTAATTCCAGAAAGGTTTTAACTTTTGAAATAGCAAAATTTAACATCAAAAGAAATATAAAGTTACAAATATCAAAGCTCATATTGCTAATCATGATTTGTCTCCTTAATATTTTAAAATATAGCATATATAAATTAATATTTATTAGTTTTTCTTTTTTAGTTATAATTCTCACATTTATTTGTTAACCTTTATTTATAAGCAAAACATATACTTCCTTTTTATTTTATTTATTTATTTTTAATTTTTACAAAAGATTATTGAGAATTTCATACATTTATATAAGGTATTTTGATCAAATCTGTGCCCACTCCCTCCCCTCCAACCTTACCCACTCAGAAGACGTAACCCTAAAATCTTTTAAGGATTAGATACAAACTCCAAAATACTTTTGACATTTTTGGCCTTTGGAACAGACCCAAGGACATTTTGACTTTTAGCCAAGAAACTGACTACATTTCTTTGGGGTCTTTTTACACTAACTGCCTAGCCAATTCCTACCTACTAGTTTTATCACACAATCCTCTGAAGGGATTACCCAAATTACCAAAAGGGAATAGGGATGCAGACCACTCTGGCTTCTTCCAAGCTGAACAAGGATGCAGGGTGAGGCAATTGGAGTACTCCTTCAATGGGTCTATCTAAAAGACTCCCAAATTGCATAACTCTTGTCTCTAAGGCAAGAAGAAAGTCCTTGGATCATGGACAGGAGATGTGAAGGAGAAGTAAAGGCAAGAGTAATTAGCATTACAAGTTCTAGACAGGGAACTAGAAAAAAGTCAGAACAGGGCTATTTTCAAATGTTCATATGAAAGTCCAATGGAGTTTCTTGACAAGGGCTTCCCAGAAAAATTGGTTTCTTGAATGTGTGACAATGAAGTTGTTAAATTACATTTCTTTCTGAAGTTAGACATACACACATACACACAGACAAACACAGACACACAGACACACACACATAGATACTCACAGACACACACAGACACAAGCACAGACATACACACTCAGACTCTCACACACAAACTAGTTATAAGCCGTGGATAGAAAGGCAGTTGAAGAACTCACAAGATGTAGCTTTATGTGATTCATCACTGTATGTATCTAGATATCTAAAAATATGTCTTCTATGGAATGTTTTTTTTAATATCTTGGCTTTTGAAAGATTGATGCTAGTTTTTGCTTTCAAATGAGTGTGATCCAATGATGGGCACTGATTTATGAGCTTGCAGTCCTGGCTTGAGCCTTAGTGCACTGGGTAATTTATGCTATGGTGTTCAGGGAATTGTCTGTTCATATGTTTTCTTTATTTGTTCTGGGCTGTGAATCTCAGAGGACCCCTCCCCCACCTACTGCAGGCTCCTGGACTTTCTCCCCAAACCACAAAGAGATGCTGAACCCCTCCTTGTTTATCATAATCAACAGCTAATACACTAACCATAACATGCAGTGTGAGTGCTGCTTTTGCCATTTTATTTGTGCTAATGAATATATTATTAACCACCTCCCAAAGCACTGTAACCACTTTTAGTAAATATGGTTATTTACTGGGAGGGAGAATGGCTGGGTCATCCTCTAGATTTTAGAGGAAGCAAGAGTACACCTTTCTCTTCAGTCACTTGCCATTTACATGATTTTGACAAATCAATTTAAGGATACATTTGAAGAGACAGAAAACTAATAGATCTAGTGGGATTTGTAATATAGTACCATTTTGAACACAAGAAAAAATACATCTTGATTATCAAAAAGTATTCAACATCATCAGTAATTAGGGAAATGCAAATTAAAACTACCCTAAGGTGTCACCTTACCCCAATTAGACTGACTAGAATCAAGAGAACAAATGATACCAAATGCTGGCAAGGATGTGGAGAAAGGGGAATGCTCATTCACTGCTGGTGGGGCTGCAAACTTGTACAACCTCTATGGAAAACAATGTGGAAAACTCTTAAAAAACTAAAAATGAACCTACCATATGACCTGGTTATACCACTCCTGGGTGTATACCCAAAGGACTCATCCTATTGTAGAGACACTTGTACAATCATGTTTGTTGCTGCTCTTTTCACAATAGCTAAGAAATGGAAGCAACCTAAGTGTCCCTCAACTAATGAGTGGTTAACAAAAGTGTGGTATATTTACATAATGGGGTTCTATTCCATTGAAATAGTGAATTCCAAGATGAAATAATGAAATTTGCAGGTAAATGGATGGATCTAGAAACTGTTATACTAAGTGAAGTAACACAGACTCAGAAAAACAATGTATGTTGTCCCTCATATGTGGATCCTAGAAACATATCCTTTTAAATTCCAGGTCCTTTTAATAAGGTGATGCTATACATCAGTCCCTTCTGCATGAACTAACTGCCATCATCATGATTTCAGCTGAGCCTGATTGCTAAACATCGTCACAATTGGGCTTGTTGACAGTTGTGCTTATTCATTAAAGGAGGGCCAAAGAAGGTTATTGGACCATCAAAGCATTATCCAGCCATTCTTGCCAGCTAACTGTATGTAATTTTACCCTGATCACACATAGCCTCCTGGTTTTGGGGAGGGCTAAAGATTACAGTCTGGGGAAGGCTAGGAAGAGAAGGCATGACCCATACAGGGTAAAGGCTTTCCAGTGTGCATGCCCTCAGGTCATACATACACGTCAGCAACCCCTCAGTTGTAAGCTCAGTATCTAAGCTCAGTAAATTCATTGGTTCCCCAGTAAAACTTTAATCAAATGTTGGCTTGACACTAGGACCTTAAAAGGGAATAAGCATTGCTTAGAATCACCAGGAAAAGATGTCTCACAACAGATGGAAAATTTATTTGTTAATGCTATTATGTCTCATAATTATTTTAAAAAAAAAGAAAATGAGAATGTAAAAGATGTTAAAAGAATGTGGAAATGGAGATATTTTCCAAAATACACAGAAAAAATGAGAAAGCCTAAGCAAGTGGTGAAGATATGCTTAGGTTTGTTATGATATATAAAGGATGAGACAAAATATATACAAATAATCTTAAAATGCCTGTGCTTATGGTTTAGTCAACTAGTTTAAGGAACAAAATATATATCTAATCAAGGTTTATCTGAGAGTATTTTGTTTTTAACCAAGCCTTATCTACATAGCACATGATAATTAAAAGTACCAGGCTGGCTCCTGCCCTCAGGCCTCTCTTGGGGTAAGTCTATCGTGCCTTGACTCCCCTAGCCACATTCACCCTTCCATCTCCCCTGCTGTTCTCTACTCCTAGTTTGGGCCCTGTGCCATCCCTAGTCTTGGGGCCCCAGACACCTGGGGAACCGGTACTGCTTCCTGATCATTTTCACCCAGACCAGCTTGGTGCCTTCCTTGGTCCCCAGGAGCACTGTTTCTGGACCTGGCCCTGCCCTCATGTCTCTCTGCTTCCCTGGACCTGCACCACTGGCCAACTCTCCTGGCTTGCTCTCCTATCCTCAGGCCTCTTGGGGTGGGTCTATCGCACAGCCCTCCGTGCCTTGACTCCCCCGGCTTCATTTACCCTTCCATCTCCCCCGCTGATCTCTGCTCCTGGTTTGGGCCCTGTGCCGTTCCTGGTCTTGGGTCCCCAGACACCTGGGGAACTGGTGCTACTTCCTGATCCTTTTTGCCCAGGCCAGCTTGGTGCCTTCCTTGGGCCCCAGGAGCAATGCTTCCACAGGACCTGGCCCCACTCTCACCTCTCCCTGCTTCCCAGACCAGCACCACTGGCTAACTCTCATGGCCTGCTCTCCCGCCCTCAGACCTCTCTTGGGGTAAGTCTACCGGGCAGCCCTGTGTGCCTCGAATCAGCCAGCCACGCTCACCCTTCCATCTCCCCCGCTGTTCTCTACTCCTAGCTTCGGCCCTATGCCATTCAGGATCTCAGGTCAGTCCAACACCCAAGTTCCTGAGACCTAAATCATTCTTAGAAGATTCCAGACCCAAGGAGAAAGTCTAAAATTTCTGACCCACATTGGAATTGGGCCACCGCAGAACTCCTGAAGACAAAATCAAGCCGGCCACAACAATATAAAATCAAAAGAGAGAACCAGAAGCTTAGACGAACAGCTCTTCATACCCAAAAAGTAAACCACAAAGACACATAAAGTTCAAAAAAAGAAGCAGAACTAAACTTGAAGGCCCGAGTATCACAGAAGAGTCAGAAACTACAAAATAAATTCATATGTCAAAATCACAGAGAAAAAATAATAACATGAAAAACCGATATAACATATCCCCACCAAATACCAATAGTCCTCTAATGGATTACAATGAGAACCCCCTAGCGATAATGTAGGACATGGAACTGAAAAGAACAATTATAAACCTGATAAAAGAATTCAGTGGATTTAAAAACATACAAACAGGGATTTAGCTCAGTGGTAGAGCGCTTGCCTAACAAGCACAAGGCGCTGGGTTCGGTCCTCAGCTCTGAAAAAAAAGACAAAATAAATTAGAAAAAAATGAAAAAATGGGTACATTAGTATTCTCTTCTTCAGATGGACTTTGTATTTGCCCTTCCTTAAGTCATGTTGGACTCTGACTCATATTTGGAAGAAATCTGAGGAGATACTAATGAGAGGCGAGTTAAACTGGCTTCATTTGAAAGGTAACTGTCCCAAACAAAACCGCTAAAAGATTTTCAGTCATGCTTACCACACTT
>NW_008335583.1:1552945-1553246 GCF_000622305.1 Nannospalax galili | reverse complement strand
AAATTAACCCCAACTCATTAATAGTAGGGGACTTCAATACCCCACTATCTGGTCAACAGGCCAGAGACTTAACAGAGAAACATCTGAATTAAACAAAAGCACATATCAAATGGACTTAACAGATATCTACCAAGTATTCCACCCCAACACCGAAGGAAATACTTTCTACTCAGCACCCCATGGAACTTTCTCCAAAATCGACCATATACTGGGGCACAAAACAAAGCTCACCAAATATGAAAAGATTGAAATAATTCCATGTGTTCTATCAGACCACAATGCAATAAAGCTTATAATCAAC
>NW_008335583.1:1520581-1550283 GCF_000622305.1 Nannospalax galili | reverse complement strand
TTAAGAGTTCAAGGGATTATACTTCCCAGACATTAGGCTTAAGTCTATATAAAAAGTTATTTAGACAATTATTTCTCATTGATGATTTTGGTCTTAACCAGAAAGTGCTGCTCAGATGTAAGACTTGGTCTCCAATACTGCAGTGCCCATCTGTAGATAAGGGAGACAACCAGCTATTGTTCTAAAATGATGGATAAATTTGTTTTCTCCTCTTATCTAGATTCCTTTGAGAGGGAACTGAGACTGATTCTAACCACTCCAACAGCTATCAAAATATCTGAAAGCAAATCCTAAATCCATCACTCTAGAGTCCAGCCTTGGAAGACAAAAGAAAAATGAGGAGGAACCCAATAGAGGGGTGCTTTCAGAAGGGGGAATGTTAGAGTAGCCAAAGGCCCCATAAAAAATCAAGAAATCAAAGAAGAAGAAACAGTAATGAAGTTATCAGAAAAAAAGTGACGGGGAGTTCTCGAAGTGTTTGGTCAGTGAACTGACCAGATGTGAATCACCTGTGTGATGACTGCCTCAGATACTCAGTCTTTGGAACAGCTCTTTGTGTGAGTTCCTCCCCTTTCCTGTCACCCTCCTCCTCTGGAACCAGGTAACACCACTTCTACTTTCTGGATGTGGAGAGATAGAGTGGGATGTTTCATATTGATTGCATGGGAAATGTCACCAGAAAGCCACAGATTATCCAAGGCGAATGAGGTTGCACTAATGCAGGCAGATTCTATTCTCTGACACCAAATTCTGCACTGAGGCCAGCCACATCCTTAGAGGATAGTACATAGTTTCTTTGCAAAAGTGTGTAATGCCATGTTACAGTTATGCCTGAATAAAAACAGCCTGGCTCTTAGCATGCATTTTAAACCCTGAACTACCCGGAGCTGTTCCTTTAGAATTCACTTCAGGGCTGTGTTCTAGAATAAGGTCTTGTCTTTTCTTGTATTGAAACAGCATCTCCATCGTGAAATGGGAAAGTAAAAGTGGAACTCTTATCAGAAGATTAAGTCCCTTCAGCTCCCTCCTCACTTAGAATAGCACACATGCACACAACCATAAACAGCTGTTATCACTTTCACTGCTTGCAATGAGATAAGTGCTACACACACACACACACACACACACACACACACACATACACACATTTACAATGAAGTTTAAGGGAGGAAAATAGGAATAAGAAATCAAAGACCAAAAGATTTGCCAACATGAGATCAGTTGTGGTGGAATAATAAGGGTTTCCATTAGCCCATTCTTTTATTTTTTTGAAAATCCTAATGAGTTTATTGGACTTGCTAAGAGAGCACAGCATGGGGGTTTATTTACAGAGGAGTGGACAGCCCCACCCTCTGCATTTACAGCTGTGCTGGAAAGTCCAAACTCAAATATAAATCCTATGACTTGCCAACTGTCCCACAAAATGGCCAGAGAGGTGCCTTATGGTGTTCTCGGCTTATATATACTTAAAGCCTCCCCCACATACAGTTAAGGTCCACTGATTGGGTGGGAGGGTTAACTGACTCCCTCATTGACTCCTTGATGAGAGTAGGAAGGAGGCGTGACTATAGCTTGCTGGTACAAGAACATCTAAAGAGTGGCTTAGTTAGATGCTCTTGCAAGAACATCTAAACAGTGGCTACCTAATAACTTAAAGTATGGATGTAAACACAAATATTTGGATGGTATTTTAGCAGGTACATTACATCCATCTAACAAAAAAATTTCAGTGGTTTCCCCACTGGGGCCAATATCCTCCCTTGCCACAGGGGGGTGGCCTGGTCTACAGTACAAGATGTGTGTTCCACCTCTAGGAGTGGGCATTATATTCAATTGAAATTTTGATGGTTGTACATACACTAGATGCATTACTATTGCACTAGCTGGAACATCTTGTTTGGCATGTTGTTAGTTCAGCAAGTAGGGTCTGTTGTTGAGCAGAACTTCATTGAGCAGTTCTCCCCCAGCCATCTGCATGTCACCTTCTGACACTATGAAAGCCACTCATCCAAGGGAAGCAGGGAGTTTTGAGCTCTCCCACAACCACATCATGTGGTGTCTTCAGCAATAGGGTTTTATTGTCCACTTCCAGTGTACAACCAACATTATTGACAATGGCCTCTGTTTTGGGGGGACCTCTAGGGTACCTCTGTCCAACAGCTCGTGGCAGGGATAACCCACCTCTGGCACCAGGATTTTCATTTAATAAGTTTATGGCTTCTAGATGGGCTTTCTTCTATGCCTAAAGGGTTCCTTCTGTGCTTACTGCTTTTTTTTTTTTTAAACTGTATTGGGAGACTTTTTTTCCCATTTATTCTCATAGTTCTTTGTATAGTCCTCCTTCCCACTTCCCCTTTTACTACCCCCTTTTTTCATATTTCTACCTTACTAACACCTTTCTCCTACTATTCTTCTTCCTTTCAGGTTCCTTCTTTCCCTTTACCTTCCTGGTTCTCTTCCATATTCCTGCTTCCTTCACTTATGTCAGTATATGCACTTTCTCTAAGGATTTGGTGCTATGACCCACAAATGATGGTGATCATATCTCATTTGTTTTTCTGTGTCTGTATTACTTCACTTAGTATAACAGTTTCTAGATCCATCCATTTACCTGCAGATTTCATTATTTCATCTTTCTTTAGTGCTTAATTAACAATTAATGCTGAGTAAAACTCCATTGTGTAAATGTACTACATTTTCATTAACCACTTGTCAATTGTGGGGAACTTAGGTTGCTTCCATCTCTTAGCTATTGTAAAAAGGGCAGCAACAAACACAGTTGTACAAGTGTCTCTGCAATAAGATGAATATTTTGGGCATATGCCAAGAAGTGATATAAGCAGGTCAAATGGTACACCCATTTTCAGTTTTTAAAGAGTTTTTCACAATACTTTCCATAGGGGTTGTATGAGTTTGTATTCCACCAGCAGTGAATGAGTGTTCCCCTTTCCCCACAGCCTCTCCAGCATTTCATATCATTTGTTCTCTTAGCCAGTCTGACTGGGGTAAAGTGAAATCTTAAGGTGGTTTTAATTTGCATTTCCTAAATTACTAAAGCAGGCTATGAAATTCTGATGTCCATAATACTACAATCTTTTTATTTATTTTTAAAATTTATTTAATTAACACACAATTAGTGGAAGCATTTCATTACAATAGCATTGACACAGTCAATAATAGTTTCCAGAGCAAAAATTCATCTCTTTTGAAATTGGCTATAAAATTTTAGGCTCACAGTGTTGAATTAACCCAGTTATACATTATTGTACTCAGTATAAACCCTATAAGTCATATTAAAGGTTTTAACCTTTAATAAAGATCTCCATTTCATTATTAAAATATACTGTTTCACAGAGAAAAACTTATTTTTGGGGGGGAGGGGGTCTTTTTGAGACAGGGTCTCCCTGTAGCCCCAGCTGTCCTAGAACTTACTATGTACACCAGGCTGGCTGAAAACCTTAATTTTAATGCAACTAACACTTAGATGTTTGCACATGTGTCTCTAATCTCTATATATCTGTTTATTACTAGTCACAGTTGGTTTCTTTCTAAGATCCTTGGCTCCTGAGCATGGATATAAAGTCATTGGGTAGGTTCCAATGGTAATGTTTTTCATATCTGCTAATTAACATGAAGCAAATTTTTACACTTCTTCCTCAAATATAACTCATTTTTATTGATATTTTTGTATATTTCATACAGAACATTCCAAACAATCTAATTCATTTTTATACTTGCATCCAAAATGGCATCCTCCCAATGCCTCCACCACAACTGGAGCCCACATACACTGTCATCCTTGCTACTGTCCTGTCCACTGTGTTGTCAGTGCCCCCAGTCATTCCCCAGTGCTTGTCCATCTGCTGAGTCTAGTGAGCCTACCTAGAGTTCCTGGTTTTAGGAAGATCAGCTATTCCTCATCTAGCAGCAATCAGTTGCCAACATTCCTTTAGATAAGATTGGGGTCTGCTGTTCATTTTCCCAGGTCTATGCTGGGTTACTATCTGGGAGTCTCTTGGGCCACTCTGGCCAACAACTCACAAGAAGGTATCGCCAACCCAGCATTGCTTCTTGTTGTTTAGCCTTTAGCTATACACATGGACTCTTAAAGAATTACATTGATCACTTTAATTTTGGTTATATTTTCCTTTTGCATGTTTAAAACCATGCAGTTGGTTCAGATTAATTAATTAATTTTTATTCTTAGGGTCATTTGAAGATCTGTTCCTCAGGGGTCACATGGGCTTGGGAGGAGCCCCTGGCTCCTTTTTTTACCAGTTCCACCTATGTGAAGGTAAGTCAAAGGTCCTGCTCAACCATGGTTGGCTTTGCTTGGAAGCACGAATGTGATGTTTCCTCTGAGTTGACCCTCCTATTTGTAGATTGGACACTGGTTCAAGTCCATGTGGTGGAGTCTCCATGGCCTCCTTGATGAAGAGGAAAGGTGACTCACCACAGCTACAGGTCATTTTGAGAGATGCACCATAGTCCCCTGGAACTTAGTTGACCTAAGAGGGCAAGGGGCAAAAACTGTCCTTTATGTCCCTCTGACAAGATAGTATAGGGCTCAATGTATGGCTGTTAAACATCCAAGAAGTTTAGTTCTACCAGTCTGGTACTTTTAATTACCATGTGTTATGTAGATAAAGCTAGGGCTAAAAAACATTCTCAGGTAAACCTTGACTAGACATATATTATGTTCCTTTAGCTAGCTGTATGACAATTTTTCATTAGGTTGTTAGACTAATATGGTTCACTCTTTTTTTCTAATCTAGCTAGACATTATTTATCTCTTTCATTGTCACCATGGTTTCCCCATTCAAAGTGTCCCCATTTTTCCCACCTATCCCTTAATAATACCTTTCTCTTATGGTCCTACCTCTCTTGAGCTCCTTCTTTCCCTTTATCCTCAAGGTCCTTTGTGTAACTCTCCCTCTCCCCTCCCATTAAAATAATTCCATTTTTATCCATATCGCCCTTATTAACACCTGTTTCTTACTGTTCTTCTCTTTCAGGTTCTTTCTTTTCCTTTACCTCCCTGGTTCCTTTTCATTATCCTGGTTCCTGTAGTTATGTCTGGATACATACTCACTTATAAAGATTTGGTGCTAGGACCCACATATGAGGGAGAACACATATTGTTTGTTTTTCTGAGTCTGTTACTTCACTTACTATAACAGTTTCTAGATCCATCCATTTACCTGCAGGTTTCATGATTTCATCTTTCTTTGCTGATGAGTAGAACTCCATTGTATAAATGAGCCACATTTACATTATTCACTCGTCAGTTGAGGGACACTTCCGTATCTAAGAGTCACCAAAAATTCTACCAGAAAACTACTAGAAATGTTTAAAACTTTCAGTAAAGCAAGCAGATTGCAAAATTAATCTACAAAAGCCTGTAGCCTTTCTATATACCAATAACACACAATCAGAGAAAGAGAACATGGAAATACTCCCTTTCACAATAGCTGTAAAAAAAATAATAAAATATCTCAGAATAAACCTGACCAAAGACATTAAAGACCTCTACAATGAAAATTTTCAATATTTAAAAGAGATTGAGGAAAACATCAGAAGACTTTCCATGCCAAGAATTGGAAAAATATTGTGAAACTGACCATCCTACCAAAAGCTATTTATAGATTCAATGCAATGCCAATCAAAAGCCTCATGACATTCTTCACAGAATTGGGAAAAAACATCCTAAGATTCATATGGAAGCACAAAAGACCTCAGATAGCCAAAGCAACTCTGAGCACTAAGAGCAATGTTGGGGAGATTACTCTACCAGATTTTAAACTGTATTACAGAGCTATAGTCAATAAAACATGGTACTGGCACAAAAATAGACCCATAGATCAATGGAACAAAATTGAGTATATGCTATTTTAGGCACCTGACAAAGGGGCCAAGAACATTCACTGGAGGAAATACAGCATGTTCAGCAAATGGTGCTGGCAAAACTAGATCTCCACCTGTAGAAGAATGAAACTAAACCCCTGACTTTCACCTTCCAGAAACATCAACACCAAATGGATCAAAGACCTCGATGTGAAGTCTGAAACTCTGAAACTCTTACAAGAAAACATTGGCAATAACTTACAATATATAGGTGTAGGAAAGAATTTTCTAAACCAGACATCAATTGCTCAGGAAACAGGGTCAAGAATCAGTAAATGGGACCTTGTTAAACTAAATGCTTCTGTACATCAAAAGAAGCAACCAAGGATGTGAAGAGAAAACCCACAGAGTGGGGATAAATCTTCACCAGAGACACATCTGACAGAGATTTACCATCCAGAATATATAAATAACTCAAAAAGCAAAGAATCAAAAAAGGAAGTAATCCACTTAAAAGATGGGCTAAGAAGCTGAACAGAGAGTTCTCAAAAGAAGAAATAAAGTTGGCTAAGAAGAATCTTAAAAGGTGTTCAAAATCATTAGTAATTAGGGAAATGCAAATTAAAACCACTTTAAGATTTCATCTTACGCCAGTCAGACTGGCTAAGATCAAGAGAACAAATGATACCAAATGTTGGAGAGACTGTGGAGAAGGGAATTCTCATCCACTGCTGGTGGGATTGCAAACTTGTTCAATCCTTATGGAAAGCAGTGTGGGGAACTTTTCAAAAACTATAGAGAAACTACTCCTTGGCATATACCCAAAGAATGCATACCATTACAGAGACACTTGTATATCCATGTTTGTTGCTGCTCTTTTCACAATACTACAATCTTTAACTCACTGATTATAGAGATGGTAATACAAATATTAGGTCACATGCACAAGTGATTAAGAAACTCCTATCCTGAAGAAGCTCATATTCCACTAAGGAGTCAATAATCACGCAGACAATTCCATTAGGGTGTTATATACCTTGCATATATCAATATTTACAAGTAAGTGGTGGCAGAAAGTAGAGAGTAATTTCTCCCCTTGGTAAAGTGCCAGAACTCATATGGGATAAATGTGTGAAAGAGTGTTTAAATGATAATATGTGTCCTTTTAGAAGGCAAATGCATACCAGAGATTTTAACCAGTGCTGTTATCAATAGTCTACACTGTATTTTTCTGCATATGGTAGGAAGTTACACAGCATGTTTTTGTCGAGTAAATACCAGTAACCTGCTTCCTATCCTAGTAACTAGTAATATCTCATATACTGCCAATTTTCAGGAGAGACAATTCAGAGTTGGTAAGTACAAACTATCTAAATCCTTAGACCCAGTTAATTCATGAAAACATCTCAGAACTGCTATAAATGTCATAAGAACTGCATTGGCATTTGTTAAACTTGGATGTGGTGTGTTTCCCAAAGACTCATGTGTTAAAAGACTAGTCCTAAGTTAATAGATCCAATTATCAAGAAGGCAATGGATCAGGAGGGCTCTGGCTTAACCAGTGAATTATTTCATTGATGGATCTAAGCCATAATCTAAGGCATCTTTTAATGTTGATGGAACTATGAGAGGTGGTGCATAACCAAAGGAAGTGGGATACTGTGGGCACAGCCTTAGGGTCTATATCTCAGTGCCTTTCTGTCTGTCTCCTTGCTTCCTGGCCTGAGATGAGTAACTTCTGTCACATGCTCCTACCTCCTAACACTCAGCTCCCCTCAAGCCCAAAGCAATACCTCAAGTCATCTTTAGACTGAAACCTTTGAGTTTGTAAGCTAAACTAACCTATCTTAAGATTTTATCTCAGGTCTGTAGTCATGATGAAAATGTTGCTTAATATAATCTTAATATAAATGTTCACGTGTATGAAAAGGCAGAACTGTATCACAGAAAATGAACACTTCTACCTTTCTGGCATAATGGGAAAGAATGATTAACAATATATGCTTCAAGCTTGGCAGGCAGAGCAGAACTATTGTTGGTAATAAGTAATTTGAAAAATATTTTCTTTGTGAAAAAAAATAAATCGCTGAATTATGAAAAGAGGTGAAAGAAACCTATGCCATTTTTGCTCAGGCCAGTTTCAACACTGTTCTTTCCAAGTTAAGAAACTGTGGGGTTTGCATCAGAGTTGGTCATATTTCAAGGAACAACATCAAGGTAGCTGTAAGACAATTTGGAAATGGCATAGTAAGGGTAAGTGGCAGTGTGATGAGGGAGTGGATAGTGGTTCTGATAGTCTGAGGGGGCCGCTGAGGTAGCTACATATCCCAGCCCTGTATATGTATACAGAAGACAAAAAGGGATCTAGGACAGACTTTCCAAAGAACCCAATGTTGAATGTGATTTCCTACCCACACAGATCATTACCAGAGAATGAAAGAAGAGCAGGCTCAAGGAGTTGAAAGAATTCTGTTATAAAACCAACTGACCACTTAACTACATAGGGAAAGAATCTTAAAGAGAAGATAAAGTAAAAGAAAGTCTTGGCAGAAGAGAAGGAAAATCTACTTATTTGGTCTATACAGACATGCATCAGGACAGTAGACTATTGAATGCCTAGTTGAACCAACAAACAGACAAGATGATTGGGTGATATTATCTAACTATCAAACAAAACTATTTATATCCTGTTAAATTGTTCTTCAAAAGCTGAAGTGGAATGGAGATTCCATGATAATAAAGACTGAGAAGACCTGTCACTGCCTGACAGATTTTTTTTTTAGACACACTAAAAAATCCTGTGTAATGACTATTTTTCATTGTCTGTATTATGGGACTTTGAATCACCTAGGAGACACACCTGTGGCTGAGACTTCAAAGTTAAATTTAAATAAAAAGAGAAGACCCTCACCTGGCATGATGGTGGTGCATGCCTTTAATCCCAGCACTTGCAAGTCAGAGGCAGGCTAGGTTCTGTGAGATCAAGGTCAGCCTGCCAGCCTGGCGTACAAAGGGAGTTCCAGGCCAGTTGTAGCTACAGGGAATACAGGGTGTACAGGGAGATCATTTCTTAAACACACACAAAAAAGACCATCCCTGAATCCCTGAATGCCTTTGGCACCATCCCATGAGTTGGGGACACACACTGAATGAAAGTGAAATGTCCTAATAGACTTAGTTTAGGGCATCTGTACGTGGAGCCAGAGGACCACAGAAAACCTCTTATCTTAGAATCCAATATTGATGGTTTGTGTATGCTTGCATTACTTAGCAGCTAATCTATGCTTATATAAAAACCTGTACAAAAATCATTTCAACATTTCCAGTTAACTCTGGGAATTTCTTTACTTTCTCTATATTTGAGTACTTGTAATTAGTACTTAGAGAAGTAATTTTTTTAGGAGTTTTTGGAAAGCATCATTTTCACAAAATGAATATATTCATCATATCAATGAATATTAGGCTAAAGTTATATTTTATCAGATAGTTTCGTTGCTCTAAAGGCCTAGGAGGAATTTCTATGTGTACATAGAATTAGACAAATAAAATTTACCATACATGTAATGTGGTAAACTGACAAAAAGTTACCAAAACATGACTGAATTCAAAACATATTCATCTTCACAATGAAGATCCTTTATTGATCCCACATGATAAACTCACTGAAATTGGATGCAACTTAGTAAACAATTAAAACTACATCACATGTAAATGTCACTTTTCCAAGTGATTCTAGTATGTTAACTCATTCAAAATAGTTTTATGAAATGTTAAAAATTTCATAACATAAATGTTAGTAGCAGAGAAGGAGTTTTGATGGTTATATGAATAATAAATACAAAAATATTGCAAACCATAATATTGATTTTTCAAATGCATGACCATTGAGGACCATTGTCCAAATATGTTATACTTGCCCTTAGTAGTTGTATGTATTTATAGATGTCTCCTTGTCTTTGGCTGAATGGTGGATACTGCAGGATGCAATGCCCTAAAATTTTGGAATGATGACTTTTCTAAATTTAACCTTTACTTTTGGCATCTTTGAAAAGACTGATACTCTATAAAAGTTAACTTATGATCATGTTTTTAATAGAGCTCCAGGAATCTCAGAGTGACTCCTAGAGAACATGGCTGGTACTTTGAAAGGATGCTGTGTGCTTGCTTAAATAAAACAGTAGAACTGGGAAAATGAACAGCAGACCCTAATCTTATCTGAAGAAATATTGACAACTGAGTACTTCTAGGGAGCAAGAGTTGACCTTTC
The DNA here is from genome assembly GCF_000622305.1 of Nannospalax galili. Lineage (NCBI taxonomy): Eukaryota > Metazoa > Chordata > Mammalia > Rodentia > Spalacidae > Nannospalax > Nannospalax galili. The sequence continues at coordinate 1,540,172 of NW_008335583.1, read as the reverse complement.
TAAAACAAGGGACTCTAGATATGATGACTAGACCTCAGTGGATGAACTTGCACTGTTGACACAGTGGGCCTCAACAGGGATGACAGAGTATATGGGCTCTAGTGGGGGAGCTATGGGAGGGTACAAATGGGGTCGGAGGTATAAAGATGATTAAGATTGTCTGAGATGTGCTATATGAAACACACAAAAATTCAATAAAAACAAATTTTAAAAAACAAAACGATAGGATTTCTGTGGATCAGGTGAGGGAAGGGATATTTAACACTTGAAATAAACTTCTGGGGATACTGATTCCTCCAAATTAACTCGGTGATGGAATTATTCAGCAAATTAAAGGAATAGATTGTATTTAATGGCCACGATGACTTTTCCACACAATGTAACCGACTTGAAGAGCCATCTTCCAACTCATGTTTTTCAAAAAGAACCATGAAGTCTTCTGTAAAGCTGCCACTATTTGGTTTGGATGGAGAGTTGTTTTGCTACACTTCCATTGTGAAATACCCAGATTTTCCACAAACAGTGCCAGGTTTCAAGCAGGCAAGACTTGGACCCATGATACTTAGCTGTACCAGAAAGAGGCCTTCAGAGAACCAGTCCCAAGTGATTCAATCAGCAGCTGGTTGTTTATCACACGGGATGCACTTCTCAGGAGCTATGTGTTACTTATCAACCTTCACTCTTCTTCTCACAGACTCAGGCTGAGTTCTGTCCACACTGGGGAAATGTAGAGCCTTTTGTGAGGAAAAGGATGAAACTTTCCATTTCCCTGCCATTTGCAGGAAAGAGATTTTGTATTATATTCTCTAACAAAAACCAAGTATTGTAACAAAAATATTAATTCCATGTTTCTAAAAGAATAGCGGAAAGAAATACATTATGTAGCCGACACATGATTATCAGCTTAGTGGATTTTTATGTGCACTATTTATGGCAAAATTTGCAAAATTTCATATTTTCTTTAGAAAATTCAAAACTGATTTTAACAGCAGATATATTTCAATAAGAAAAATAAATGACAGAAATTAAAATGCAAAGCATTCTCCGTTTATTTTTCATCATTACTTATTAAATTTTATAAGGGAAGTTACAGGTTATAGTAATATTTATAAATTGTAGAACTAAATTATCAGAAAAATATGGAAATTGAGGGCCAAATACATTAATATAGTCCATGGGCAAATGTTACCCTCCACAAATTGAAGAAGGGCTGAATCTCTCAGAAATGTGTAAGACACTGGCTTTCCTAAGTTCTTTCTGAAAACTTTATGGCAAAGTCAAACATAACTTGGAGAAATTTCTCAGAACACTATGGCATTTTAATACTACATGTGATAAAGCAAATATGCATATTTATTGGATCTAAAGTAAGACAATTTATAGGCAATCATCTTTTTAAAAATTTATTGAGCTTTTGTACATTTTATACAACATTCTTAATCAAATTCAGAACCTCCCCCATCCGTGCCCCCTCAGCTCCTTATGACTCTAATGTATTCTCCATACATGTTAAATCCTAGCTAGTCAAGCATTTGTACCCAGATGTACTTCAGTGCAAATTCATTCGCTGGAGTCTAGTCAGTCCATCTACAGACCATGTGTAAGGCCTACTCTCCCTCATCCACTAGTAATTGATAATATGCAAACTTCAAAGGGAGAAAAATCAATCAATGATCCAATTAAGTCTGAAAGCCTAATAACCATAATTACTGGCACAGTAAACTACCTCTATTGGTGCAGTAGCGGCACTATTATCTTGGGGGCAATTAATAGCTATCTAATTAGACATAAAGCCCTCTCAGTGGGAGTAATCTCATGGGTGGCAGTATAAACACAACCAAATACATATGGCAGAAGAGATCATAGATCCTAGAGAAAACTCCATACCTGTCATATCTTTAGACAAATGTAATTTATTACTATATGCTAAATATGTATCCTTATGTAGGTCATCATTTTAAATGAACTATTTAAAGGGAACTAACTGTCATTCATCTTAGATCACAGTAGTCATGGTTGGACAAATACCTGTTATGTCATCACGTCCACCCTTCAGCTTAGACAGGATAGACAATTCCAAGGGAGAGGAGTTAGCACATTGTGTTTGCCTAGAGAGTGTAATATCTCACAGGGTGCATAAGTGAATCTTTGCTAGAGCCAAGACAATATAGTGTTTGACTTCTATCCAATATCCCACTCAAAAAAAAATGTAATTCTGTCATTCCAGTTACATGGATCTTGGCAACCACATTCTGTTCTTGTTGGCGCATTTTTAAAGCCTTATCAAGAAAATCCTCCAATAAGAATATATGGCAGTGCTATTTATGGAAAAAAATCAGAGAAAATATCTTAAAGTGAAAACAATTTGGATGAATATATTCTTTAAATAATATATTGCAAGGATAAAAATGTTAAACTAAAAATGGTAAATATTTCTGAAAAAGTGTATACCATTTACAAGTAGTACAACCAACAGAACTTAGAAACATGGGAGCACAATAAACCCACTTGATAGGGATGCACAGTAAGCGATGGAAGTTTCTTAAGGTAACATGTTCCTTATCAGTACAGGCCACTTAATATGTCAGGCCCTTGCCAAGCACAAGGTTTTCTTACCTTCGACTAATCACTTCTTGTTTGTGGATGGAGAAGTCAGTTTGTCAAGAGGACAGTTGTGTCTCTGCATTATTTGTGCACTTCTGGTTTCCCTTGCTCTAGGCATAGGCTGATCCATAGGCGTTAACCTATATGACAGAATACATGAAGCTCAGTGGGGGTCTATGGGAGGGTGCATTAGGGAAGGAGCATCTAAATACGATTAAGATGCATTTATAAGATGCACAAAGATCCAATAAAAATAGGTATTAAAAAAGGTCACCCAAAAAAGAAAATTGCAAAGATTTAATGAAAAATAGAAAGTGGTAACAATAAATAGGTAAGTAAAATAACAATTAATAGCCAATAGCCAGTGAGATAGCTGAGTGATTAAGAGCCCACAGAGTACTTGCCGAAAACTCAAATTCAGTTCTCAGCCCCATGTCAGGTGGCTCAGAACATCCTATAACTTCAGCTCCAGGGTATCTGATGCCCTCTTCTGGACGTCGTGGGACCAACACTCATGTGCACATTCACACACACAAAACACATTCATAATTTTGATAGAGTTATAAATAATAAAATTAAAAATATAATTTTCATTAAAAAATATTGATAACTAGGCTTTGAAATTTATAAGTGTAAAAAAAACGGATGGCAGCAAATTCATAGCATTCTTTAAAGGCGTTTGCTGTGGAACCTGCCTGACAACTCCACTGGCTGCCTTAGTGCTTGACTGCCTATGGCACTGGCCACTTGTCATCAGTTGTGTGTTGCTTAGTTTTCAACTTTCACGTTGATTTGTAGCAGCTCCTGAAGAGATTAGAATTTGAAAATTCCATCTCCAAGACTTGATTCCCTCATGATTCTATTCAGGAAACTTCCCAAATCTTTTGTCTATGTCATCTCATTGCATGAGTGCAGAGGCTTCCAGGCCCCCATTTAGCCTCCCTCTGAAGAATCCACAGTATTTGCTGCTTGGAGCTCATTCCTTAGTTCAGTACATTCATATCTTCACCAGGCAGATTCTGCACATGTCCAAGCTCATCATTTTTCTTCCACTCTGGTTCTTTCTTTCACAATTACATAGTGACTTTCAAGACTTTGACTAACACCTTCATATCCAATCCAGAATATCAGAAGATGTTGTAGCTTTTACCCCTTCTTCAGTCTGAGTATCCATGATTTACCACCATCACATCCAAGTTGACACATCCTGACTAACTTTAAATCCTTGTACTTGCCTCTTTCTATCTTCACCCCACGGTCACCCTAAGAGCAGTCAATCATATCCTTTGTTTACTCATAATTCATGTCTTTGAGTACAAATCAGAGTTCAACTGAAATCCCCCCAAATGCTGTGTTTTTCTTTGGTCCAATTTTAATGTTTAGTGATCTTTCAAATAAACAGTGATTCTTCTAATAAACACTCGGACTATGTAAATATCCTATGTAAATCATGAATTTACTTAGAAAAAAATGAAAACATCTTATCTAAAGCCAGATGATCTGAGCCTGCCTGATTTCTCCTGGCACTCCAAATGTTTTCTTATGGCTCTCTACTCAAGGAATTACATTCTTATTAAAATAAACTAAAGTTTTCTAGTTGTAGCTTTCCTTCTGCTGAGATCATGCTGTGTCCTGCTCTAAGTTACCTCATAGTGTGTAAAACAGTAGTTTTTCAGGTCACATCTTGTTCTGAAAGACAAGCAGCATGTGACTTTATTTTGAGTGTAATTTCAGAGGTAAATGACTCTGCATCTTGTTGAGCAAGTAAGCTTAATGCAAACCTATGATCTGTGGCCCAGCTCTGTGTTCTAGTTTGCCTTTAATTGTGGCCACAAAACACTGACCAATACCAACTGGGTCACAGTTCATCACTGAGGGAGCCCAAGGTAGGAACTCAGGGAGTTCATTTCTAATATGGCCCATGCCCTACATAGACTGTCTATCCAGTCCCCAATAAGGTCTGTTAACACTTTGAACTCCTCCGTGTCCTCTTTAATGCTTTTGTAACCAAACTGTCACCTACATGTAGATGATAAATTCGATAGATGGATGATAGATAGATGATAGATAAAGGATAGATAAATAGATGATAGAATTACTGTGTGATGTTTAATGTGTGATGATATATGAGTGACATTATTAATTAAGAGTGTAGTTATGGCTAGGCCTTTAATCCTAGAACTCAGAAGGGAGAGACATGCAAGTCTCTGTGAGATCCAGGCTAGCTGGGACTATAGGGAAGTCCTGCCTTTACAAAAAGGAAAAGAATGGCGTTAAAGAACCTTTGTTTGGCAATGGTTAGCTATCAAGGGAAATCAGAACTACTTGGCAAATTTTAGCCAACAAAATCTACGTAACTTGTGAATCTATTGTTACTGTAATTGGAAAGACACAAGCATGTGCACGTTTCTGGCCCAAGGTTCTCATGCCGGGTTCCTAACGTTCCTATCATTTGCATTGCTCATGTCTCAGGATATCCCTGCTTCTCACTTAAGTTCTCATTATTTATTTCATTATGAAAGTTGCCATTGACGTTTACAGTTATAAACTCTTGCCACTTCCTAGATCTTTGCATCTTTGACATCACACTCCTATGTCAGTAGTCTAATATCTGTAATTCCCTTGGGACTACACACACACACACACACACACACACACACACACACACACACACACACAAATTAGATAGCAGGATATAAATCTCCTTTATTACCATTCATTTTTAGCAGCTACTTCAGCCCCCAGGATACACTGATCATTCAGTATTTCTTGTCTAGCTGAGGCTAAGTATAGGGAAATATTTCCTTATCAAAGAAAAATATTTCCATTAAAAATAAAGGAGCTCATTTTCTAATGGTTTAGTGTTCACTAAACATATGATTTTATGTATTCATTCTCTTGACATAATTTCCTTAGAACATAGATGAAAACATTTTTTTTCTTAATCAGAAAAATGTTCTGTATTTTATAGCTACAAGGAAAGGTGAGAATTTTAAATAAATGGACAAAAATATATAACATGGGCAGGGAAGAAGCATTGCACTGAAGATAAACTGGTTTCTTGCTTTAAACTTCCAGCACTTCAGGTCTTTATTCTTTATGCTTTATTTCTTTGACTCTCAAAAGTTTCCTCAACTGATACAGCTTTCTGCTTAGCTTATACCAAAAATAATATTTTGTTAAAATATATGAGCAAACCTCTTTGGCTAATGAAAACCCTTGGAGTGCAAAACAGCTTGTTCGGTGACTAGGAACTCCTCTAAGGGTGTAGCATTACCTTAGAAAACCTGTGAGAGGCTCCAGAGTCTAAGAGGGGTCACAAAAGAGATAAAGCTTATGCTCACCATGAAAATGTTAGCAATTACAGTAGTAATGGTCTTTAAGAACTTCAAGGAAATATGAAATAATCAACATTTGGGATAGAAGCTTGAGATCAAAGGCCTTCAGCACTGAGATAATTTGGCCTTATTTGTAATTCTGCAAGGTTACAAGTTGCAGGAACCTGAGGCGTGTGAGAGCCAGTCCATATGGACAGAAGCTGGAAGTAGCCAAGGGCAGAGAAGCCACAGGCTGAAGCTTTATGATGTTCAAGTGTGAACCTAACTATTGTGAAACAGTTGAGGCTGGCAGGGATCAGATGGCATGGCAATATTTATTCAAAATTAGGATGGATAATAGTACTTTACTGTATATTTGAATATTTTTCATTTCTCATAACCATGAAAATTCCATACCAAAGACTCATTGTAGTTACCTTTTACTGACAACTTGACACAACCTTATGTTACCTGGAAGGGAGTTTCAGTTGAGAGATTTCCAAAAACAGAGTGGCTTGTGGGCATGTGTGCGAGGAATTGTCTTGACAATTAATTGATGGAGGAGGGCCTAGCCTACTGTGGGGGCCACACTATCCCTAGGCAGGTGGTCCTAGGCATGAACCTGTGAGTGAGCCAGGAGGCAGCTTTCCTATGTGGTTTCTGCTTCAAGTTCCTGCTTGAGTTCTTGCCGAAAATTCTCTCAATGATGGATTGTGATCCGGAAGTGTGAATCAAATAAATCCTTTCCCTAAGCTGTTTTCAGTTAAAATGTTTTACCATGGCAACAGAAGTGAAACCAGAACACTTGTAGATTTAAAGTAGAGGAATTAGTCCAATGGAGACACACACACACACACACACACACACACTCACAAAATAACTCTAGAAAGATACAAAAAGGTGTGATCGTTAATTAGAGAAACTGGGGGGATACTGAGTTTAATTATGGAAGTGTGGCATGGCAAAGGACTGAGTATACGTGTACATATATATGCATATATATATTTATGTATAATCATAAATGCTATAACACAAATGTTAGCTGTGATTATCTCTTATTGGCAGATGTTAATATACTTAAAATTTCCATTTAATTAATTAATTTTGTGTGTAGGTGGGTGGCACACATGTGCTGGGCTCATGTGAATTCAGAGAACAGTTTGCAGGAGGTGGTTGGTTCTCCAAGTTCACAATGGAAGTCCCAGGGCTGGTGGCAGACATCTGTACCCACTGAGTCATCTCACCATCCCATTTTAATTAATGTTTCATAAAGTGAAATATTTAAAATTCTATATATACTTATGTATACTGATAGTCCCAAAATGATATAAAATAATCTCAGAGTTATGACTTAACTCCTAATAATCTAACACAGTTTTTACAGAGCTTCATATAAAAACTGTTGTATGTGTCCCTGTACATTTATTTAAAGAGCAAGAGAAATTTAGTAATAAAATAGTTAATTATAAAACCCACAGTGATATAATAATGAAACTTCACATTCACATGCCCTCTGACATGACTTGGATAAAGCTCGAAGGCTACCCTGAAGGTACTAGAAACTCATTCTTTGGTATGACAGTACAGATGTGATTGTCTTTTTTTTTTTTTTTTTTTTTTTTTTTTTTTTTTTTATCTTTTTGAGACAGGATCTCCCTGTAGCACCAGCTGTCCTGGAACTCACTATGTAGACCAGGCTGGCCTCAAACTCACAAAGATCTGCCTGCCTCTGCCTCCCAAGTGCTGGGATTAAAGGCATGCGCCACCAAGCCTGGCGTGATTTTTTTTTTTGAAGAATTATTTAAAATTTTTTTTAAAAAATTTAATAACCACATGATTAGAAGAAACATTTCATTACAGCTTTAACATATTCAGTAACACACTCCAGAGAAAGGATACATCTCTTTCAAAAGTGGCTGTAAATTTTTAGGTTCACAGTTGAATTAATACAGTTATACAATATTGAACTCAGAATTAACCCTGTAAGATATAAAATTGAATGAGTTTTTAACCTTTTAAAGAAGATCTCCATTTCAAGATATGCTGTTTCCTATATTTTTTAAATATTATTTTTTATTTTCTTGGAGAAGCATATCATTACAGCTTTAACATGCCCAATAACAGTTTCCAGAGCAAAGCCACAGCTCCTTCAAAAGTGTCTATAAAATTTCTTGGTTCACTGTTGAATCAATACAGTTATACAATATTGAACATAGTATAAGCCCTGTAAGACATAAAATTGAATGAGTTTTTAACCCTCAGAAAAGATCTCCCTTTCATTCTAAAATATACTGTTTCTTAGAGAAATATTCACTGTTGTTGCTACTAACACTGAGATGTTGGCGCATGCATCTCTAATCTGTATGGATCTGATTATTACTAGTCATAATCGTTTGCACTCGGATCCTTGATGCCTGTGTATGTCTATAAAGTCATCAGGTAGATTTCAGTGGTAATGTTCATCACCTTTACTAATTAACATGTTGTAAACTTTTATGCTTCCTCCCTAAATATAATACATTTTTAAAAAATTTGTTGATTTTTTCCTGTGTGTGTATATCACATCCCAAACTATCTTATTCAACTATACACCCACTTCCCAGCTGGCACCCTCCCATAGCCTCCCTACCCCCACTAGAGCCCTTATACTCTGATATCCCTGCTACTGTCCGCTGTGTTGTCGGCACCCCCAGCTGTTCCCTACTGCTTGTCCATCTGGTGAGTCTAGTCAGCCTGTCTAGAGGTCTTTGTTTTAGGAAGGTCTTTTTAAGTGATGAGTCCTAATGCAAGGAAATTAGGTCACAGAGGCAACAACCTTTCAAGGAACTAATCAAGGCTTTGTCAGACTGGATTACTTCCCATGAGAATGCATTCTCCATTCCAACAATGGGCTCTCCTTTTCCACAAACTCTACCGTTCTGGTGCCACCTATCACAAAGCAATCATGAAAGTCACACAGAAACTGATACCTTGTTCATGAATCCCGAGATCTATAAGCTACATAAATCTGTGTTTTTTTTTCAACAAAATATTCAACATTTAACTGTTTATCTATAGCAACATAAATGTATTATCATACTCACTACACAGCTTCAGTTGACCATCTAGAGCCTTGACTCACTTCCTCCTCCTCTGTGAGATTCTACTCATTATATAGCACATGATGGTATCTCATGGTAAAACTACCAAATCCCTGGACTGACTGAATGGTCAATTTTATGTTATATTTCTATATAAAATTGGCTCCAACATTACTCTTAGCTTCACATGGGGTGGAAGAAGAGGTCCTTGGGTACAAATGACATCTTTCTGTTTAGATTGCTCCCTTATCTTGTGGATTTTGTGTGTCAAGCATCAGGAAGAACAGAAGGGAATGTGAAATGTTTTGAACACTGCAAATATTCTTGAAAAGTCTTTGAGCACAAGCATTAAAATTCAGTACTCTTGATTTTCTTTTCATACACACTTCCAGACAAATCTTTGCAACATGCATTACAGAGAACAGAGAATGAAATATTGTACAGCTTCACGATATGTTACTGTGCGATATCTGTTATTTCCTAGGTGAGTCAGGTTTTTTAATGCAAGCCTTTATGTTACGTACAAAAATTTTTATTTTTATAAAATAATTTTGTGAAATTCTGCTTATAATTGAAAACCCTGAAAGCTCCTTACCCATTCCTGATTTGTTGTTTAAGAATTCAAAGAAATACAAAGCCCAGAATTAAAATCTGTGTGTAGATATACAGGAGTAGCCAGTGGTGTGTCCTGTATTAATTTTTAATATTTTATTTGTTTTTTTTCATTTTATATATATATTAGTATATTGCTTGCATGTATATAAGTGCACCCGTGTCCTACAATGCCTGTGGAGGTCATAAAATGACATCAAATCCCCTGGAACTGCAGTTAAAGAGAGCTGTTAGCTACCATGTGGGTGCTGGAAATCCAACCCAGGTCCTCTGCAAGAGCAGCCAGTGTTCTTAATCACTGAGTCATCTCTCCAGCCCCATGTCCTGCATTCTTAAGTACCAGCTTACATGGAATCTTAGCCTCCCACTCTCTTTTGTTTTGAAGGTCCTGACTTCTCTTTAATATTGCCAAACCTAGCTTGCATTGGTACCTCATATAATGAGTCTCTTAAGGAGAAAGTAGAATTGAGGTGTTGTCTTTAATATGTATGACATCTTTCTCAATCAATCCTATTTTGATTTGAATGTTACTAAATTCATGTATTGCTTCATGGGTAATATTATTTTTATTTGAAAGTTTATATTGACAGTTGAATGTTAGAAAAATGGTTTTGTCTTATTCAGTAGATGAGTAGTTTTCTAGAGAATGCTTGAATAGTTTGCACAATGGATGAATGTTCTACAGGAAAGTTTAGGAAGTATAGATTTATTGCCAAACTTTTAGGACACATGCTACCAGCGTCATTGGATTCAAAAATAATGAAAAATCACTGCCATCCTATGACCTGACCAAAAAGCTATGCAGGAAACAGTAGCCATGATATTTCCATGAACACCATGCTTACGTAGCTCAAATTGTAATTGTTATTCACATTCACCCTGGTTGACCTTCTGCCACCATCACCCAGCAAATGCATGAGGCTCAGCTTACTTTTTTTTATTTAGTCATTTAGGAATTTCAAATCGTTTGTTTTAATCTACTCACTTACCTGTGTCCTAGATCCAAATGATGTAATGCATTTTCTAATTTACCTGGAGCAATAGTGGTCATGGTTTCAGAAACTACTAATGAGGTTACAGTTTTCCAGCATACTAAGTAATTAGGAAATATACTAAATGATCTACAAAATTTTTATTTGCATTAATAGAAATTGGACCCGCAGCTTTATGTAAGCAAAGCAAGGACAATTTCAAAGCATTGAACTACAATTTCTAAACACATTTTGTTCTAAACATATTAATATTTTGATTTAACAATATGATTTAAGCAAAAATTTGATAAATTGTATGTGCCTTATATTTATAGTACCAATGTACATTGTTGTTACATTTAGAAGAGACACAGGAGAAAGCATCAAAACCTGGTCAATTCAAAAAATTTAATTCTGGGCTTATCAAGAAAGATAATAACTGGGGCTGGAGAGATGGCTGAGCAGGTAAGAGCCCTGGCTGCTCTTGCAGAGGACCCCAGTTCAGTTCCTAGCACCCACATTGGTGGCTGACAACTGTCGGCAACTCCAGTGCCAGGAAATCAGATGCCCTCTTCTGACCTCCTCCTGCATTGCACGTGAGCAGGGATGCACTTACATATATGCAGGCAACATACTCAGACACATAAAAAATTAAAAATAACAAATAAAATAGAAAATAGAAAGATAATAACTGCTTGTGCTTTACCACTAACCAGTTCAAGTAAAATTAATATGTGCAATTATAAAGACCATGAATCAAAAAGATATGCATAAGTAAGATTAATTCTGAGGACTACTAGATCTATTTGATAAAAAAATAATCATCTGTTTAGAAAACAGCAATAAAATACAGTTGAAAAATCATTTTTGAGGTTGAAAGGCAAAGTATTTGCTTTGCAATGAAGTTTTCTGAAAGACAAGATGGAAAAAGATTACATCTCATTAATGGTTCCAGGACAAACGAATGTTGGCATATACAACACAAATATTTAATAAGCACATAAAATGGAAGCAAGTTTATTGCTAACTAGTTTCATGAAAATAAAACTTACCATGATATTATTTCACATCCAAAAGACATAATAACCACACAATAGACTTCAAAAATTATTAGTGAAAACATGCCACTCATTGAACATGGAAAATAAAATGTTCAAGTCAGCCTAGGGAATTGTTTTGTACTTCTATAAAATAACAAAGCGTAAAGAGCCTCTTGTAGACTCATATCCAAGAGAAGATAGGTCCAAATAGGGACTTGTAAATGAATGTATATACCAGTCAAAAGATGAAGATATGTGCTAATTGCATGAAAAGTTGATACATAAAATTTAGTATGCATGTGAATTGCTATCCAGTGATTAAAAATGATAGAAATTTGTATATAAAACACAATGTTTTAGTTAACATTTTGTTGCTGTGATAAAAACACTGACCAAAATCAACTTGGGGAGCACAGTTCATCATCAAGGGAAGCCAAGGCAGGGATTCAGGGCAGGAATCTGGAGCACAGACCATGGAGGTATGCTTACTGACTTGCTCCCCTGGCCCATGCTCAGCCTGCTTTCTTATATCATTCAAGCCCACCTGCCCAGGGGTGGCAACACCCTCAGTGGGCTGGACTCTTCACAGCCCTCAACAATCAAGAAAATGCCCCACAGACATGGCCACAGGTCAGTTCAATGGAGGCATTTCCCCAATTGAGGCTCCCTCAAGGGGTGTCAAGCTGACAACTAAAGCTATCCCATACATATAACACGAATGTAACTTGTAAACATACTAACTGAAAGAAGTCCAACATAGATTATATATTTTATATTTATGCTAAGCGTCAGGAATAGGAAATTTTATGCAGAAAAGAATGCAGAACCACGGTTTCCAAAGAAACAGCGTTGATGAGGATTGACCATTAATGAATATAGCTTGTTGTTGGTCTAGTGAAATGACTTTCTGGTGGTTGATTTTTGCCTTTCACTGTGTGGCTTACATGGTCTACAGTTACATCACAATGACGCTGTTAATATAAGTAGTATATAGTTTTGTTAAATGAATTAAAATTTAGGTATTCTTAAATATTGAACTTATCAATATATTTATGGATAAATGCAAGAGAAAATCATTTAATTTACTTAATGAGTCCTCATTTCAAATAAATAAAATTATACCAAGTATATTAGAATTATACTTGATGCCAAGTTTTAGTTTCCAGCAAGTAGAAAGCACTGAGACACCATAATAAATTTCTGTGGACACAATGAAAAACTCATAATAAAGAATTTAGGAAAAGTAATTAATTATAACAAACTGAAAAATGTTAATTAAATGCTAATCTCATAAAAATATTCTATGATATATAAATGAGATTTGGAAATTTCTCAATTATTTAGTGTTAGAAACTTACTATTAAACATCAAGAAATAGTGACATTCAAATTATTCCTTTAATATTTTAATAGTTTATTATTTTTTTAAATTTTATGTGTGTGAGTGTATTGTCTGCATGTAGATAAGTGCACCTGTGTCATGCAATGCCTGCATAGGACAGAAGAGGCTGTCAGATCTCCTGGAACTGGAGTTACAGACAGTTGTTAGCTGCCATATGGGTACTGGGATTTGAACTTGGGTCTTCAGCAAGAAAAATCAGTGTCCTTAACCATGGAACCATCTGTCCAGCCCCTCCTTTAATATTTTAATCATATTTTGTAAGATAAATTATTAACCTTATACATACACAACCCAAATAAACCATTCCAAGGGCTTAATTATATGTCAATACATTATACAAAATTTTTAAATGTGCTTATTAAAATTTAATAAACCCATGAAAATGCTCTTTTGTGGTAAAATAAAGCTTTAAATAGATATACTGATATATTTGTTATAATTATTATCCATGCTTTATCTGTCAGCAATGGACTTTATTCTTGAGTCCCTTGATTATAAACACAGCTTCATTACCTCTAGCATTGTTTCATAGTCCTCCAGTGTTGTTGTGTGTGTGGCGGGTTGGTTTTGCACGCCGCGCTACTGGGCGGGTCTCTCTGGCTCTCTGCGGCTGCCGGGAAGTTTATTTTAGAAGCTGCCTTTAAGGCTTATGTGAAGATCTCTTAGAACTTTGGGGATTTTTTTAGTATGGTTAAGATAGGAAAGTAGGGTGAAGTGCTGGTTTTTTAAGGGAACATGCCTGAGATTAAAATCTCAGGTGATTTCACTTAGTCCCCAACACAAGCCTTCTTGCAGGTTTAAGAGACTGGCAACCGTCCTAGTGACTCTTAAGTGGTTGTTGTGTTACCAGGTTTTTGTATTAGAAAGATGTATAGATAGAAGGTCTTTTGTCTACACCTGTGTAGGCAGTTGGGGTCCGTTAAGGGGGCAAAGAGCCTTCAGCTGACATCAAGGAGTAGCCTTGACAAGAAAGTTTTAGTTGTTTTTTGTCTTTAACGTTTTTATGTGAAGACTTAGACCGAAAATAAAAGGAGGAAAAGAGAGAAGAGACTGCCAGGCCCCCAGAGTGGGGTGGCTTGGAGGCACAGCTGTTTTTTAATTTCCTGATAGGAGATGAAAGAAAGAGAGATTTTCGATCCCACTAAGGTGGGGATGGCTTAAAGGCAAAGCTGCCTTTTAATCTCCTGATGGGAGATGAAGGAAAGAGAGGTTTTTGATCCCTCAAAGGTGGGGATGGTTTAAAGGCAAAGCTGTCTTTTAATCTTCTGATGGGAGACGAAGGAAAAAGAGATTTTTGATGCTCTCCTGGTGGGAGAGGTGTGCCAGCTGTGGGCTGGCGGGACTCACTGCTCACGATGTCCCCCTGATTGGGCGGACTCTGCACTCCTGATAGGAGAAAGGGATTGTTGATGCCCTTCTGATGGAAGGGATACTCACGAACTCACGTTGGTCACCAGCTGCTGGCTGGCACATGGGTCTGCTGTGTGTTTTAGGAGCCGCACGTTTAGGCGCCAGCTCTTGACTGGAGGGCTCTGCTGCACATTCCAGGAGCCGCACGTTTGGGCGCCAGCTGTTGGCTGGCAGGGCTCTGCTGCACGTTCCAGGAGCCCCACGTTGGGCGCCAGCTGTTGTTGTGTGTGTGGCGGGTTGGTTTCGTGCACCACGCTGCTGGGCGGGTCTCTCTGGCTCTCCGCAGCTGCCGGGAAGTGCAAACAGGGCTCTGCAGATTGGCTGGTCCGCTCTGGGTGCTGGCGGCTCTGCGGGTTGCTGCAAGCTGCCGGGTGGATTCTGCGGTGGCCATGGAGAATGCAGACTCTGCACCAGCTACGGGACACTCCCTCTGTGCACGCGGTCCGTTGGCCACCGGACCACGAGGGCAGGGGGAGGCCCTCTGTGCACACGAGGGCCGGGGATATGCAGGAACAGCGAACGCAGGATCTTCGCGAGTGAATGTTGGCGGAAGGACAGCCCCCTCCGGGAAGACCGAATCACAGGCTGGTTCCAGGCGCAGTGAAAGACAGGATACAGCTCCAGACAAGTTCAGTGATACAGCTTCAGTTTATTCAGTGATTCAGCTCCGCTTTATTGGGGTGAAACCAGAGAATTTATAGTGTGGTGGCAGTAGCAAAGGCCTCAGCTGATAGGTGCTCTGTAGGATGCTTTATTTACATATGGTGGTGGGCTTCTATGCTGTCAGACAGTGCCTGATTATCACATAGGAAAAACCTGGCAGTTTCTATTCCAGAGGTCATGTATCTGTGGCGGCCACTTCAAAGGTGAGTCAGGAAGAGAGTAAGAGGCACCCTGCTGGAAAGAGGAGTGTCTGCATCAAACGCCGAGCCCCTTAGGCTATCCAGACATGGAGAGACTGTGATCCAAACAACAGGGGTCCCCAACACTCCAGGACTGAAATCTGCTAGCTGAATTTTCAAAAGGGAATCAAAGTAAGTCATATAGCATAACTGTATATGTACATGTTGGGTAGGTATCCTCTGAAAAGCTAGACCTAAATGTGGGTGAGTCTAGAGACCAATGTTGAGAGACACTGAGATGCTGAGAAACATGGAGCACACTGGGAAAAGGAGTAGAGCATTCACAATATTAGACACAGAAAATGGAGCTGCAGATTGAGGGCGAGACAGCGGGAGAAAAGCTGACAGAGACCGTGGGCAGGACACTGTGATGATGTGTGCATTTCAAATATGGAAAAGAAAAAGCCCATGAGAATTCATGCCTTTGTAAGTCACCCCCTCCCAGATGTCATAAACTATGCAAAACCCAAATAGAAGGTATTCTGTTGGTTTTGTCAGCCCCAGGACCTCAAAGGGCACAGGCATGTGAGTATCCCAAGAAGGGAGAGGGGAACATTTAGTGTGACAGTATAAATAGCCACACGGCCTCAGAAGCACCCTTTGAACACATTGACTACATCAACTTCCAGTGAACTAGTAATGGAAACTAATATTGCCTTAAAATTAGCATTATTAATAAGGCTATAGTCATTAAATTAAGAATTTAATTCACAGAAAACAAAATATACATTAAAAGAAGGCAGGTAGCTGGAGAGATGGCTGAGTAGTTAAGAGAAGCTAACAATTGCTCTTCCAGATTACCAGAGTTCTGTTCCCAGCAGCAAGTCTTGCAGCACACAACTGCCTATAACTCCAGCTCCAGAAGATTTGACACCCACCCTCCTGCCTTCACATGCACCTACATACATATGGCACTCACTCACTGACACACACATACATATAAATAAAAATAATGAAAATAAATCTTTCAAAGAAGTACCAGAATGTAAAATTACATCCCAACAGATTTCATGGAACAGCAGTAAAGATGGGGTTAGGATTCACAAAATATTTAAGAATATTTCTCTGTGTCTTGAAAGTAAAAGCCCACTCATTAGGAGGAAACTCAACTGTAGAACTGTGAACATAACTAAATACACATGGCTGGAGAGGACATAGATCTTATAGAAAACCCCAAGACTATCACATCCCAAGACTAATGTAATTTCTTACTATGTGCAAAATATGAACCATATTTATAGACAAATATCCCAGGCACCACTCATCAAAGAAACTTCATTTGCAGCAGAGACTATTACCAAGTACCACAACTGGTCACACACAGACATTGTCTATGAATTGTCCATGCCTAAGTGACACATCTACAAAGCCACTGTTACACATAAGGCTCACAGAACATAGAACAAGGGTAAAGAGGACACTAATGAATCTCTCAGTTCTTGTTAATGAAGCTCCCTCATGCAACAGAAGGCCAGGAACACAAAAGGTCACAAATGGCCAAAGCATAGAGATTGACAGTTTGCAGAATGCTGGTTCGTGGACAGTACTCCTAGATTAAATTTCACCCACCCAGGGCTCAGGAAGCATTGTGGAAGAGGGGTCAGAAAGATTCTAAGAACCAGTGAGGAGGTGCACGGCCATATGGAAATAGAGTTCTACAAGCTCCTGGGACCCTGGTCATATGAGTTTACAGTAATGGTGTCAGTGTATACAAGTCCCATGCAAATTCAAGCAGACAAAAAGCCAGCATAGAACTGGGGAAATGGACAGCAGACCCCAATCTTAGCTTAATAAATATTGGCAACTGATTAATGCTAGGTGAAGAAGAGCTGATCTTCCTAAAGTGAGGAACTCTAGATAAGCTGACTAGACCTCAGTAGAAGAACTTGCACTGAGGAATGTCTGACACAATAGGCCTTAACACAAATGACAGAATGTATGAATTCCAGTGTGGGGGGTACTGTGGGAGAGTGCCATTGGGGTTGGGGTATAAATATGATTAAGAGTCATTAAGATGTTCTTTATAAAATACACAAAAATTCAATAAAAACAAATTGTAAAAGTATAGAGCAATATTTTCCACCAGAATTGGGGGAGGAGGACAATATGGAAGGTTAAGGACAGGGAGCCACTGGAGCACTTATACTCTGTTGTTAATATAAGCACAAGCTGATACAATCACTTTAAAAAACTAAAACAGAACATATAATACACATGCCCAGCATGTTCCAGGCACATACTTACACCCAAAATACATGTTCACCAAAAGTCATATACAGGACTGTTCACAGCAACACCAAGTGACAAGCATCCATCAGTGCTAGGAAAGGTCCTAAATTGTGGCATATTCACAACTTCACTGCAAGACAATAAAAATGGACAAAAATCCCCACAAGAGCATGGCTCTCCATCACCATAGGGAACATTCTGTGTAAACGTCCAGACACTTAAAAGCATGTTGTATGATCTCTTTCTATGAAGTTCAAAACAAGCAATGGAGTTAGAACAGTGGTTATCCATAGGAATATGACTGGGATGGTTTTAAGCAGATACTTTGAGGTGATAGTTCTGTGAGATAATGAAGAGCCATCACAGTAGCTTGTGTTATTTTGGAAATTTTTATATATAATATAAATATATGAAAGTATATTAAATTGTTTACATTATGGGAGGGGCAGTGGAGGTAGGTACGAATAGGGTAAGGGATCTAAATAACATCAAACTATACTATATGAAAATCACAAAAATTCAATAAAAAAAACTACCCATCAAAATGATCCTGAATTATTACAGTTTTCTCCATGTTTCCCCATGTATCAATCAGTTTTTTTCCCTTTATCAAATTATATACTGCTTCATATCTATGGGGTGCAAATAAATGAGAACAGGTTTCTACTAACGAAAGTACTCATCTAAATCAAATAAAAGTAATTCATTAATAAAAGACTAAGGTAACATATTTAAGAACCAACTAAAGAAATAGGATTGGGTGTTCTGAGAATCAGGACATTGAAAGAGAAAATGGAAACATTGAAAGAGAAAGTGCAATACCTACAGAGAAAGTGAAATATGAAAAGAAATGAAACATCTAGAGAGGAAGTAGGAACAGGGAAAGAAGAAATGTAAATATGAAAAAAGGTGGAACACTGAGAGACAGAGACATAAAGAAAGAGCCAGAAAAAGAAAAAAAGTGGGACCACCAATGAAGGAACCCTCAGACCTAGAGAGAAAGTAGGAAGACAGACAGCTTGTGTAAACAAGAAACTCAGGAAGAAAGAGGGGAGTAGAAAACTGGATTAGCTGTCAGCCCAACTGATTTGGTAGTGGACCTATGTCAGTACATAAGTCTAAATTAGAACTTATTGTGACTGGATGGAATAAGCCCAAAAGAAACACAGTATACCAAGGGACATTCTAATAATTTTTTATTAGAACTCTTATCATGATTAGTTAAAGTGAGACAGAATTTTTGTTGTCTCACAGATACATGTCATGGAAGAGGTAAGACTACATAAGTATGAAGTATAATTCTGCTTATAAATATGCTGGGTGGCCTTTCAGGAAAACCAAAGGATACACCAATTTTATATTTATTTTAAAGTTTTTAGGTTAATCTTGATAAATACTACTCTTACATTAATCTTTAAATATCAGTAACTGGGTTAATCTGAAAAAAGTTTAATCTTTAAATAGCAGTAACTGGGTTAATCTGAAAATAAATTAGTGCCTTGAGTAAGAAATATGTGGAAATTATTAAAGTATTAATTGAAGTCTAATACTATAAATTTTGGCTATACATATCATTATTATGCATTATGTAAAAAGGTAAATGATCAGGAATAAAGATTATAAAATATGTACTAAAGCAAGCTAAATATAGTCATGAAAGCATTTTACTATGAAGTTCAGTATTAAATATTGCAGTCAAATGTTAAATTTATTTAAATTTATTATTTTTAGTTTTTTGAGTTCTCCATACAAATTTCCACACATTTCATCAATTTGCAATCCCACAAAAAATGGATGAATGTGCCCCTTTTCCCAAAGCCACACAGTCATTTGGTGTCATTTTTTTCTCTTATTCTTTGCCATTCTGACTGTGATTAGATGAAATCTTACAGTAGTTTTGATTTGCATTTATCTAATTCTTAAGGATGTTGACACCTTTTAAGGTGTTTCTTAGCCATTGTTATTTCTTCTTTGGGGAGTTCTCTGTTCAGATTCCTAGGCCATTGTTTAATTGGGGCATTTGTT
>NW_008335583.1:1514965-1520478 GCF_000622305.1 Nannospalax galili | reverse complement strand
CAACTTTCAAGTTTTTTATTTGGGGCTTTTTTTTTTTTGCTTCTTTGGTTTTTTTTTTTTTTTTTTTTTTGAGCTCTTTGTATGTTCTCCATACTACTCCTCTAATCCTCTGCCAGATGAGTAACCAATGAAGGTTTTGTTTTTGTTTTTTCCCATTCTGTGGGCTTCCTCTTCATTTGATTGGTTGTTTCCATTGCTGCAAGAAACATCTCTCAACTCTCAGCAGAGAAGTTTTCCTATGCAGCAGATAATGATTAACACAGAGACCCACAATTAGCCAATGTACAGATAAAAAGAGGCTGCAGAGTGCTTGTCCCTGAACAGGACACCCATTTCAAACCTCTGCCTACCAAGGCTCAGGGATCCTTGCAAAAGAGGAGGTGGAAAGATTGTAAGAGCCAGGGAAATAGGATGACCACAAGGAAACAGAAGCTTCCAAACAGCTAGTCACTTACTCATATGAAAGCACAGCAATGGGGACAGCATGCACAAGTCCTATGCAAGCTCAAACCAGACAAAATCATAGAATAGAGACGGGTAAGTAGAAGTGGATAAGAAATAGAAGGCATGGAAGTTGATAAGAAATTCCAGCCCAACCTAAGATACTTTTGGCAATTGATGGCTCCTGGAAGGAAAGACTGTGTCTTACAGGGATGGGACAGTGGTGGGCCCAGTGGATGGACCCAAACTGAAGGACATTTGGGTATACAGTCAGATTCTATAGGCTTTATTATACACATGCACACACCTATATATGGGAATAGATAGATGATGATAGATAGATGATAGATAGATGACAGATAGATAGATAGATAATAAGATAATACATTAAATTGGGTGGAGGGCACTGGGTGAATTTACCTATATTCAGGCAATACACGCATACACATAAAATGTAAATAGTAAATAAAATATTAAAAAAATAAAAATAAAAATACTGCATTCCTAGAAGAAGGCATTGAATCAATCTACTTTTTAAAAAATATCATATTCTCCTGGACTTTATCAGTTAAGGAAAATGCAATTTACAGAGTCAGAAAACAAAGGTGTTACAAGCATATCCTTGGTGCTTAAGAAATCTGAATCTTCCAAGAAATTTATGTGGCATATTCCATAAACATAAAAGAACAGAGACCATATCCCACAGCAGACGCTGGCCTTCTGGGTAGTGTGTGCATGTGGGAAGTACGTACAGCTGTCTATAGATGTTAGTGGGTAGTTTTAATCATCATTATGGTCTATTCTTGGAGATGATGATTTTTCTGGAAAATCTTATAAACCAAAAGTTGTCTGAACACAGATAAAACCAGGTATGGTAGTGCTCATCTGTAAGGTGGAATGGGAGGTAGAGATAGGAGAATCCCAGAAGTTGCCTGTCAGCTAGACTTGTATACATAGTAGTGAATAAGAGACTTGCAAACCAGGTGGAAGGTTGTGACACCTCTATACTGTCCTAAGCATGTCTATGCATACACACACACACACACACACACACACACACACACACCCCAAATATAAGACAATCAACACAATGCCCAGCCTTAAGTGACACATCTACAGTGCAACTTCAACATTTAAGGGTCAGGGAACATAGCATAACAGGAGACAACAATAATATTAATGTATCTCTTAACTCTCACCAATGAAACTTCCTCATGAAATAAATGGTGGTTCACTCAGAAAACCACAACTGGTGAACGTGCAGAGAATAAAAGACTGTAGAATGCATGTGCCTTGGTAGGAAACTTTTATCAAACCTCTTCCAACAAGAGCTCAGAGACCATTGTGGCAGAGGGGACAGAAAGAATGTAAGAATTAGGGGTTGGGGGAAGACCAGAAGGAAACAGAGTTCTCCAGACAGCTGGGAAGTTACTCATAAGAACTTACACCAATGATGACAGCATGCACTAGACTCATGCAAGTGCAAACCAGGCAAAAAACCCAGCCCAGAAGTGGGGAATGGGTAAAAAGCCTGTTAGGTGAGAAACTATTGGCAACCAAGGCTACTGGGAAAGGGAGAGTTGGTTTTCTTTAAGGGAGTCATGCTAAGTAGGTTGACCAGGCACCAGTGGATGAACTCACAGTGAGAGACATTTGGGGATATAAATTTGGCCCAATAGACCTTAACATATATGACAGAATGCATGAAAACCAGTGTGGAAGACTACAGGGAGGTGAGACAGGGGAGGGGGATCTAAATATGATCAAGATATATTGTATGAAATCTGCAAAAAAAACGTGGTCTGAGAATTTAAAGGAAAAAAAGAAGAAAAATGTAAAGAGCAAAGAAAATTATACAAAAGACCAAATGACGAATGAAAAGAAACTCAACTCCACCATAAAAAAAAAAATGTTAAAACATGATTGAGCTGTGTCCTTAGTCCCAAGCCACATTTTCTTTGTAAATTCCTCTGTTGATGGACACCAAGTTGGTTCCAAATAGTAGTTATTCAAAAGAGTTCTGTAATAGACATCGATATGCATGTGATGTGATAATTTGGAGTCCTTTAGGTCAATGCATGAGTGGTATAGCTATGTCTACTTTAGTTTTTTTGAGGAAGTTCCATACTGATTTTGTAGTGGCTGGACTGGTTTAATTTCCAGCAGGAGTTTCCTTTGCCCACATCCTCTCCAGCATTTATCATTTGTTTTCTTGATAACTGTCACTTTGTCTGGCATGAGATGGAATACCACAATAGTCTTTTGTTTTGGTGTGTGTGTGTGTGTGTGTGTGTGTGTGTGTTTTGTTTTTGCTTTGTTTGTCCATAAGCCAAGCATGGTTGTATCTACTTATACTCCTGGTGCTGGATGGGCAGAGACTGGCAAATCTCTGAGACATACTGGCCAACCAGCCTAGTCTGTTTGTTGAGATCTAAGCCAATGAGAGACTCTCGTCTCACAAAAGAAGGTAGGTGATACCTGAGGAATGACAACAGAGATTGACCTTTAATTTTCCCAGGCAGACACACAGACACAGACACAAATACAGAGAGACAGACAGATAGACAGACAGACAGACAGACACACACACAAATAAAAACTAATAAGAAGAAAAGGACATCAATTTGAGAGCAGTTGGGGGACATAAAAGGAATAGGAGAAGGAAGGGGGAGGAAGAAATGATGTATATATAGTACTCATGTATAAATTTCTCAAAAAATAAAAAACGGTAAATTAAAACTTTAAAAAACCAAAACGACTTAAAATATGAACAAAATGGGGTGGTGTTTTTACTATCCTAAAAGTAAATATTAAAATTAATTAAGTCATACAATTTTTAGCAGAAGTTTAAAAAAATTAAAGAGGAGGTCAAGAAGCAAGTTGTCCTCCTAGGGGCAACTGGGGATGTAATCCGATTTTAGGGTATGGCATTCCAAGTATGGAAAGTGACTTGTCAAAGAGACAGGATGATACTTACATTGAACGGCAGCAAAGGGCTGAGCCTGGGCTGATGTAGCTTCCTATCAGGAGCACCTGATAACTTCGAATAAGGTACAGTCTTGTCTCAGAACATGCCTGCATTTCCTTTTCACTGTGTAAAGCCCTCTTTCTAGTATGTGGGCACACTAGACATCTGAGACTATTATAGCAAGGGCAAGGTGTGGGACAATGTCTAAAAATGACTGGTGGGTTTTGCTTCCTAATTAAGACCACACTGAATGGAGCAGAGTAAATTTTATACCATTGGTGAAAGGACAGTCTGGAAAGGAGCAAGCTTCAATGGAATGGCAGTGCTTAACACAGTGACCTGGAGCCTCAATTTTAGTTATAACACTGCCAATCTCTTTATTACTTCTTTAATACTAACCAAGATATTTTAACTACTTTAATATGAATCATTTCAATCTAAAGTAGTGTCATATTTTGAGTTGCATGCATATAAATCCTTTTATGTCATTCTAAATATGTGTGCTTGGCACATGTACTTTATGTGACTTAGAAAATACTGACTCTATTCCTGTAACTCTGTGTTTTCAATTCTATTTTATGAATACTTATTTTTAATTTTCTCTCTTCAGTCCCTAAGCGCTGTTTCTCAGTTCATTGGTGGATGCAATCTCCTCCCTCTCTATAAACTCCCAACTCAATTCCCACACTGTGCTTATTCTGTCTTCCTTCCTCCTGGTGCTAGGTCTCCACCTCTGCCCACTGACCAGGCTTTAGTTTCTTACTAAAAATGGAAGCTGATTTCTGACTCAGCAGCTCAGTTGTGTGCCTCTGCTATTCCCACTACTGACAATGAACTTGATAGCAAAGTACATGTAGGTGAAATGATAGACTTTATTTTAATATTTTTTGTTTCTGCTTTTACTTTGTTTTTGAAACAGAGGTTCCCTGTAACCATAGCTGGCCTGGAACTAAGTAGACAAGGCTGGCCTTGATCTCACACACATCCTCCTGCATCTGCCTCCTAAATACTAGAATTAAAGGCTTGCACCACCACACCTGGCCTGAAACAGTGCACTTTATGTAGAGATCATTCAAATATAATGGACAACATCAAACTGTATATAACTGTACACAAGCATGATAACTGACCTGAAAATATATTGCCTAGTGGTCAGAGCTTCCCTGTATTGATAAAATGTCTAAACTAAAAGCCCCAAGAAGAAAATATCAAGTTTTATACCTGCTTAAAATACAAGAAACTTGTGTATTTATGTAGTTTCATAGGAACAAGTAAAAATTATTTTAGTGGGAGGGTGCTTCTTTTTAATTTTTATTTATTCATTTTTTTATGTGTATGAGTGTTTTGCCTGCTTGTATGTAAGGGCACCACACACATAATGCCTGTGGAGGCCAGAAGAGGGTGTCATATTCCCTGGATTTATTGATGGTTGTTAGCCACCATGTGAGTGCTGAGAACCAAACCTGAGTCTTTTGGTGAGAGCAGCTGGTTGTTTTAACATCTGAGCCATCTCTCCAGCTACAGGTGAGAGGGTATTTTTGTTTGTTCGTTTTTATTGATTTTTTTTTTGTCTTTTTGAGACAGGGTCTCTCTGTAGCCCCAGCTGTCCTGGAACTCACTGTGTAGACCAGGCTGGCCTCAAACTCACAAAGATTCCCCTGCCTCTGCCTCCGAAGTGCTGGGATTAAAGGCCACGCCTGGCTCTGTTTTTATTGAATTTTTATGTATTTTTTTGTACAGAACATCTCAAACAATCTTAGTCCCCACTGGCACCCTCCCAATGCACCCACACTGGAATCCCTATATTCTGTCAACCATGTTAAGACCCACTGTGTCAATTCAAGGGACCCCAAACGTTCCCCACTACAAGTCTCTCCACTGAGGTCTAGTCAGCCTATCTAGAGTCTCTTGCTTTAGGAAGAACAGCACTTCCTCACCTAGCAGTAATCTGTTGCCAATATTTCTTCAGCTAAGATTGGGGTCTGATGGTTTGCATAGGACTTGTGTATGTTGACATCATTGTCATAGAATCATATGAGCAGTGTCCCAGAAGCTTACAGGATTCTGTTTCTATATGGTCATGCACCTCTTTATTTATTTATTT
>NW_008335583.1:1500836-1514938 GCF_000622305.1 Nannospalax galili | reverse complement strand
TGGCCTGGAACTCACTATGTAGACCAGGTTGGCCTTGAACTCACAGAGATTCCCCCTGCCTCTGCCTCCCAAGTGCTAGGACTAAAGGCGTGTGCCACCATGCCCAGTCATATACCTCTTACAATCTTTCTACCCCCTTTTCCACTATGGTCCCTGAGCCCTGGGTGGGTAAAGTTTAATATAGGAGTCCTGTTCACGGATCAGCATTCTGCTGATTCTTAATCTCTACATTTTGGTCATTTGTGACCTTTTGTGTTCCTGACCCTCTACCACATGCGGGAGCTTCTTTAATGAGCATTGATAAATGTTGGGAGCAGGCGCCGCCGAGTCAGCCAAAGATGGCGCCCTGGCCAGCTGCCAAGCCCTGTGACACCCACTTGTTTATCCCAGCTTAAGCATGCGCAACAGAGTAGATCACGCGCCATCAGCATGACGTCCGGTGTCATGCTGTGTGATACTGCCGTGCTGCCCTGTAGTCTTGTTTAAATTAAACAAAAAGGGGGAGATGTTGGGAGCCGGCGAGGCCAAGTCAGCCAAAGACGGCACCCTGGCTGGCTGCCAAACCTCATGACCCTCGCTTGTTTACTCCAACTCGCGCAAGCGCTCTAAGCCCGATCACGTGCTGCCTGCCTGATCAGTGACATTCCCGAGCATGATCCTACTACGTGGCCAAATGAGCTGCCCTTCTGCGTGCCTGCTGCAAGCATGTGTGCTTTTTGATTGGTCCTTGCCAAAGGGAGGGCTTTTGGGAATAGTATATATATAACTGAAGTGCGCAGTAAAGAAGAAGAAGAAGCTTGAACCTCACCTTGGTGTCTGTGTCGTCTCTCCTTGACTCTGCCGGACAGAGTCTTGGTTCGTGGAAAGTGGTGGCCCATACGGGGAACTCTTCAAGACGCAAGAAAATTTCAAGGGTAAGGTCCGCAGGTAAGCGGCGAAGGGGTAGCGCTAGTTAGGCTCCCGGAAACAGGGACTAAGATAGGTTCCCGGAAACAGGGACGAAGATAGGTTCCCGGAGGCAGGGACAAAGCCAGGCTTAGAGTGACCTGTATAAAGAATGCTCTTACACCATGGGCTCCAGCAGCTCGAAAACAAAAGCACATATTGCGCTTGTACAGCTGCTGAAGAAAAGTGGTATAAAACTAAAGGCTGAAACAGTGGAAAATTTCCTGGATAGGATAGCTAGAGAAGCTCCATGGTTTCTTGAGGACAGATTTATAAATCCACCTGCATGGGAAAGATTAGGGAAGGACCTGCTGGAAGCAGACTCTGACGGCTGACTCCCTAGGGGGACCTTGGCTGTCTGGACGCTAGTAAGAACATGCCTTACTGACAAGTCAGGGAAATACCAAGATGATATTGCTCAAGGGGCGCAAGCCCTGGAAGAGGTGAAGGAGGAACATTTTCAGCAAGGACCATTAAGCCTCTACCCAGAGCTGGAAGAGGGGGAGGAGCTGTATGGGGAGGAGGACCTGGAAAGCTTACTGTCTGAGATGGTGATAAGCAATAAACAGACTCCAAGAGAGGAGAGGAAAAACACACTGCCATTCTTAGCGCCACAAGAGGAACCCCCTGGGCCAACGGCACCACCATTATATCAAACCCTGGATAGGCCAAGCCAATGGGGAGGGAGAAGGAGTCTGCATGCTGCTGTGTGGGGTAAAGTAGACTCGCAATCTGGTGCTTTTCCCGTGTTTGTAGATCAAAACAAACAAAGAATACATGAGAACCTAGATTGGAAGATTATTCAGAGACTAAAATAATCTGTAGCTACTTATGGGCTGCAAGCAGCGTATACACTGACACAGGTAGAGAACTTGCAAAGGAATTGTATGACTCCGTTTGACTGGCAGAACCTTTGCAGAGCAGTCCTTTCAGGAGGGGAATATTTGAACTGGAAGGCCACGTACTTAGAGTACTGTGTGGAACTTGCAGCGGTCCCCTGTCTCAAAACAAAAAAAAAAAAAAAAAAAAAAAAAGTAACATATGTCCCATGATTGGGGCTCGTGTAAAATGGATCCACGTCCGGAGACAGGGACGAAGTTAGGTTCCCGGAGACAGGGACGAAGTTAGGTTCCCGGAGACAGGGATGAAGTTAGACTTAGAATAACCTTTATAAAGAACGCTCTTACAGCATGGGCTCCAGCTGCTCGAAAGCGAAAGCGCATATCGCGCTGGTGCAGCTGCTGAAGAAAAGTGGGATAAAACTAAAGGCTGAGACAGTAGAAAATTTTCTGGATACGATAGCTAATGAGGCTCCATGGTTTCTTGAGGAAGGGTTTATAAATTCACCTACATGGGAAAGATAATGCTTCAGCACCTGGCCAACCTCAGTGGGCCCCTCGATGCAAGGGAGAAAGGCAATGGCCCATATCCTGGATTGGATGCCAAGGGACCAGAACCCAGTGGGTACAAAAGGATAAGTTATTCACATTCTCTCCTTTTATCTCCACATTGAGAAATGAAACTTTCATGGGATATAATTATACATTCCAAAACCCCAGGCAAGAAGGTGCCCAAGATCCTTTTAATGTTTGGCTGTTATGTGGAATCAATGGTAGTTGTACTGACTTGAGCCCGATGTCTATGGTCACAGGGGGTGTAGTAGCAAATTGTAGCTTCATTAGTAATTCAAGTACCACATTTGAATCCTCCATTGAGGTAAACTGTACTGGCAAAACAATAACAAAGTTTGCACCTACTCCCGTGTGTGTAGTCCCGCCCTTCTTTTTCCTAATCTCAAATAGTACTGATAATACTTCTGATACATTGATTTGTGCCAATGCCACTTGCTTTTTAACTAAATGCTAGAACGCCACAGCCTTTAAAATAGCTGTGGTGATTAGAATGCCCACTATGATTGCCTGGCCTGTAAGTATTGGAGAGAAGGACCTGACCGTGCTATTAAGACCCAAGAGAGATTTTGGCATCACAGCCGCAATCATATCTGCTATTGCAATTTTGGCCACGGCCGCAACTGTGGCTGCTGTATCCCTGGCCTCTACTGTACAAACTGCTGATACACTCAATAATCTTGCCTCCGGAACGGCGGTGGCTATGGGAATGCAGGAGCAAGTTAATGCATAGCTTAAGGCTGACATTATGATGGTGAATCAGAGAGTTGACCTCCTGCAGGAACAAGTTGATATATTAGGACAGATGCTGTTTTATGATTGTATACATCAGATGACTGGGTTATGTGTAACCTCTGTGGAGTTTTTCAATTTCTCCAAAGCAGCAAACCTGTCCCGGCAACTTGGAGAGATACTTCAAGGGAATTGGAGTAGAGATTCGACAGGACACTTGTGGACCTACGGAAAGCCATCGTTGCAGTCAACAACACCCGTGTGCATATTGCCACGGCCCAAGAATGTCTTGATGCCTTGAAAGGGACTTTCTCCTTCCTGAAAGACTGGGGGGGAATGGCATTTTGGGGATTCCTGCCAATTGCTGCCTGTGTGTGCATGATTTTGTGGATGAGTAAACAGCGCCGGCAGACGGCTCACCAGCAACAGATGCTCGTTCAGGCTATGGCTGCTTTGGAGAAAGGCGAATCACCCCAAATCTGGTTGTCTATGATGGATCGGTAGTCAAAGACGGGTAAGATCTCCTCACGGGCATACCAACCTAAAACAGACGGATAGCCAAAAGCTGCTATTTCATTGACGGGTAAGGATGCCTTGTGGCAGGGGATGACCTAAGACAGGCACGGTCCCACAACCCTATTAATAAAACAAAAAGGGGGAGATGTTGGGAGCGGGCACGGCCGAGTCAGCCAAAGATGGTGCCCTGGCCAGCTGCCAAGCCCTGTGACACCCACTTGTTTATCCCAGCTTAAGCATGCGCAACAGAGTAGATCACGCAATCAGTATGATGCCCTGCATAGTGCTGCGTGATACTGTCGTGCGGCCCTATGAGCTTCGTTGCTCCAAGTCTGCTGATCCTGTGTCTGACAGTGATTGGTTGTGTGCGTGGAATAGAAGATATAAGAAGGGAGACCAGAATAAAGAAAAGAAGAAGCTTGAACCTCACCTTGGTGTCTGTGTCGTCTCTCCTTGACTCTGCCAGACGGAGTCTTGCTTCACGGCAGATAAATTCAGTAGGATCCTCTTCTTTACCCCTGTTCTATGTTCTGTGCACCTTAGGTGTAAAGGTTGCATTGTAGATGTGTTGCTAAGGCATGGAAAGTTCATAGGCAATGCCTTTGTGTGACCACTTGTGGTACTTGGTAATAGTCTCTAATTGCATTAGTCTAAGAATGTGACTGTCTTGGGGTTTTCTATAAGATCTAACCACTCCAGTCATGTGTATTTGGTTAGGTTTACAATGCCACACTTGAATTTCCTCCCACTGAATGGGCTTTTAGTCCAATTAGGTAGTCGTTGATTGCTCCCAAGATAAAAGTGCCATTACTGCACCAATGTCATACACTGTGCTGGCCATTGATGTAATTATTTGGTTTTGATGCTGGTGTTGGATCATTGATTGACATTTTCCCTATGCACCTTCATAGTGCTCTCCAAAGCTATGAGAGTTAGCCTTCAGGGGAAGTGGCTTCATGTCAGTTCTAGCTCTATTGCTCCAAATCATATGTCCAAAATATGTTTTGTCTTCAGTAATAGGGAGTTCTGGGAGGCCATCAAGGGATGTAGCAATAACCTGTGTAATTTTGGGAGTCTCTTAGACCACTGTGGCCAAACACTCAAAGGAATATTTCTATTGTTTGACACTGCTTCTTGTTATGTAGCCTTAACTATACACATGGACTTATGTAGAGATACTGTACATGTAATTTGTCATTAGATTGTTGGACTAATATGATTCCCTCTGTTTTTTAAAACTAGCTAGGCATTATTTATCTCTCCTCTCTCTATTCCCTGTCTAACCCTTCCACCATGATTTCCTCATTTAAAGTATCCCCATTTTCCCCATTTCTCCCTTGATAATACCAGTCTCCTATAGTCCTACCTCTCTTGAGCTCCTTCTTTCCCTTTATCCTTGATGTTCCTTACATAACCATCATTGGTTTTTCTGAGTCTGTGTTACTTCACTTAGTATAACAGTTTCTAGTTCCATCCATTTACCTGCATATTTCATGATTTTGTCTTTCTTTGCTGCTGAGTGGAACTCCATTGTGTAAATGTACCACATTTTCATTATCCACTCATCAGTTGAGGGAATCTTAGGTTGCTTCCATCTCTTAGCTATTGCGGAAGCATCAGCAACAAACATGGATGTATAAGTGTCTCTAAAATAGGACGAATCCTTTGGGTATATGCTGAGGAATGGTAAAATCAGGTCAAATGGTAGGTTCAGTTTTAGTTTTTTAAGAGTTCTCCACACTGGTTTCCATAGGGGCTTCATGAGTTTGATATCCCACCAGTAGTGGATGAGTGTTCCCCTTTCCCTACATGCTCCCCAGCATTTGGTATCACTTGTTCTCTTGATCTTAGCCAGCTGACTGGGGTAAGATGAAATCTTATACTGGTTTTAGTTTGCATTTCCCTAATTACAAATGATGTTGAACAACTTTTAAGATGTTTCTTAGGCATCTTTATTTCTTCTTTTTGAGAACTCTCTGTTCAGATCCTTAGCCCCTCTGTTGTAATCAGAGCTCAATGGCCTATTCCGTGTGAGTTTGGCAGTCTGGTATCCCTGGAGACATGGGACAGTGAAAGTCAGTTTTAAGAGGTTTCAGACTGGATCGAGGATTCTGTCAGGAACTGGGTGAGAGACCATTCATTTATATTCTGGTAAAGAATATAGGTACATTATGCCCATGTTCTGAAGACCTGACTCAGGCTGAATTATAAAATAATGAACCTGTTGGCTTGTCAGAGGAAAGCTCAGCACCACAAAGCATTCAGACTGTGTCAGAATTTCTGCTTATTGCTCTTTTTCAGTTCTACAGTGAGAGTAAGTGGAACACAAAGATAGGAAAGTGTGCAGTTGGCCAGGAAAGAAGCACCAGTGAGCTTGAAGCTGCAGATTAGGTGGTGCAAAAGCAACTGTAATTTCTGAAAGGATTAAGACCATTAAAGAGAAGGAAACCTGGTGCTCAGGACTGGGATGGCAGCAAAGGTGTCCTGAGGGTGAGGCCTTGCCCTCAACTTCATCTGAGAGCTTAATTTAAGAATGTTCTTCAAGTTTCTGTGCATGGGGGGCAGAAAGAGAGAAAGGTGAGATGGGGAGAAAAAGGAAAGAAGAAAAAAGAGAGAAAGAAAGAAAGATCCTTATGTTTATGAAAGCTTTGAAAATCTTTCAGAACAGCTAGAAGCACTTTTTGTGTTGTTTTAAAGAAAGATACAAGTCAACTCTCATGGCATCCACCTGTAATTCCAGCACTCCAGAAGTTGAGGAAGGAGGCTTGTCATAAGTTCAAGACCAGCCTGAGATTCATAGTGAGCCTCCAGGCATGCTAGAACTACATAGCAAGATCCTGCCTCAAAAAAAAAAAAAAAAAAAAAAAAAAAAAAAAAAAGAGAAAGAGAGAAAAAGGAAGGAAGGAAGAATGAAGGAAAAAAAACAGAGGAAGAAAGAAGATACAATAGAAGAACACAAATGTCTCTGAACAAGGCCATCAGAAAATTCTCCAATAAGTAACATTATTGAAGTTTAACAAAAGTGACAGGAGAATTTTAGACCTCCTTCCCCAGAACTTGTCTTTTTTCCTTATATGACTTAAGTAAAATCCAAGTTTCTGCAGATTTAATAGAAACCAAATTAGGACTGACCAGATTGCTCAGTGGGTCAAGGCACTTGCCACCAAGCATGACAACCTGAATTTGACTGCCAGGACCCACATGGTAGAAGACTAGAATTGACTCTCCCAAGCTGTCTTCTGACCTCCACACATGCATTGTTAAATGCATGCCCAGACCCACTCCACCACATATGCACAGTAAATAAATGTAATAAAAATGTTTTTATAAATCAATTTAAGTTTTCCCAAATTGGTTAATTTAGTTCTTGTTTTCTTCATTTTAGTCCTGTACGTACTTCCATACAGTACTAAATTTATCTTCTGAGATGCTTACACATTGTCTACAATACTGACAATTTGTCATTTAAACACAGAGATAAAAGGTGTATATTTTCAAATTAGACAGTCCTCAAGAGGAAAAACACAAATATGTAAAGACTACCAAATAATGTCCCATAATTTAGAACCTTGAAACTCTACAAGAATAGGATTGTAATTTATCTTCTAGGGATCTCGCCTATAATTTAGGGTTCTTTATTCAGAATGAATAAGATGTTTATTGGCTGTACTGTAATGGAAGTAGAAAGAAATCTAAAGTGCATTAAACAGAAGAACCATTGAACACACTATTTTCACAACATATCTATTTTAAATTGTGTACTTAATAGCTTGGTTCTGACTCCGTCATATTTTAAATTTTATCTCCAAAATTTCGTTGCGAAAATTTATTAACTAACAGAAACTAACTCAAGGAATATTGTGCTACCTTTCTAATAAAGCTAAGCTATACAGTCAGTATATTTTCTGTGACTAAAACGGGCTTCAACATCTTATTAGACTTGTAAATGTAAATCTTAAATGGAAACATTCTTTGGAATATGACAGTGGTTTATTGCCTTATCCTGGCACAAAGTAGAAGCTGTGAGAATTTCAATTTCAAGCAAAGTGTAAAAACCACTGTGGTTTGCCAAGATTGCCCTTCATAAAAATTTCTTGAATGTTTATTTGTCAACGACTTATATAATTATCCCAAATTAATCTGAAGCCAAAATTAAACCCAACACTCTCAAATACTTTTGGAAACCAAGACAACTGTTTGTTTTAATGAGTGTGTCATAAAGTGAAGGAATCCAATTAAATACGGAAGTAGAGGAGGGCAATGAGGGGAAGGCAGATTTTTATGGTTCTTGTGTGTGTGTATGTATGTGTGTGTGTGTGTGTGTGTGTGTGTGTGTGTGTGTGTTTTAGTGGTAAGAGCCAAGACAACATACAACCTGAATGGGCATTATTCCCTTTTCTAATTATACATCTTGTTGGAATTAAACCAGTGGTGCTTATTCAAGAATTTTTAGTATTTTATAATCAACAATAGTTTGATATTGAGGTGCACGCTATATACTTTGTTACTGTTATGCTTTTCTACAAAGAGGAGTTGCTTTAAAACCACATAGATATAAGACTAGGAAGATGGCTCAGCAGGTCAGGATGTTTGCCAAGACTATCAACATTGAGATCATCTCTGGGACTCACATCATGAAAGGAGAGACTCCACATGTTGTCCTCTGTCCTCCTCTCATTTACCACATCTTGGGAGCATGCACACACACACAAACACACATACAAGCACACACATATAAATAAACACCTGTAATAATTAAAAGCAAGCTAAAACATATATCAATTTCTCATAAGATTGCCAGAGATTCAGTCAAGTGAGAGCAAATTACTAAAATATTTTTTATTCTAATTCCAAACTAAAATAAGTTAAATAGGCTTTTATGAAACTCAGATATTCTAAAATGCAAAATTTCTCCTATGTGTGCACATATGTGACAGAAGTATAACAGAGTCTAGACACAGACTATCAAGTTCTGGGGCTGGGTGTGAAGCTCTCAAAGATATATAACGGATCATGCATCCTACTGCATCTGTGCAATGATTTTAACAAGTCATGCCAGCAGTCAGAGACTGACGTGTCCTTTTAACAGTAAAAAAGGAAGAGAAAACCTCGCCACCAACTAATTTTTGAAGCCTAATGGTGCACAGAGATCACAATAAATAAAAATGTTGTCATTAATCTTTTTCTCTGTATATCACTTAGAGGAAGTTGGTCAGAAACCCTATTATACTTTATGGCCTTTCTCATAACCAGAGTCAAACTGCAAATAACTTGTATTAACTGAGAAAAAGCTCTTATTGGGGTGTATTTTGGGTTTTACTGTTTTAAGCCTGTCACCCATTGACAAATCAGTCTCTCTCTTCTATCTCTTTTCTGTGAAAATTGGGACATCTTACTGTTTTGCACAACACAATACTGAAAATTACATGGGTTGGTTTCTCTAGGTTGCACGATATCTATTTAAGACAGGCACTAACAATGAAAACCATGTAGCTAATTTTGTGATTGTAAGGTGAGAAGTCTGTGAGACCATTGATTTTCCCACAGCTTTCAGGGTAGAGCATGCAACCATCTTCGAATCATTTCAGCTGTGCAAATGTCACATATGCTGTTGTCACGATTGTTAGGCATTTTATACATGCTATGGTTGTCAACACAGATTAAAACAGAAACAGAAAACCCAGCAGCCTAATGAAATTCTTTCTCATGATCAAGAAATGACTTACTTATTCTTATGAAGTTACTGTGTAGCACAATTAAGACAATTATAAATGAACATGATTCAGGGAAAACACTCATATTAATCATAATATTTTACCTGATGTTGTATTAAAAGTACACATAAAATTCATGAGAGCATGCACTTTAATAATTTAGCAGTAAAAAACAACGAGGATGCCTGAAATTTATTTTTATTTTTAAATTTGACTTTTTGTGATCTGAATCTTTTAGCTTACAGCAGAATAGCCTTTGTAGTAGGGTGAGTGTTTTAACTAGAGGAGTTTCTAGAGTGCACACAAATGAAAACAAGTCTATATTTTACTGAAGAAAGACTGGGGATCTCTGAACTATGCTTACTTGCATTCTAGTTTAATCCACTCACTACTAAGATTAAACTTTTGAATCACTGACTCCTAGAATATTGTTGTACATCATTTAAAATATCAACTGGGGGCTGGAGAGATGGCTCAGTGGTTAAGAACATTGCCTGTTCTTGCAGAAGACCTGTATTTGAATCCCAGCGGCCACATGGCAACTAACAACTGTCCATAACTCCACTCCCAAGGAATCCAACAGCCTCTTCTGACCTCCATGGGCATTGCACGACACGGGTGCACTTACCACATGCAGGCAATACATGCATACACATAGAATAAAAATAATAAGTAAAGTTTAAAAATAAGATAAAACATAAAATATTACCTGGATTTTATCTCCCCTCCCAAGAAGCTTTCCTCTGGCCCATGGTCCTTTATTAGTTTCCTGAGGTCTATGGATATTCCATATGAAACACATGTATCTAATGTTTCAAAGTAAAAAGTGGATATACTTATGAGAAAGAACTGCTACTCCTGCCTTTCCGAGTCTGGGTTATGTCTCTCAGGATTTTGGTTCCAGTTCCATATATTTATATGTGACTCTAATAATTTTGTTTTACTTAAAAATTGAATAATATTCCATTGGGTAAAGGTGTCATGTTTTGGGGGTTCAGTGGTTAAGAGCACTGCCTGTTCTTGCAGAGGACCCAGGTTTGATTCCCAACACCCATATGGAAGCTAACAACCATCTGTAACTCCAGTTCTGGAGTAATCCTACATCTTCTTCTGACCTCTGCTGGCATTACATGACACAGGTACACTTACATACATTCAGGCAATGCTCTATACACATAAAATAAAAATGCTAAAATAACAAATAAAAATTTAAAAAGTGTCATATTTTCATTTTCTATTTTTCAGTTGATGGACATCTAGGATGTTTCCATTTTCTGACTGTTGTGGCTAGAGCAGCAGTGACCATGCTACAGGTACAGAATTCTTTGGTCACATGACCAAGAATGGTATAATTAGATCACATGGTAGATATGTTTCTGACATTTTGAGAATAATCCACAAGGATTTCTATAGTTTCTCTACCACTTTACACACCTACCAACAGTGAATGAGTGTTCCCCTTCCCCTAAATCTTCACCAGCATTTGCCATGATTTGTTTATTGGGTTTTACCCATTCTGACTGGGATAAGAGAAAATCTCAATGTAGTTCTAATTTTCATTTCATTGATGGTTAAAGATGCTGAATGGGATGTCAGGTGTGGTGGCACATGTCTTTAATCCCAGCACTCAGGAGGCAGAGGCAGGGAGGTCTCTTTGAGATTGTGACCAGCCTGGTCTATATAGTGAGCTCCAGGGGGTCTGGGGTTATGGGAGACCCTGTCACAAAATAAAACATGTTGAATGGAATAGGAATGATTAAATGGGGGGGGGGATAAAAGGGCAAGATTGAGGAGGGAGTGTGGGGAAAGATAATTAATACTAAAGTCTTTTGAAGAAGTCATATGGAAACCTACTAGTGTAGAAGCCTTCTTAAAATATATAAATGTACAATATAAGAAGAGTTTAAATGTAGTTACCCTATAACAGCAGTTCAATGGCCCTATAAGACAGCACAGACTAGCAAACAAAAAACACAATAGAAGGAATGGACTCCCCATTTTGAATTGTTGACCAGCGGTTCCCAGAGGTCCTCAAATAATACTGGTCATTGTCATTGTTCTTGGTAGCCCACTAGAACATGATATTAAGACCATATTGCTGAAGACACTATATATGTGAGTGATAGAACAAACATGAAGAAATCAAGCTGGTACTGACCTTGAAGCTTCATCCCTACTTGCTAGCTTTCATAGTGTTGTAAGGTGCTATGCATATTACCAGAAGAGAAAAGCAGTCATCAACACTACTGAACTGTTAGCCTTGTGTACGACAATAAGAACTGGCCTGGCAAGATATATCCACGGATGCCATACAATAGTGGCACTAACTACATGTGAGTAACCATGATCTTCTGATTGGATTTAAGGCCTGTTTCACAAGATGGAGTGCATACCTGGTATTGTCAGCAAGACCAAGAACCTGTGGCTAGAAAGGTCACAGGTCCTAAGGGAAAATAGTACTGTTATTGGCTAAATGGACATAGTATTGAAGGGACTCTTAGTGATTTATTTTAATACCCATCAATTAATACACTTCTCAACCCTCACCACAGAAGCTTCTTCTTACAGTAAGGGGTAATTACACAGAGCCCCACAGCACATCAACATGCAGAGAATAAAGAACCATGGAGAGCTTAGTTCACTGTCACCTCAAAAGGCTCAGGGATCTCTGCTCTGTTAAACAGGGGTGTGAAAAGACTGTAAGAGCCACAGGTGGTAGATGCACACAGGAAATCAATGTTGTTTAGTCTCAACAGAGCAGTTGCACATATGCACCAGTAACATTTGTGATGACATGCAGAAGACCTGTCAAACCCAAGCAAGAGAAACCTAGACGTGGTTTTGGGAAGTAGGCAAGAAGCCT
Source organism: Nannospalax galili (assembly GCF_000622305.1). Classification (NCBI taxonomy): domain Eukaryota; kingdom Metazoa; phylum Chordata; class Mammalia; order Rodentia; family Spalacidae; genus Nannospalax; species Nannospalax galili. The sequence continues at coordinate 1,502,759 of NW_008335583.1, read as the reverse complement.
CAGCCTTAGCTATGGAACTATTCACAACTGTTGGCTGCTGAGAGTCTGTTTACTTTAAATGTATTTAAGGGTCTGATACTTGTTAGACTGACTAGGATCCAAGGGATGGATCCACTTCCAAGAGCATTTCGGGGAAGCACAAATTCTGTTTGATAGGCTTTAAAAAATAACAGAGGACCAGGGCTGGAGAGATGGACCAGTGGTTACGAACACTGGCCGCTCCTGCAGAGGACCAGGGTTCAGTTCTCAGCACCCATATGTCAGCTAGCAATGGTTCATAACTTCACTTCCAGGAGAATTTGGTGCCCTCTTCTGACCTCCACAGGCATTGCATAACATGGGTGTACTTACACAGACATGCAGGCAATACTTTCATGTCAGATTTGCACAGGTGCCTATAAATCATTCTATGGATCCTGTCTTCAAGTTATAGTACATTTTTCATCCAACCTGAGCTTTTATTAAGTCTTTTATACGTAAAACAGCACCTTAGTTAAGGCATACTGATAGGCTTTTATATTTTAAATTGTATGTATTCACTGGTAAAATTATGTTTACGTTTTTCTATAGATTCATACATAATATTCCAACTTTGTCTACTTGATTGCTTCTTATGTGAATTTGAGGAAAGAAGACTTGCAGTAAATGCCTTATACATGAGCCAAGCTCTGCCAAGCCTCCCCTGTTATATCTTTTACTCTAGTCCCTGTTGATACATCAAACACTTGGAGAAGGCTTGAAATGGTAGTTTTGGCAAAACCAAGGAAAATTAAAGCTTTCGCTCCCTAATGGAGTACAGATCTCTGTCTTCTGCATGCTCCACCCCCCAAATCTTCATTTTATAATCTCCAGGACTCGTGAGGTCACAATTTTCCCAGAATTAATGCTCAACTATGCACTATTTCCTCAAAGCAGGCACAGAAAGGAGGAGGAAAATCAGAACTCTGTGTTTGTGTGTGTGTGTGTGTGTGTGTGTGTGTGTGTGTGCACGCACACATGTGTTGAGAAGAAAGGTGTCTTCTATACACATCAAAATAGTAATGGGACAGCCAGGGACACTGTGAGCCCAAGTTCCACAGGGCACTGTGTGGTGGGGGAAGGGAAAGCCACTGCCCAGACTCACAGTGACATCAGCAGAGCCCAGACACTTGCCCTGTGTTTCCTTCATGGCTAGAGCTTCTTGATGACTTCTTCCAGAAACATTTATATTCACTAATTTATACTTTCCCAGTCCTCACTCAGCCCTTTGGGTATGTCTCTCACAGGTTAATGCTGAAACCTAATAGGAACAACTGGAAATTCCTGGTATAATGTGCTCTGAGAGGATGGAATGTATGTTTCCTTCTGCTCTGGGCCTTGGGAATTAATTACCTGCAGTGCTCACCACCATATGAATGTCTTATCTGCTTTCTTTGGCAGTAAAATATTACTGCAAAGCTTTAAACTAGTTTTGAAGTTTTATTGTCTTTTCCCCACTAGGTTTTAATTATGAATGTTTAAAATAGTTCATGTTAGAAGGTAGTCTCATAGCTATTATGGCAAAAAGCAATGAGAATAATCAGTGGATTAAAATATGAAAGTAAAACTTTATACACCAGACAGGGCAGGATTTTAAAGGTTATTTTTATTTTACTGGGTGTTTCAGAATTTTAGTGATTTGTGTAAAGAAGAATGTATATTATTTACTAATAAGCAAAAAATGGGTTATTTTCCAAACTGTGTATCCATTACATTTAATCAGATCCAGATGATACTGGCATTATGATGGATCCGATACTGAAACTCAGAGGAAAAGGTGGAGAAACAATGTTCCAAATCTCACAGCTTCATAGAACATTTTGTGTTCCTGGTTTCAAAAAGAAAATACAGCTAGAGTAAGAGTGTAAAAGAGAATGAAAAAGCAGTAATTTAATGCTTTAAGAT
>NW_008335583.1:1477932-1500548 GCF_000622305.1 Nannospalax galili | reverse complement strand
TCTTAGTATATAGGGGTTTAAGTTATGCAGTGATTTTTTTCCCCCTATATTTAAATCAGATAGATAGATTAGAAAAAAATTTAAGAAACAAGACTGGGTATCTCCAAATAAATGAAATAGTCTCAAATCTATGGAAGTTTGACTTTCCTTTTGATTCCAGAGGTATTGGTCCTTCACTGAAGGGGGGTGTGGCAAAGCACAGCAGCTCACATGATAGAAAGTCAGAAAACAGAACTGGGTATCCAGTATGAGGCCAAGCAAGCTCCAGCTCCAAGCATACCCTCACATTAGATTTTCCCCCAAAGTCTCACCACTTCTCACATCCTATAAGCCCATCAATGAATACATCCTTTGTGTAAGTCAGAGTCCTCAGAGGCTGATTGTCTCTGGCTAAATCATCACATGAATACTTGTAAGGTGTATTTCATGAACTAGCGAGGCATTTATTAATTTAATCATATTAACACTCAAAATTAATTAGCTCAGGTCTACCTATTGCCAATTTAACTCCCATAGAACAAAATTTAAATCATAACATTCTACCCCTGGCTTTCAGAATACTAGTGGTCATCTCAAAATATGAACTGCTTCCAGTTCATCTGTGTGAATCCCTATAGTGAAAACACCTTAAATATTCTTCAAATATTGAAATTTATAGACTCCTATAAGATTTAAGACAAATTAGACACAACTTTTTGGTGTGAGTGCCTGTAAAACTATGAATACGGGTACACAATTCAAATGTACAATGGCACAGAGAAAACATTTTCATTGTAAAACAAAGGAACAGGAGACAGCAAGGAAGGATCAGACCAAAGAACAACCACAATAAAAGTGGAGGTAGCATCTCACTGCGGGTTGGCTTTGAGAGTTTATACCTCGGCCCACTTCTAGTTTGCTCTCTTCATGTTTATTGTAGAAGATGTCATCTCTTAGCTTCCTGTTCTGGCTTCCTGCTTCCATTCCTCACCCAATATAATGGACTCTCTCTGGAACCATAAGCCAAAATAAACCCTTTTTTCATACGTTGAAAACGTTACTTCCTATAGCTCTATATTCCATGTCCTGCATTCAGGGCATCGATACCATGGCAAGCCAGGTTGGAAGCTCACATGGGCTGCCCCACTGGTACAGCAGGACTATGTGCAGCTTTGCTCCTGAGCAGGCTCTGCTAGTGGTCTTAAGCTTATCTTAGCACATATTCCACATTCCCAGCATCTTCAACATTCAGAGTCACCTCTATAACCTCAGCTTCACCTACACAACTTCATATATTACTCTCTCAGACTTGCCTGCAGTAGTTCTAGCTGTAGTGCCCCCCTCCGAATGCTTTTCTACACAGTACTTTGTGGTAGGTCATCCCAACAGTTTCCCTTATAAAAGGAAAGTCTTTTGAATGCGTTGGAATTTTTCACCCTGGAGTCTGTGAGTAATGGGATCTGGTGAATTCAGGATTTCCTTTAAGACATTTTTTATGTTGTCCTGCTGTAAAATTTTTGGCTACTTTGTAGTGATACTACTCTAACAATCAAAACTTCCTTTCTTACAATTTTCAACTCCTTCTCTCACCAAAGTGCATATTGCTTAAATCCTTTACCTCTGCTATTGTTCCTGATCTTTGCCACCATTTCTAAAGCCAGCCAACAATATACTTGTCACAGGTTGAATGATATTCTATTCTGCAATTTCCTTCTTAGTTGATCACTAAAAACTTAGTTGGTAACCTATAAACACTACCTTTCTGAAATTCCAGGCCATGAACAGAGTATAGAAATTTTCTTTGCCAGAACACAAGGTGATTGGTTTCTAGTTCAGTTCCCAATTGCATCACGTACCTGACTTCATTGCCTGTGTTTGGTGTTCTGGTATTCTGTGTCCCCACCATTAAGCTCTGCTCACAAGCTTTCTACATATTCTCCACTCTACATCCAACAATCTCTTACCAGTTTCACTGCAAACTAGCTTCAAAGGTCTAAGAAGCATATGAACAAATTAGCCACAGAACTTACCCTACCCCTGGCACCAATTTTTTGATAGTAGTAATCGTTTTCATCACTGTGACCAAAACAACTGACATTATGTCAAAAAAATGAAGGATTCTTGTTCTCAAATTTCACAGTAATCAGTCTGTCGTGGCAGGAAATCTGTGACACAGTGTAGCTCACATCATGGCAGAAAGCATTCAAGGACAGATGGTTTCTGATCTTCTCACATTTATTCTACCACTACCCTCAAGACCACGGCATGGTGCCACTCACATCCAGGACTAGTCTTAGAGTCTTGCCCTCTAAGCTAAATCTATCTCAAGATACTCTCACAGATAGACACGGGTATGTAGGACCACTTTTCTAAGTGATTCGAAATCTAGTTCATTTGACAGTAGACTAAGGCCAAACATCACAGTAAGTGTTCTAAGACTTGTTTTGTCTTGCTCATTTCAATGAAGCATTCTCATATACAAAGAATATCAATATTGACAACAATTCCTCCCCCACTCTATATTTTCTAAAATAATATTCACAGTGTATTTACTAATTTGATTTTGATTAGCATCAGAATATATAGTTTGAAAATTAATAGCAAGAAGTAGTTATATTTATAGCTAATAGAAACAGAACTCGCTAAAATCCACTGTTATCTTATTTAGGTTACTAGTTCAAAACTGGAGCTAATTATTGCCTTTCAGATTCTATGCTAGCAATAGGGAGAGAATTAAGTACTGCTTAATTTATTTTTATATTTTACTGTGTTTTCAATCCTTATAAAACAAGGGTATTTTATGACATTTTGTGTGTTCTTATTATAGAAGGCCTATTTTATTATCAAGGAAGCAGGGAGAACAACATGGAAAGTAAAAGTATATTGAGTATTCAAAGGTGGAATTTAGATAAAATTATTTCATAAGAGGGCTGGAGAGACGGCTCAGCAGTTCAGAGCACTGTCTGTTCTTGTAAAGGACATGGGTTCAATTCCCAACACCGACACGGTGGTTAATAACCATCCATAACTCCAGTTCCAGAGGATCTGACACCTTCTGACCTCCCCAGGCATTGCACCACATAGTCACACCTTCCTTTATGCAAGCAATACACACTAAATAAAAATAATAAATAAAATATTTTAAAAATTTTCATAAAATCCATCTTGAATCCTATAGATGCTTAAAGTAAGTTTATTTTCTCTTTTCATGATTAAGTGTAGTAGTTTACCTTAAGTATGGAAAAGATCAACAGTGCTATTGTGGGGAAACTGGAGACACATATATTGTTCATGGAATTCAGAACAGTAGAGCTATTGTTGGGAAAATGTTCTTAAATAAATTGAATATGTGATTATTATTCAACCCAAAAACTTTACTAATAGCACCTCATGAATAATGGAAACCTTATAGTTACACAAAACCTCGACATGGATGTTCACAGAAGTGACTGAAAACAAACCAGACATATATAATAGGAAAGTGGTTAAAGACACTATGGTTTATTCAAAACATGGAATTCTAGTCAACACTGGAAAGAAAGCAAACTAAGTGAATCTCTAAGAAATGATACTGAATGGAGATGAGTCAAACCCCCAAACCAATCTCATGAAAAGTCTGTGTTTAGAGTACAGCACCTTAAAAAGGACATGATTGTAGAAATAGAGGTCAGGTTAGTGGCTGCAGAGATGATAGGGGCATGCATGTAAACTCCTGAGATATCATGGGAGAACAACTTAAATGGCTTAATACTGATGGAACTTTCTATAATTTTGTCAGTGGTGATAGCCACATGAAATTACAAGTACAGGACTAAGAACACAGATACATACTAAGAAGGAAACATAAAACGAATAAATTCTTGGTAAAAGCAAGGATTATATCCATACCCATTCATGGTTGTGATAATTTGTAATAATTATAAAAGAAAGATACAGACATCTGAGGGAAGCAGTGGAGGTGGATCATTGTTTACTTTCTAGTAACTGCATTAGAATTGTAACCTCAACATTTAAATTTTTTTAGTTAAATTCAAAATGATGCATTAATAATCATCAGTAAAATTTGACTAATCCATTGGTCCATACATCCTTCAAACACACATATGGGAGAGCTTTATAAATGAATATTATCCTGTTATTTATTGTTAAACATTAAGTCTAGGTTTCTTGAAGTTACTACCATAGAAATTGAAGTGAAACTGAATGAACTGTTAAGCTTTAAATAAATATTTTTTCTGCCCAAAAGAAAAAGAAATAGAAAGAATTGGACATTGTGTGTAAAAGTACGAACGACAACTCAAAGCTCATGCTTAGCATTTGCACATCCTGAGATCAGAGCAGTTGTTTCGTGTCAGTATCATCAATGGTTTTCTGCTAAGTGGACAGAGAAATGAAGTAGGTGATATCATACATGAATATCACACATGGCTCCATGAATTTAGATAAGTTTCTGTATTTCTCCTAAGAATTTACTAAGAAAGGTTTTAAACCTAAGTCTACTTATTTTTTCAAGCTCTTTCACTAAATTATGAGAGTGTTTTCAAACACCTGTAAGAATTTTTAAAAATAATTTTATTAATTTATTATTATTTTTTGTGTCTGAGTGTTTTACCTGTACATATATGTATACCACATTGTGTGCAATGACTCCAGAATCCAGAAGAGGCGGTCAGTGCCTCTGGAATTGGAGTTACAGAGGGTTGTTAGCTGTCTTGTAAGTGTATGGAGTCAAACCATTGTCCTTGCAAGAGCAGCCAGTGCTCGTAACCTCTGAGCCATCTCTCCAGACCCACCTTGTAAAATTTTTAATATGAGGAGCTTAAAGCATAGAAAATTCCCTATGTAAGTGACTAATGATAAAGCTCCAAGTGATACTTCATATTTGATACATTACAGTGGGATTCAGCCATTTCTCTCATTTCTACCCTTGGCCTGAACTCCGTGTCATTGACAGCTGCTCCAGCGTTCTAGATTTGACAAAGGTATGAAGGAAAGAAACCAAACAGAGCTGGGCAAGATGGGAACTGAAGTTCTTATGCAGGTAGATAAGCCTGTAGGTTCAGAGCTCATTGTCAAGAGTGATCTTACATTTAGCCAGTAAAATTTCTTGTGTTAAAGGGATTTATAAAAAGACACAATAAAAGATTGCTTGATACTAAAAGATAGGGAGGAAATGTAGGCATCAAAGAAGATTGTCCAAGAAGGAACCAGAGGCTGGTTTATTCAAACAGAGGTAAGGAAAGTCTTTGAATTAACCAACACATTCTGCCCATGAACTACTAACCCCTTCTGTCTGCATAAACTAGCTGTTCATTAAAAGAATTTAGATTCAGCAGGGTATGGTAATGCACACCTTTAATTCCAGTACTCTGTGAGATCAAAGCCAGCCTGATTTACATAGTGAGTTCTAGGCCAGCTGGAGCTACAGGGAGACCCTGTCTCAAAAAAAATAATTAATTTAATTAAATAAGAAAATAAAGGGCTTGAGAGATGGCTCAGCTGTTAAGAGTGCTATCTGCTCTTGTAGAGGACCTGGATTTGAATCCCAGCAGCCACACTGCAGCTAACAACTCCAGGGGATCTAATACCCTCTTCTGACCTCTGTGGGCATTACATGACAAAGGAACATTTACATATATGCAGGCAAATACCCTCATACACATAAAATAAAAAATAAAAAAGCCAAATAAAAAGAATCTAGACTAGGATCATTCTATCAAAATCTCCTGGCGCACAATTAGATGATAGCCATTTCTGCAAATTTGAGGTTGCATGCAAAAGTTTGAAAAACTGTGCTGAGTAAGGATGACCATGACCAAGCAGAGAGACACCACAGAGGACTCAGGAATTCAGTAACTAAACAAGATGGCAGATTCAGCAGCATGAGGGGGGTTTGAGATCGTAAGAAAAGAAGAAATGTGAACCAATGCATTGCTTACCCACAGCTCCTCCCCCCCCCAAAAGCAACAAAAACCAAAAGAAAACTAACACACACACAAAAATCTATGGGCACAGCATTTAATTCAAAGGGAAGAATGGCAAATCAGTATAGAGTAAAGGCAGGAACAGAATCAAACCACCTTTATCTTTGTGGCTGGAGAGTTTCCTTTTGTAAAATCCAGATTTATGTTTATTATGAAGGTGGTGATGGCTTTGCTTCTACTTTAAGTATGCTGTTAGAATACAGTTCAGTAGAATTTGAAAAATTCATATGTGTATTAATTAAAATATATGTGCATACTCATATAAAGGAGGTATCAAAGGATATGTAAGCTTTTTCTAACATGTCAAGCAAAAACATTATTAGCTGAAATATGAAGAAAATAAAGTGATTTTATGTGTTCTAATGGAAAAAGTAATTCAATTGGAATTGAAACCTTTAATTTTAATTTTTCCTTATGTTCCAGATGATGATTTCCTAAAGAAAAGAGAATATTTCAGTTTGTGTTCTTTGACTTAAGTACTGTACCCCTGACTTTTTCACAGTGAGGAGAAAGAACACGAGGATCTGTGGGGTCCTTCAATGCAGGGCCCATTTGAGTCCTTGTTTGGGGGATGTGATGATTTGCAAGGGGTATTGAAGGAGGGTTGGTGAATGGCCACTCTTCACGTTGGAGAGTCCTAACTTAAACACTTCACGGAGGAGAAAACTTATTTTAAGTAATAATGCAAAAGAATTTAAATAAAGGTAGAAAAGAAATGTCCTTTTTCAAAACAAATTAGAGTTTAAAAACAGAAAGTAATATAACTTTTTTTCCTTTTCAGGAACTAAACAATTAAAGGAGAGTAACTATACTTTCGACTAAAAATTCTGTTACAAGTTTTTGGGCAATGCCCAAGTGGGTCAAAGCTGGTGCACAAAATGTCTACACTCTTCTTCCTATAGACACTGTTGTTGGCTCAAAAGTTATCCCAGTGGGGCCAAGCAAGGCTTCTGTTCTCTGCAGCTGTTTATCCCTCACACATCACACATCTGTTAAGGGTCCTGTATGGAACAGTCTTCCAATTTGATGAGACACTGACAAAATCCTCTCCTCATTAGAACTAATGTCCCAGTAGAAAGGTGAGCAGTATGTAAATCAAATGTCCAGTAAGATGGAAGGTCATGCCTGGTTTATAAAAAGTCAGCACAGAAATCAAGGAAACAGGAAGTGGTGTCACAGTAGGTTGAAAGTGCCATCTGATTTATCATATATTGTGGCAGGAAGTGTAGGCCATCATGTATGTCTGCAAACTCCAGGAAATTGTCACAGAGCCACCCAGGGTGGACCCATGAAAACTAGGATCAGAAATCCTGGAGGACCTGGAGATGGTAACTGGCAGGCACAAAACCAAGCCCAAGAGGGTAGAAGCACAGATATTGCAAGTCCACAGAGATGATGACTCCAAGTGTGAGTGTGAGCATGTGTGTGTGTGTGTGTGTGTGTGTGTGTGTGTGTGTGTCTGTGTGATGGGTTACAAAAAGTCCAAACCATCAACTCCTTAGGATAATTATTCTGGGATGTTTCCTTTAGCAGAGAAATTAGCTGGACATTATTAGCAAGGGAATATGCTTGCATTCTAATTTGACTTATTATTCATCCTTTATGTGTGTCTTTGTATTAGTTTGAAATAATTTAAATCACTGTCAAATGTAAACATTTTATTACCTTTTATTTATGTTTTGTCACCCTGTATGTATGGGGAGAGGATGTGCATGCCACAGTCTGCATGTAGAGGTCAGAGGGCAATTTTTGAGAATCCATTCTCTCCTTCTATCACTTGGGTTCTGGAGATCAAACTCGAGTTTTAGGCTTGATGATAGGTACAATTATGTGATGAGTCAACTTTCAAGCTCAACTCTCTAAATCTAAATTATGTAAAAGTTAGGTAATTTAAGATGTCAGGAGATGGGGGGACATAATCTTATCTACTTATACTATGATCTAATATTTCATGGAATCCAAGTGCCAGGATATATAAATCACCATTATATTTCAAACATATGGGAAATGTCTCATTAAGCAAGATATTTGTTGGTGGATTTGACTGCATGAACTGTATTATAAAAATATACTTAAAAATGCATTAATCATATAATATCATTTAAAGTTTATTTTTATTTTTTGAATTATTGCAAATTTAATTCATTACATATTTCTTTAATTTTTTATTGATTTTTGTGATTTTCATATAGTATAGTTTGACAGTATTTAGATGCCCTCTCCTATCCACACCACCTTCCATTACTCCTGCCCAATTTAATGAATTCTCATATATATACATATGATACATATATCACATTCTCATATATATGATATATATCACATTCTCGTACATATATATATATATATATATATTAGGCTATACAGCCTATGGAGTCTGATTCATCCCCTAAATTTCTTTCAATATGGCTCCATCCACTGGTCTTACCAAAAATCCCATTCCTGTAAGACACTGTCTTTCCCCCTCTCAGTAGCCACTGATTGCCTTAAGTTCCTTAAGCTGGGGTGGGATTTCTGACCCATTTCCCAGTATCTATGCTTAGATTTCATCTGTTTTGAGCTTGAATAGGACTTGTGTACGCTGTCATCATTGCTCTGTGTTCATATGAGTAACTGAGTAGTGACTGGAAGACTCTGTTTCCTTTGGTCTTCTAATGCCTATGCTCTTACAATTTTTCTGCCTCCTCTTCTGCAGTGAGCCTTGAGACTTAGGAGGTGGAGGTTTGAAATGGAAGTTCTATATGAAGTCTGCAGCCTCCTGGTCTCCAAATACTGGCCAATTGTGGGTTTCTATGTTAATCACCATCTGCTACATAAGGAAACTTTTTTGGTGAGAGTTGAGAGATTACGAGTGAAAGATTCTATGTGTAGAGGTTTCATTGAAGATGTGTCACTTAGGAGTAAGCTTCTCAAAATCACTTATTCTCTGTGTTAGACCAGTTTTGGAAACTCTGTAATAGTCTCCATTTATTGCAAAAAGAAGCTTCTTTACTGAAGGTCAAAAGGTAAACTTACCAGTAAATATGAAGATGCATATTTAGAATAAAATAAGAAATGACATTGGTCTAAGGATGTGGCAAAAGCTTTTTCTGTAGGATCTATGACCTCTCCAGCCATATATAGCTATGTTTATAGTACCCTATAGGAGTTTCCTCACATTTAGTGGAGTCTTAACTCCAATTAGACAACTGTTGGTTACCCAGAAGATGAAAGTGAGACTACTCCATGAAAGGGATAGTTTGATAAGCCAGTCAGGGTCGTTCATTAGACTTTACTGTTATGTAGGACCATTGATTGGTTTTCTCCCTTGACAGCATATATAGTATCCTCTGATACCATGAGAGTTAGCCTTCACAGAGGCTTCCAAGTCAGTTCCAGCTTGATTGCTCCAAGTTCTGAGTTCAAAGTATGGCCTGTCTTCAGCAATAGTGTCTTACCATCAAGTTCTGGAAGGCAATCAAGGTCTGTGCCAATAGTCCATTATTTTGGGAACTTCTTAGAGCACCCTAACTAACAACTCCAGGTAGGTTTCTTCTGCCTGACACCATGATTTTGTTATATATAGACTTCAGCTATACACAAGAGCTCACATATTTATTGCATTTTTATTTTTTAGTAAGACCATCTAAACATTATTTATCTCTTCTCTCCCTGCAGCTGTATATCCCTCACTACTTCATCCCCAAATTTCCTCCTTTACCCCTTAATAACATCTGTCTCCTACTATCTCTTTCTCTTGAGCGCCTTCCCTTCGTTCCTTTCCATTTTCCTGACTCCTGCAGTTACATCAGGATATATGCGTGAGTACATATGGATTTGGAAGTAAGATCTACAAATGAGAGAAAATATATGTCCTTGTTTTTCTGAGTCTTTGTTACTTCATTTAGTATGACAGTTTCTAGCTCTGCCCACTTACCTGCAAAATTTATGATTTAGTTTTTCTTTATAGCTGAGTAGAAACTATTGTGTAAATGTACCATATTTTAATTATCCATTCATCAGTTAAGGACATTAAGTTGCTTCCATTTCTTAGCTATTGTGAAAAGACAAGCAATAAACACAATTGTACTAAAATCTCTGTAGTATATCTCCTGGATAGATGCCAAGGAGTAGTATGACCAAACCATTTGGAAAATTTACTTTCAATATTTTAATAGTTCTCCATATTGATTTCCACAGTGGTTGCAACAGTTTGAAATCCTGTCAACAGTGAATGGAGGAGGGTTCTCTTTCCCCTGCATTTATGCCAGAATTTGATGTCATTGCTCATCTTAATCTTAGCCATTCTGACTGGGGATAGATGAAATCTTACAGTAGTTTTGATTTTCATTTCCGAAGGATGCTGAACCCTTTCTAAGGTGTTTCTTAGTCATTGCCATTTCTTCCTCTGAGAGATGTTTGTTTATATCCATATCCAATTTTTTAATTGGGTCATTTGTTTTCTTGCATCTTGCTTGTTGAGTTCTTTGTATATTCTGAATATTAATCCTCTGTTGGATGAATAGTTGGTGAAGGTTTTCTCTCACTCTGTGGACTTCCTCTTTGTCATTTGATTGTTTTCTTACTCTGCAGAAGTGTTTTAATTTAATGAAATCCTACTTGTTGATTGTTAACCTTAATTCCTGAGACACTGCTGTCTGATTTAGAAAGTTCTTTCCTGAACCTCTATCTTGTAGGGTACTGCCAATGTTTTCTCACAACATTTCCAATGTTTCTGGTCTGAAATTGAGGCCTTTGGTCCATTTTGAGTTTACTTTTGTGCAGAATTTACTTTTGTGCAGATAGGGGTCTGATTTCATTCTTCTACATGTGAAGATCCAATTTTGCCAGCACCATTTCTTAAAGATGCTGTCCTTCCTCCAGGTTTTGTTCATGGTGCTTTTGTCAAAATCGGTGTGCTCATGTTTAGGCCTTCTAATTTTTCCCATTGATTTGCACTTCTGTTTTGTACTTATAACATGTTGCTTTCATGACTATAGCTCTACAATATAGATTGGTATCTGGTATATTAATCGCCCCGGCATTGCTCTTAGTGTTCAGGATTGCTTTAGCTATACAGGGTCTTTTGTGTTTTCACATGAATTTTAGGATGGATTTTTCTATTTCTGTGAAGAATGTGTTTTGGGGGATTTCTTTGAATGTGTAAAACTTTTGGCAGGACGGTCCTTTTCCTATATTGATTCTACCAATCCATGAGCACTAGGGATCATTCCATCTCCTTGTGTACATCTCAATTTTTCTTAAAAGATTTAAAGTTCTCAATGAATAGGTCTTTAATGTCTTTGGTAAGGTTTACCCCTCAATTTTTTTTTTGAGATTATTTTGAATGAAAGTGATTCCCTGATCACTTTCTCTTATTGCTTGTTATTTTTATATAGAAAGACTACTGATTTTGTAGACTGACATTGTAAGCTGTCATTTTGCTGAAAGTGTTGATCATTTCTAGAAGGCCTTCAATTGCCTTTCCTTATCTTAATGCTCCAGCTAAAGTTTCAAGCACTATATTGAAAGGGAGTAGGAATAGCAGACAGCCTTGTCCATTTTCTGATTTTAATTGGAATACTTAAAGTTTTTCTCCATTTAGGATGATAGTGACTATAACTTAGTTGTATATTAATTATGTTGAGGTGTCTCAGTCAGTCCATTCCCCTCTAGAACTTTTTGCATGAATGCATATTGGATTTTGTCACAGGTCTATTCTGTGACAATTGAGAAGATCATGTGATTTTGTCCTTCCATCAATTTATATGATTTATTACATGTGTTGGTGGGTTAACTAGGTTCCAGTGAATGGTCCCATGCTCAAGAATATATAGGGATATGAACAAGACCTTATAGGCTATATTTGAGACATAATGGAGTACACTGAGTAGGGCATGAGGCCACAGGGTGAGTTGAGGATGGAGATCACCTAAATACCATCAAATTCTTAAAATGGAAAAATTCAATAAACTTTAAAAAAAGATTGCTGAATACTTTTCAAGAGTGTAGTGACACAAACAAAGGCCTATGTGGCTATGGGTCTCTGGGAATTAATCAAAAGTTCTTACCCACACAGGAGTGTGGTTTGTGAGGAAGATGTCTTGATGATGGTAAGGCCTGCTGAGGTCATTATTTGCATTATACTTGTTTTTAGATAGACCTAGGGAGAAATAAATTCCATAAATTTGTTCATCATGTAGAGAGGGTGCTGAATACTCATAGATCATTTCTGTGTCAGTTCTCATTATTCCCCTAAGTAAAGGACTGGTCTTAAGTGATGCCTATGTCATAACTAGATAAGTATAATTTTTGTCATCTAGATCAAGTGGCTCCTTTGATGTTCTTATCACCTTTGGAATACTGTAGAAGAGCGGAGAATTGCTACAAATTTGAATGTGATTTTCGTAAAACCTTTTTTTTATTTTTAAAATATGTTTTGTGTATTTTTTTGTGTGTATGAGTGTATTGCCTGAATGAATGTAAGTGCAGCCATGTCATGCAATGCCCATGGTGGTGAGAAGTTCAGGTCCCTGGAACTGGAGTTATGGATGGTTGTTAGTTGCAATGTAGGTGCTGGGAATTGAACCCAAGTCCTCTGAAAGAGCAGCAAGTTCTCTTAACCACTGAGCCATCTCTCCAGCCCTCCCCCAAAACATTTATATTTTATTGAGAAGGCAATAGAAGATTCTATGACAAAAATTAGCCAACTGTGGAAAAATATTGTATCGGAGGCAAGTGTTTAAAATTTTAAGGGTTACGGGCATAATTTTAAGAATAATGCAGTTTAATTTATATTGGAAAATGTCTATCAGAAGGGCAAATACAGATGAACTTTAAGTGAGCAAAGATGGAAAATAGCTCAATTTTGTTCAAAACCACAATTTTAGAGATTGGTGTATTCCTCTTCTCTCTTCTTCAATCCTCTGTGAAAAAATACAGAAAAAGAAAATGTTTCAGGAGCAGAACAAAGAACCATTGAAAAGATGCAGCACTTTTATTTCCTCCCAATGATGTTCTGTGATGGGCTTCAGTTCAGGAAACAGTAAAATGTCAGAGACCACTCTCACAAGTCTATGTCAGGAACACACAAATAACTTGTTCAATCAGAAAAGCTATAGTTGTATGAACAAAATGTAGATTTTCTATAAAACTGACAAACATTTTTCCTAAAAGTAAATAAGAGGATATGGAAACAGGAGTTTACATTACAACAAAATAAAATATAAGAAGAAAACAGTTAAATTGCATCATTGGTTGTGTTTTACTTTTTTTATATATTTTTTAAAAATTTTATGTGTATGCGTTTATTGCCTGCATGTGGGTAAGTGTACCTGTGTTGTGCAATGCCCATGGAGGTCAGAAGATGCTGTCAGATCCCCTGGTACTGGAGTTACGGAAAGTTGTTAGCTGCCATGTGGGTCCTGGGATTTGAACCCGGGTCTTCTGCAAGAACAACCAGTGTTCTTAACTGTTGAGTCATCTCTCCAGCCCCTGTGTTTTACTTTAATAACATTGTGAACTTACAATTATTGTGCTCTGTGTTACTTTGCTTGTAATTTAAAATATTTTCTTTTAAGAAAATATTTTTTGGTTCTTTTTTTTTTTTTTTTTTTTTTGCAACAGGGTTTCCCTGTAGCCCCAGTTGGCCTGGAACTCACTCTGTAGACCAAGCTGGGCTTGAACTCACAGAGAGCCTCCTGCCTCTGCTTCCCAAGCACTGGGACTACAGGCATGTGCCACAATATGTATGAGTGTTTTGCCTGCATGTATATAAGTGCACCAAGTGTGTGTATTGCCTATTGAGATCCTACACCTGTAGTTACAATTTTGATCTGACATTTGCATATTGGGAACTGAACTCAGGTCTTCAGGAAGAGTATCCAATGCTGATTACCTTCCTGCTTACCTGATACCTCTCAACATCGAATAGGCTTAACCATGATGCAGCCATATTCCTTTTTCAAATACTTAAACAATTTTGAATTTTTCATTACATAGTTGTTTCAATTGTCTGTATTTTGTAAAAAATATTTTTATTGATTATTTGAGAATTTCACCTAATTTTTTTTGTATTCAGACCCTATTCCATTTCCAAGCCCATCTTACTATCCACCCTGACTTATGTTATTATTTTTTTCCTTCATTATAGGCCTATGATGTCTATTTTTTGTTCTCTAAATATTCTTGGATGTGGGTCCATAGCTTGGAGTCCAATCAACCTATCAGACATCATACCTCAAAAAATGTACTTTCTATCAATTGCCAATAGTTCCTAAGCTAAGGCTAAGATTCTTGCCTAATTCTCCCATGCAGTATGGCAGTATGACTTTCTGTCTGGTTTCAGGTTGTATAGGTCTTGTGTATGCTGTCACAAAGTGTTATGGGTTTGCATGTGTATCTGGGTTGTGATGTTCTTGTACTCATATACCACCTCTGGCTCTTAAAATCTTTTGGATTCTCTTGCCCAATGTTCCCTGAGTTTTGGAGGAGAGGGTTTGATGTAGGAGTCCCATTCAAGGCTAAGGACCTCACAGTTTCTTATTCTCTACACGTTGCCCAATTGTTGACCTCTGTATTAATCACCATTGGCTGCAAGAAGAAGCTTCTTTGGTAAGAGTTGAGAAATGCACCAATCTATGGGCATAACAGTGACTTGCTTTAATGCTATGCCTGTTTAGCAGAATAATAATAGTTGGTTCTCCTCTACAACCTGTGAGCTGTTTAACTACAGGTTTTTAGGCTTCATAACAGTGCTGGGTATGGGCTCCATCATGTGAAGCAGGACTTTATTCCAACAAGAAAGTTCTTAATTGCTCCCATAATATTTGTGTCACTATTGCACTAGTGAGCATATCTTACAAAACCAGTTAGTATGCTCAGTACCAGGGTCTTACTGTCAACTTCTGGAAAGTAACCAAGAACAATGGCAATCACCAGTGTTTTTTCAGTCCATGGGAAGCCCTTGATCAACAACTCTGTGAAAATCTATTCCCGGCACTAGGACTTTTATTTGCTAGTCTGTAGATTGCTTTTGGTAAGATAGCTTCATTCACAATATTAATCACACTGATCCATGAACATGGCATATCTTTCCATCTTCTGTTAACTTCTTCTATTCCTTTCTTCAACATCTACTTGATTTTATCATAGTAATGCTTAACTTCTTCAGTTTATTCTAAAAAATAGAATAGTGTGAATGGCATCATTTGCCTAGTGTTATTTTTTTTTTTTCAGTATGTTTGCTGTTGGTTATGGGAAGACTAATGATTCTTGTGTGTCAATTTTGTATCCTGCAATTTGGAAGAATGTAAAAATGCCACCTATCATTCCATGTGGAGCAAATGCTTGGCAAATTCCTGGAGAAACCAGAGCTGGGTGTATTTCTCAGGTCAAACCTGAACTAAAAATAAAAACTCTCCAGCCATGAAGTTTGGAAATGAAAGTCAAGATAAAATTCTGAGTCTGGAATTCTCAGACAGGAAACAAGATCTGAAGATGCAGAAAACAGCAGAGATGATTGGAAGGAAGGTCCATGGCTCATCTACCATGAAAATTACATACTGCCAAGTAAACTCTGTATTCTATAGCAAAACAGCTCTCTTGATCTTTGTAAACAGTGATTCCAGTTCAAACTGAAAGTGTTATACTGGTTGAGAATACTTCGTTATTTCTAAATTTATCTAAATACTATTAATTCATTCTGTGACATCTCTAAGGTCCATTGGATGCGTGGCCTATCATATCCTAATAACTGGCAACTATTGAAATACCTACGCAGATGACATAGTGAAAATAGTGAAAACTGCAATTTTATATCCAAAAGAGAGAAATCTGAACATAAATACAGTAACCTACTCAGATTCTTACAGTTCAGGAAATTGTAGAATTGGAATTTTGAGTTGAGTTAAAGTGGTTCAAAGTTCATGTTTTCTATCTCAATGCTATTTCCTTAATTATGAAGTCTTTTATCATTTGAGTATTCCATATACTTATATGATATATATTGATCATATCCATCCTCCAATTCCCCCTGACCACATCTCCTTCCTAGCTTCATATCTTTTTATTTATTTTTATTATTAATAACATCCTTAGTCCAATTAGTGCTTCCTGTCTGCACATGGATGTGTGCTTATCCATGGAGCATAAGGATCTTTCCAGAGGCCACATCCTTATAGGAGAGTGAATCTCTTTCCTTCAGTACCCATCAACTTCCAGTAGCTCCTCCATAAAGGTGGGCCTAGGGAACTCCTACCTCATCTATGCTGGAAGTTTGACTGCCTTCATTTTGTGCATGTCTTGTTCAGGTCACTATAACTACTGTGATTTGATGCATCCAATAACCATGTCATTTTGAGAAGTCAGCATTTAACAGATTTCTGTATCTTACATTCTTCCTACCCCCCTTCGAAGAAGTTCCTTGAGCTTTGGATGGTGGGAGGTTGATACAGATGACCATCTGTGACTCAGCACACTAAGTTATTTATGCTCAGCAATTTATTCAGTTATGAATCTTTACTTAACTACTACCATATGATAATTTTTGTCAGAACTGGCTAAGATTAATTTAACCATATATTTCTCAGATTTTTTGAAATAGTTTAATACAGTTGTGAGCAAATATAGATTTAGGTGATTTGAAATTTATTTTCTGTTTATATTATGATGAAAAACATTAAGCATGATAGATAATTGTTTTTTTTCTTGGTCTTTTGCACTTGTTCCCAACAGTCCAAAAGAAGCTCAAATGCAGCCCCATATACTGGATGTCATGTCAGCAAACTGAAGCATTAGGAAACAAAGACACGACAAAAAATACCAAAATTTTCTTGAAAACAGATTTCCAATTTTCTTGAGTCAGTTGTTAAAGAAATCAGTTTTCTTCAGACCTGTGTATATTCATTCTAGCAACATAATATTAACCTATCACCTTTCCCCTGTTCCCCAGGCTTCTTATTCTCACCTTGCAAAACATTTTCTGTTATTGCTCAGCAGGAAAAAAAGTCATACTGTAGAGGCCAGCTAATTCATGAATAATCAATAAAAACAATTACATCTATAGCCAAATCTATGATAATTTGGTCATCTATTGTCATTAGTCAACAAAAATATTCTGAGCTGCGTAAAAGAAAATGAAACAAGATAGACAGTCCTGTAAAATGTGCTGAAGCAAATGGCAAGAGACACTTTTCCCACTCCTGCTTTCTCGTCAGACACACTGACTACTTTCTCCTTATAAACTTAAATCCAGCACTTATATGGTTAAGTTTTGAAAGGGAACGCATTCTCTGTGAGAGATGGGACCTTGTGGCCTAGCCTGAGTTCCTGGCTTAGACTGAGTTGCTTTATGAATAGAATAACTTTATTTTCCTTTCTAATTTTAGGAGAAAGATCTGATACATATAAGCCTTGAAGCCAAGCAAAACTAGATCTTTATGACATTTTCTTTAAAATTATATAACACATCTGCAATTTTCTCTCTATTACTTAGAAATGGACAGCCAATTTTAGTAAATATTTTTAATTTATAAAGTGAAACCGGCTTTGGAGGGTGATTGTAATGAAACTATCAAAATCAAATAAAAGAATCTATAAATCTCTTTTTGTCAAATATAATTAAATGTGGCAAATATTGGAGATAATTAAAAAAATCTTTAGGGCTGAATAGATGGCTCAGCGGTTATGAACACTGGTTGTTTCTGCTGAAGCACCAATATGGCAGCTAACAACTGTCCTTAACCCCAGTTCCAGGGGATCCGACAGCCTCTTCTGTTTTCCGTGGGCATTATAAATAAAATAGTAAAAAAAACTTTATTGGGAAAGAACTGGGGATAATTATGAGTTGTACCCACAAGGCACGTTCATATTTTTATGACATTATTTAGATATTTTGAGATTACGGAAACCTTCTACATGCAACGTGGATGTTGACCTCCCTTGTCCTTTCTTTGACTTCTTTAATTGTGACAGGTAAGCTGGAAGAGGACTGAAGTCAGCATCCTGACAATGTCCTTATGTGAATAAGGACGCCATTGTTCTCATAAGAATGCCAGTGTCCTAAGTAAAAAGAGAAACATGTTATTATGCTACTGAATTAAAATTAATTTTCATACAAGCCATAAAAATGTATAATTAGCTACAATATTTTGCTTACTCCTAATATATAAGATGATGCTATTATTGTATGTAAGAGTCATAGAAAAAATTTCTTGGTTCCTAACAGGGATGAGTTTCAATAATACTTTGTATAGTACATGTCAATACACTTTTGTCTGTTTTATTTCTCTTGTCTTTAGTGAAATCTTAAAGCAATCTTTCATGAATATTAAATCTAGTCACTGAATAGTAAATGAATCAGATAATTTGTTGCACTGAAGCAAATGTATTCATGTGAAAATCACAAGTTTCTTTGTTTTGTAAAACAGAGAGTACCACTTTGGTTAGTGACATTTCTATGAGAGATTTAAGTTTGTAACAGGCCTTCTATTTTTCTTCTTTTATTGATATATCATTGTATTAGTTACTTTTCTGTTGCTGTGATAGAAACACTGACCAAAGCAATTTATAGAAGGAAGAGTTTATTTGAGCTTATGATTCCAGGGAAATTACAGTTCATCTTGGTGGAGAGGCATGGCAGCAGAGGTGGCTGGAGGAAGAGTGGAAGCTAAGCTCTCACATCTTCATTCAGGCACAGGAAGCAAGAGAGCAACTGGAGATCCAGCAAGGATTAAGAACTCTCTAAGCCCACACCCAGGGATGTGCTTCCTCCAGGACAGTAACATCTTCTAAGACCACCCCCCCCAAACAGCGCCACCAACTGGGGATGAAATGTCCAACTACTTGGAGCATATGGAAGATATTTTAATTCAAACCACTACATTCCAACCCCTGGCCCCCAAAGGCTCATGACCATATAAAATACCAAATGCATTTCCAACCTTAAAAGTCCCCATAGTCATTACCAGTCTCAATACTATTCAAAAGTCCACAGTCCAAGTCTATTCTGAGACTCAGGGAAATATCTTCACTGTAAACCCCTATAAAATCAAACAACAAATTATATACTCCCAACATACAGTGGAACACAATACACATTACTATTCCAAAAGGGAGGAATGGAGGCATAGTGAGGAAATACTGGACCAAACCAAGACTGAAAACCAAAAGGGAAAACACCAAATCCAGCTGCTCCATGTCCTATTTCTGGCACTTTACTTCTGAAGGACTTAGATGGCTCAACCTCTCCAACTTTGTTGCCTGTAACATATATCCCTCTTGGGCTGATACCACTCCCTCCATGCAGGTCTTCTGGGCAGATGCCTCACATCATGAATGTCTTTTTGGGGTCTCCATTGCCAAGCAGGCTTCACCTTCACAGCTTCATGAAGTGGCCTATCAGGGCTTTCTTTATGCAAGGGAACACCTGTTGCATGCTGCCTGGCCTCTGAAACCAGAGATGAAGAACTCATGACCCCTTCACTCTTGCATCTTTCATGCCTCAAAAGCCAGCACCAGGTGAACAACACTGCCAAGTCTGACGGCAAGTTTGGGAGGGACCCCAGCCTGCTTTGTACACTTTAGAAGCATTTCTTTTCAGTGGCCTCTGAAGCATTTTCTTTTCACAAGTTGGAGTCTTAACTGGGTGTGGTCTTACCCTGGAGACACTCTATTGTTTAAGTGCAAATCTCTAGACCTCTCCTTTATCACTTTAATCTCCTTATCAAAGGAATCCTCTCCTTTAGCACAAACCTTGGCTCCAACATTTATCTTCCAAGTGCTCTTTTTCAGTTCAATCTGTACATTCTGTATTTCTTTCTGCCCCATTTGCTCATTTTTTCACTGTAGATCTGTTTATTATTCACCATTAATAGCCATGCCGCCATTTCTATGTTAGGCTGTCTTGAAATTTCTTCTGCCAAAGAAATTAGTCCATTGCTTTTCAATTTAGCCTCAGGTAAGCTTTTTGGCTATGGGCAGACTCCAGCCAGACTCTTTGTTAAATATCACAATTGCTGCTTAAATCCTTATTTCTCTCTGGAACTATATTGTTCTCAGCACTACTTTCTTCAAGGTGCCTACTAGAATGGCCTGTTAAGCTCCGCTTTACAGCAATCAACTACTATTCTAGCCCAAGCTTCAGAAGTCTTCCACATTCTTCCAAAACCCCACATGGTCCGGTTCTTCACGGTCAACAGTCCACTCTCTGGTACCAATTACTGTATTAGTTACTTTTCTGTTGCTGTGATAGAAACACTGACCAAAGCAACTTACAGAAGGAAGAGTTTGAGCTTATGATTTCAGGAGAATTACAGTCCATCTTGGCAGGGAGGGATGGCAGCAGAGGTGGCTGGAAGAGGAGCAGAAGTTAAGCTCTCAGATCTTCAAGTGGGCACAGGAAGCAAGAGAGCTACTGGAGATCCAACAAGGCTTAAGAATTCTCTAACCCCACCCCCAATGACCTGCTTCCTCCAGGACAGCCACACCTTCTAAGACCTCCCAAAACAGCACCACCAACTGGGGACAAAATGTCCAAATACTTGGAGCCTATGGGAGACATTTTCATTCAAACTACCACAATCATCTATATTTCTATCATACTATATGACTATTGATATATCATCTATTGTATCTATCAATCATTTTTTCTTATCACCAATCATATTCATCTATCTAATATCTATATGTCTCTATGTCTTATCTATCAATTATCTATTATTGACTTAGTAATTAGATAGTAACTATGACTCTATTGACTTTGTGTACTGTCTATCTCTTAATAATCATCTACCTGTCAATCATAACCTCTATTATATAATCCACTTAATTTCCCAGAAACCTGCAAATAATTAAGATGATTTCTTCAACTCCATCTTACACAAGAATAAACTGAGTTTTTCCAGACTAAGAGATTTACTGAATGCCACAAGTGTATCAATAAACTTTGAATTCTAACCTACCAAAACTATTTCAAAGTATTTTATTGATTCTTTGAGAATTTACTAAAATGTATTTTGATCATAATCAAATCACCTCCCCCATGTTCACCCTCTCCCTACTACCACCTTCATTGACTTCATGTACTTTATTATTATTTTTCTGTTATAAAGGCCTATTTAGTCCAAGCTTCATTCCCAAATGCTCTTGGTATGGGTCCATCCCTTGGAGTCTGATCAGCCTGCCAGGCATTACATCCTTAAAATATCCCAGTCACTATCAATTGACAGTTTTAATGCCAACCCTCATAACTGTGAATTCTTAAAATGACATAAGTATTAAAATTCATATCCAGGTTATCTGAAAGTTTTCAAATACTCTAATAAGAATTTTAAAAATCAGACAAGAGACAAATCGGACTAAGGAAATAAACAAGTCATGAGAGAAATTGATATTTCGGGTGCTTAAAGACATAACCACTTGAAGCAGTTCCTGTAATGCAGAGAATGATGATAATTAATAAATTAACATTCCATGACCAAAATACATTGTTTGGAATTCTCAAAGAACTAATATAATTATTTAATAAATCAATGCAATAAAAATATGTAAAATAGAAATTAATTTTTTGGTCTTTTTTGAGATAGGGTCTTCTTGTAGCCCCAGCTGTCCTTGGAACGCACTATGTAGACCAGGGTGGCCTTGAACTCTCAGGGATCTGCCTTCCTCTGCCTCCCCAGTGCTGGGATTAAAGGCATGTGCCACGGCGCCCGGCAAAATAGAAATTTTAAGAATAAATAAATTGGTGTTGTTGTACAGGACCTATCAATAATGACATTCTAAATGTTGTAAAATAAATAAATAAATAAATAAATAAATAAATAAATAAATAAAGATGAATTAAGAAATCTATGAAGGAAATAAAATACTTGCCTTGGATATTCCAACAATCAGCACAATTCCTAAAAGATGAAACAAGACAAAAATTATTCAAGATACTCAGTGCAATTAGCATCAAATACATTCTTTTTTTTTCTTTTTTTTCTTTTTTTAGCGTTTTTATTGAATTTTTGTGGTTTCCAGACAATATAATTTGATTACATTTATATCCCCTCTCCCATCCACACCTCCCTGCATCCCCTCCCCCCACTTAATTCAATGTATTGTCTCTGGGTAATAAAGCCTATAGAATCTAACTTGAGTCCCCAAATGTTCAACATTGGTTCATCCACTTGACCTTGCATAGGACTTGTGCATGCTGTCAACTTTGCTGTGAGTTCATATGAGTAACTGGCTGTATTAGTCAGGGTTCTCCAAAGAAACAGAACCAGTAGAATGAATATGTATAAAGATTTATCAGCTTAGCTCACAGGATAGAGTCCGAGTAGTCCAACAATGGCTGCACCAGACTGGAGAGGCTGAGAATCTGTAGTCGCTCAGTCCACAAGGCTGGATGTCTCAGTAGTCCCAATCCGGTGCTGGAGGTCTGACAAATTCCAAAATATCAGCTAGTCTTCGGTCTACAGCAGCAAGACGAACCCACCAGCAAGAGAGAAGGCAAGCCGCAAAAAGCCCCATGTTCTCCTCTGCCTTGGTCTTTTATACCGGCTGCCATCAGAAGGTAACGCCCACATTTAGGGTGTGTCTTCCGGCTTTAGATGATCCAATCAAGAAGATCTCTTTCATTTCAGTTAATCTCAGATCAAATCAAGTTGACACCCAGGATTAGCCATCACA
>NW_008335583.1:1444260-1476754 GCF_000622305.1 Nannospalax galili | reverse complement strand
GGATTTCCTCAGGGTCAGCACACAGAGGGGACCCAAGCCTCTATCTCAAGCTGGAAGCAGGACTTGGTAAAGTGTAAAGAGTCTCCTGCATGGTTTTGGTGTTGAAAGTGTGAAGGGGTCACAGAGAGCAGCTGAGGCTTGGCACTCTGAGAGGCCAGGAAAAGCCATAGGTGAAAGTGTAGCTTCAGTTGCAGCGAAGACCCCAGGATTGAAGGGGTCATGGAGAGAATCTGAGGCTTTGTACCCCAAGAGGCAAGAAGAGGCCATTGGTGAAGGTATAGCCTCAGTTTCAGTGGAGGCCCCAGCTTTTTGGAGATACCGGGACCATGGGATGACCACCAAGGACAGCAGTACGTGTGGAATGGAGCTGGCCTGGGTCTGCGAGATGAGCTGTGTGTGCTATAGATGGCAGAGTCAGAGAAGTGGAGCTTCCAGAACCCTATGGAGCCCAGAAGATCGTGAGTGAACCCCAGGTGTCCAGCCTTAAGCTACTTTGCTGGACTTTGGTTTTGCTTAGCTATGCCCGATTCTTCCCTTTTAAATAAGACAGTACTTGTTTTGGATTTTACAGAAGCCCACCCACAGTTGAGACTTTTAAAAGAGACTATGGACTTTTAAGTGTTGGATTTTTTTTAAGGACTGTGGGGTTTTTAAGGTTGTGCTGTCTTACGTTGTGATATTAATGTTAACATCATAGTTTGGGGACAAGAATTGGAAAACTTATGGTTTAATAGTGATGTGTTTGTGTGTCAAGTTGACAAGGGGTCAATTGTGCTGGATAGCTTAAGTTGTCAACTTGAAACACTTGGATAGAGGGAGCCTCTGCTGGGGAATTGTCTCCATTGGACTGGCCTGTGGCCATGTCTGTGGGGAATTTTCTTGATTGCTGAGTGATGTGGGAGGTTCCTGCCCTGAGTTCCTACCTTGGGCTCCCTGATGAACTGCGACCTGGGAGTTGTAAGACAAATAAACCCTTTCTTCCCCAAGTTGGTACTGGTCAGAGTGTTTTGTCACAGCAATAGAGAACAAACTAAGACACTGGCCAACTGTTTCGAGAACTCTGCCTCCCCCACCCCCCCCCATGGGCATCCATCACCTCTGGCTCACCTCTTACAATCCCTCCACCTCCTCCTTTGCAATGCTTCCCATGTCCCGTCCGGAGGAGCTCCTGAAGCCTGACAGAGGTGTTCCACCCAGAGATAAGTGCTCAGCAGTCCCGCCCTATCCGCACATTTAAAGCCATACGTTTCTGTGTCAATTACCATCTGCTGCATAAGGAAACTTCTCAGGTGAGAACTGAAAGATACATTAATCTTCAATAGTGGGTGAGCATGTGATCCAGCACAGTTCATTCCAATCATCCTTCCTGGCACGAAATTACCACAGTTACCTCTCACAGGAGGGGGCCATAGCGCCAGACCACTGGAAGGGAACCATAGTTTCATCTCATAGGAAGGGACCACAGCTCCAGCATACAAAAGGGGAACTACAGCTCTGGCTCACAGGTGGAAAACCATAACTCTAGCTTGCAGGAGGGGAACCAGAGTCCAGTTCATAGGAGAGGACCACAGCTTCAGGTCACAGGAGGAGAATCACAACTCCATCTCATAGGAGAGGACCAGGACTCCAGCCTACAGGAGAAGACCATAGCTCCAGTTCACAGGAGAGGAAACACAGCTCCAACTCATAGGAAGAACCATAGTTCCAACTCACAAGGGAAGACAACAGCTCCAGCTCACAGGATGGGACCACAGCTCCAATTCACAGAAAGAATCCACAGTTCCAGCTTACAGGAGGGGACCACAACTCCAGCTCACAGGGGGGAACGGTGGGGGGGCGGTCATAACTCCAGTTCTCAGGAGGGAACCACAGCTCCAGCTCACAGGAGGGGACCACCACTCTAGCTCACAGGAGAGGACCATAGCTTGAGCTCAAAGAAGGGGTCCACAGCTCCAGCTAAAAGGAGGGGACCACAGCTCCAGCTCACAGGAAGGGACAATGACTCCACCTAACAAGAGGGGAACCCTAGCTCTAGCTCACAGGAGGGTACCCCAGCTCCAGCTCACAGAAGGGGACCATGACTCCAGCTAACAGGAGGGGAACCCTAGCTCTAACTCACAGGAGGGTACAACAGCTCCAGCTTACAGAAAGAGACCACAACTCTAGCTCACAGGAGTAGACCACAGCTTCAGCTCACAGGAGGGGACCACAGCTCCAGTTCACAGGAGGAGACCACAGCTCCAGCTCACTGGAGGGGATCACAGCTCCAGCTCACAGGAGAGGATCACAGCTCCAGTTCACAGGAGGAGACCACAGCTCCAGCTCACTGGAGGGGATCACAGTTCCAGCTCACAGGAAGGGACCACAGCTCCAGCACATAGGAGGGAAAGACAGCTCCAGCTCACAGGAGGGGATCACAGCTCCAGTTCACAGGAGGAGACCACAGCTCCACTCATAGGAGGGAAAGACAGCTCCAGTTCACAGGAGGAGACCCCTAGATTTAGCTCACAGGACGGTAAAACAGCTCCAGCTCACAGAAAGGGACCACAGCTCCAGCTGTGGGAAGGGACCATGACTTCAGCGCACAGGAGGGGACCACAGTTCCAGCACACAAAGGAGGACCACAACTTCAGCTCACAGGAGGGGACCTGGGCTCACAGCCCATGGGAAGGGTCCATGACTCCAGCTCACAGGAGAGATTACAGCTCCAGCCCACAGGAGAGGACCACAGCTGTCACTCACAGGAAGAACCATGGCTCCAGCTCTTTGGACAGGAAGCTCCCACTGACAAGAGAGGACCATAGCTCCAGCTCATGGGGAGAGACCAAGACTTCAGCTCACAGGAGAGGACTGCAGTTCTAGTTCTCTTTCTTAAGTTCTCAGGCTCTCAAACAGTTTTTTCTCTGCATGTATGTAAGTACACCCATGTCCTGTAATATCCACAGTGGTCATAAGAGGGTGTTGAATGCCCTGGAATATAGCTGTTTTATGTGACCTGCTAAAATTTTGCTCCTCTGGTTAAAATATTTTAGATAATAATCCTCTGGATCTCGGGATGGGCCAAAGATGGTCAAGAGGCTGGGCTCTGCTTCTGCCTACCACGCAGATCTCCACTCATTTCTTGGCTGTTGAGCGGAGCTATGCTCTAGCTTTGCTGGGTGGAAGGCTACCATGGCCATGCTGGAGAAGCCCATGAAGGCCCCCCTGTCACTCAAGTTGTTCCAACACGAGCAGCAGCAGCAACCACACAGCCATTATCATCCAGATGGCTGTTGATTTGTGAAATCTTTAAGGAAACAAGGTATAAATGCATAAGGGCAAAGTCCTCTTCAAGGCTTTCTTTTGCCACTTCTCCATCTTTGGTAGCATAGGCTTCCACAATCATCTGTAGCTTCAGCTTGGCCATGATTAGATTGGATTCTTATAGGAATTCTGACTTGAGGTTTCCTGGGTTCATGGCAGCAGACAAATACTTGTCCACTACTGTCAGCTGGGCCTGAGGGGGACTGGCTCCCTGCCACAAGTGTTTCTCTAGGTTCAACTCCCTGAGAAGAATTTCATTCATGTCATGTTATCACTGGAGATGAACTTGGTCAAGAGATGCATGAAGAGCTCAAGGTCTGCTCCCGCTTCCACTTGGTGAAGCAGTGCTTGATCTCTACCTCCAGCTCCAGCCGAGTACTGCCTTCCTAGTTGCCATGGTGGCCCTGTGGCAGAAAGCCAGGCTGAATGGTCAGCACTCAGTGAGTTGGTAAAGGAATGAGAAAATATTCCAAATGTAAGACATTAGGAGTGGTCCTACATGAAAGAAAACATAAACATCAGAGTTTGGAGAGAAGATTGTACCTTGTTCTCATAAAGAGAAATCTCTTTTTCTAGAAAAGCTCGTTTAGGAAAACACTCCCCTGGGCCCACATCCTTTACATTGGAAAACACTGAAACATAATCCAGGCAATAATCACAAGACCAAGTCTTGAGGGAGAGGAAGTAATATTGAGAGTGGGTATATCTGATTCTACCTTAGTCTATGCCAGGTGGGAAGAATGCCACTGTGTATTTTAGATAAATTATCTTTGATTTAGTTACATTTTCAGTATTTTGTTATTGGCACATTTTGGTAAAAAAAATCAATGATTGAAGAAATAATAAAGACGAAAAAGAACATTTATTATGAACTGAGGCCTGACCTTTCCTTAATTCAAAAACTGTTTCCAGAAATTCATAAGTCAGTCTGGTGGAAAATAAGCTGTCTTATCTCTTTCTGATGTAAACAATTGGCACTGATATTTAAATATAATATCCCTTGAACTACTTAGTTTAAATTTCCTGAAATAAAGTGACAGTTTAATGTTCTTGGTTCTGATTTGACACACTGTGGTGATTTGAATGAGAATGTCACTCATAGACTCCAGTTATTTGGACATTTTGTCCCTAGTTGGTGGCTCTGTTTTAGGAAGTTTAAAAAGGTGTGGCCTTGCCTGAGGAAGCAAGAGGATGACTTAGAGAGTTCTTAAGCTTTGCGGGATTTCCAGTCACTTTCTACCTCCTGTTTCTGCTTAAAGATGTGAAACTTTGCTTTCTGCTCCTGCTCCAGTCACCTCCTGCTACCATGTCTCCCTACCATGATGTGCTCTAATCTCTTTTGAGCCTGGAACTATAAGCTTAAATAAACTTTTTTCCCCTGTAAATTCGCTTGGTCACAGTGTTTTATCACAGCAATAGAATTCTATCTAAAACAGACACTAAGAGTGATATTGATACCAAATTCATTTACATACAAATTCATCTCAAATGGGGTGGAGCCAATCTTCAATTCAAAATTGATTTATGTGTGTACCACATTCTATATGTCTAACAAAAATATTAAGGCGATGAGTAAATACCTCAGAGAATAAAAGGCTAGGATGCAGGTGCACTGACAGGGACAAAGAGTTGCTCTGTGCTCCATGTCTTCTCTGTTGTTTGCTTCTGCTCTTCTTGTGGCAGAGCAGGACAATTGTGATTTTTACCCTCAGCATCCATGAAATCCCTGCTCCAAGATCTATTCCAGTTTTATTCTCTTTCATGTTTATCATATAACCAAAATTTATTTCTCATCTTTTTTAAGTCAACCTCTGCTGATACTTAAAACATACCCATGCATACAGCTGTTAATAGATGCATTTACCACAAACTTTTGTATAAACATAAGGAAAATGTATTTCCTTCAGGAGGACTCACTTATATACACATTCATATGCATATATTTATTTCTCAGTTTTTACTTTATATTTAGGACTTTGACTTTGTTGAAACAATGTAAAATTAAAGCAGACTATATGCTAATGTTTATATTTATTGAAAGAATGCAAAAATTCTGAAAAACACTAAATGTAGAAATTTCATTTTAAATATTATTCTAAAGAGTCTTCCAACTGCTAATTCTCTACCTTTGTTCAGGGCTACTGAAATTCTGCATGCTCAGCTCACCTGCTTATCTACTGCTCATTCGTATGTCACCCCTTTCTTAGGTATTTGGAAAGAGAGAACTTTTTATAGGAATTTACATTTAGCTAAAAGCACCTCAACATTCAAGGATTATTAATGATTATAATATAGCCAAGGTTAAACAGTTAGATGTAACATTAAAATTTTAATAAAGCAAGAAAGAAGTGCTAAAAAATCCATCACAGCCTTTAGTCAAGAAATGAGGCTTTTAGATATACCAGTGCCCCTGATTCTAGCCTTTGTTTCTTTTCAAGAAATTGAAATTATATTCATCAACTTCCAAATCTTTCTGGCTCTTGAAAAGTCAGTCTGTTGTCACTTCAAGGAGATGGAAGAAGAGGAATCTCTCTGTATGGCCACCAAAAAGCTAGGTCATTCTGATGACCTTCAGTTGAAGCCAGCTGGTAAACAGGATGGACTGATTGTGATCATGCCAGTCTGTGGTAAAGAAAATGTCAGCTATAAAGAACTGAACAGCATGCTACAGAATATCTTTTTTCTATCTCAAAGATCCAACTTTATAACTTATTCTTAAATGGCACATGATGTAAGCTTCTTCAATCATTTCCTTACAGACAGAACTCCAAGAAGGAAATTGATTCTTGATTCTTTAAGTAATGAATTATGTAAACATTTATTGCATTTTCATCTGAGTAAGACAGCTAAGCTGATCTGTTTTTGCAGGGATCATATAAAAAAACATGAGGCAATAATTGTTCATGTATCCAAAGACTCAATCTGTCTTTAAGATCTCTTTTTCCACTGGCTCCGTTTGGAACTTGCTAGTGGCTGGGGTAAGTGGTGCATATTGAAAGTTTATTAAAGTTATAGGAAAAATAATAAGACCATCTGAACATTCCAAAAGTTGATCCACAGAATAAGTAAAGGGATCTTCCATAGAAGGTGGTAGTCGGCACTCAGCCTGATTAAGAGTGTCCCTCCATCCTTCCTCTTCCTAACACAGTTACAACAGACTCAGACTCAAATCTGCTTCTTTGTTATAGAAGTTTGGGAACTCAGCTGACATTACTTAGTTCCTGTTTTCCAGCCAATGAAACAAAGGCACTGGCTATCTATCTCCAGGGTGTGTTACTGAAGAGAAAGCAGCCCCTACAAAGTACAACCACAGACCTGATGTATTACAGGAGCTCAACACATGTCAGTATGTGACTTCCTTGCTCACTTCATTATACCAAAGCAAGCATTCAGAGTAGCCACTGACTTCATCAAAACTGGATCCAAATATACTTTAACAGAAAAACAGAGCACAAATATCATTATCATTAATGGATTAATGACATTCTGACGAACTATGAAAGCATGTCAGCATTTTTGTTTTGTATTTGAATTTTACAGTCTGCTCACAGCAGAGAATGTAAATACTAGCAGGGGTAATTCCTCTAGAAAAAAGAAAGTGATAGAGGAAAACTAATTATTTTTATTACTCTTTTTTACTTTGATAAGGAAAGAAATTGACCACTAATTATGAGATAATGAGAGAGAGGAGAGAGGACACAAAAAAGAATTCTTGGCATTATAGACATTAAAGGTATATTCTGGCTCTGTGTCCATGGGCCTGCACAACCTGCCAGCCTCACTCCTGGTCCCCAGGAGTCCTTGGGGCTCTTCCTACCACCCTCTACCTTTGCATCTCTGGGTGGCATGGCCACCAGCTGCCCGAGACCACCATCTTTCTTGAGCCCTACTCCCAGGCCAGTCCAACCCCCAAATTCTTAAGGCCAAGATCTTTCCTGGAGGGATCCAAACCTTAGGAGAAAGCCTGAGAGCATCTGATCCTCATCTGACTTGGGCCTTTGTGGGAACTCCTGAAGACAAATGCAATCTGGCCACTCTAATATAAAATCAAAAGAGAGAACCAGAAGTTTAGAGGAACCAGCTTTTCATACCCCAAAAGTAAACCAAAAAAGACACATAAGGTTCACAAAAAGAAGCAGACCTAAACTTGAAGGTTTGAGTCTCACACAAGAATCAGAAAATACAAAAAAAAATTCACATGTCAAAATCACAGAGAGAAAATAATAACATGAAAAACCAAAATAACATATCTCCACCAAATGCCTATAGCTCTCTAGAGGAGTACAATGAGAACCCCCTAGAGATAACGCAGGAAATGGAAGTCAAAAGATCAATTATAAACATGATAAAAGAATTCAGTGAATTTAAAGAACACACAAAGAAATAAAAGAACCAAAGGAAGATAGGGATAAACTTCTAAATGAATTCCAAAAAGACTGAGAAATATTGAGGACTACTCAGGCTAAATGAAGAAGGAAGTGAAACACTCAGTAAGCCAATAAACACTGGAAGCACTCCCAATGAAATCAGGAACCAGACAAGGCTGCCAAGTATCTTCACTTCTCTTTAACATAGTGCTTGAAACTCTTGCAAGAGCAATAAAACAAGAGCAGAAAATTCAAGGAATAATAATTAGAAGAGATCAAATTATCCTTTTTTGTAGATGACATGATATTATATCTAAGAGTCATCAAAAATTCCACCAGAAAACTCTTAGAAATTATTAACATGTTCAGTAAAGTGGCAGGTTACAAAATTAACCTACAAAATTCTGTAACCTTTCTGTATACCAATAACAGACAATCAGAGAAAGAGTACATGGAAACACTCCCCTTCACAGTAGCTACAAAAAAATAATAAAATGTCTTGGAATACACCTGACCAAAGACATTAAAACTCTACAGTGAAAATTTTAAATCTTTAAAGAAAGAGATTGAGGAAGACATCAGAAGATGGAAGAACCTCCTATGCTCATGGATTGGAAGAATTAATATTGTGAAAATGACCATCCTACCAAAAGCCATTTATAGATTCAATGCAATGCCAATCAAAATCTTCATGACATTTTTTCACAGAATTCGAAAAAAACATCCTAAGATTCCTATGGAAGCACCAAAGACCTCGGATAGCCAAAGCAACCCTGAACACTAAGTGCAATGCCAGGGGGATTACTATACCATATTTTAAGCTGTATTTCAGAGTTATAGTTACAAAAACAACATGGTACTGGCACAAAAATAGACC
Organism: Nannospalax galili; assembly: GCF_000622305.1. Classification (NCBI taxonomy): domain Eukaryota; kingdom Metazoa; phylum Chordata; class Mammalia; order Rodentia; family Spalacidae; genus Nannospalax; species Nannospalax galili. The sequence continues at coordinate 1,468,207 of NW_008335583.1, read as the reverse complement.
CATGGATCAATGGGACAAAACTGAAGAACCAAATATGAGTACATGCAATTTCAACCACCTGATATTTGACAAAGGGGCCAAGAACATTCACTGGAGGAAAGACAGCATGTTGAGCAAACAGTATTGAAAAAACTAGATCTCCACCTGCAGAAGAATGAAACTATATCCCTATCTTTCACCTTGCACAAAAGTCAATTCCAAATGGATCAAAGACCTCAATGTAAAGCCTGAAACTCTGAAACTGTTAGAAGAAAACATTGCCAAAAACCTATAAGATATAGGTGTATCAAAGGATTTTCTAAACTGGACATCTGCTGCTCAGGAAATAAGGTCAAGAATTAACAAATGGGACCTCATTAAAATAAAAATTTTCTGTACATCAAAGGAGGCAACAAGGGAAGTGGATAGAAACCCCACAGAATGGGAGAAAATTTTCACCAGCTACACATCTGACAGAGGTTTAACATCCAGAATATATAAGGAACTCAAAAACAGGGAATCAGGACATGAAGGAACCCAATTAAAAGATGGGCAAAGGAGCTGAGCAGAGTTATCAAAAGAAGAAGATGGCTAAGAAGCATCTTAGAAGACGTCATCACTAATTGTGGAGGGAAAGGCCAAGGCGGGGCTTCCTGTTTTGAGTCTGACGACCTAACCTAAATTCTGCCGGGAGACCTGGAGATTGCTGACATGCCCGAAGAACCAATGAGAGAGAAACATCTCAGACTCAGGGACCAATGGGAGGACAGGGAGGGGTATAAAGGTTGCTCCCTGTATGCAGTAAACGAGAGCTCTGCTTGCAACACAGTGAGTCTCCCCCAGTCTGTGTCGTTGACTCTGCACCTACTCATCCCCTGCCCCCACTGTGGGAGAGAGGACTGGCCTAACAGCAACAACTGGCACCCAACGTGGCTACATGGACCCCTACCTAGTCCTGGGCCTTTTTATTCTAATCTCCTTTTTTGTTGCGGCGTTTTTCTTTTTCTTTATTTTCCCTTGTTGCTGTCTGGATTGCTTCACCAACTGATCCCACCGTCCTCACTGTTCGACTCTTTGTAAATCCCCCCCCCCGGCTGTGTTCTTCCGTGAGTAGGCCCCTTTCTGTTATCTGTCCTTTGCCTTCGGTCTGGTGAGTGACTGAGTGCCGTCTCCTCTTCTCTTTTTCCCATGTTTGTCTGTCCATAGGGCACATATTCTAATGACTTGGTTCACCCAGCGTCTCCACATAGGATTGACCATCCAGGAGATGGAACCATGGACACCCTCCCGACAGGGTGTCCCCCCACCGGAGACACTGTGTGAGCATACAGCTGTGGCCTAATGAACAACGGAAGTCCCCCACAAAGCACTCTCACCTGGTTCCAAAACACCGCTCTTTCCTCCGTCTCTTTTACTTTCACTTTCAGTTGGCTTGTCAATCCGGTAATGCAACCACCAGTTAAGAGCCATTAGGGTGGTGGCTGTTCTCTTAAAACTGCGGGAAGGTTCTCCATGACTTGGGACTGAGAAATCCCCTCCCCGCCTGTTGGCGGGCAGGAACGTTTCCTTTCCCAGCAGGGCTTCTTTTCTTAGCCTCTAGTGTCTGATCTGTCCACATCACAATAATGGAAAACTTCTCATCCCATTGCAAGGAGCCCCAGATATCTGCCTTAAAATCCCTGTTAACCTCCCGTGGTATTAGAGTAAAATCAAATGACCTAGAAGACTTTTGGGCTGAGGCCTTGATCCTCACCCCATGGATCTCCCCTGAGAACATATGGGATCCTGATATGTGCATGAGAGTCCTCTTCCTTTCAAGAAAACAGGAGGTACAAGAGGGCAGAGCCCCCCTCCAGCCCCCTCCCTTATACCCATGTTGCTCAGCATCCTTAGCAGCATCAAATCCAGTTCCAGGGAGGATATTCTTAATTCCTTTACTAAACACTGCCAAGAGCAAAGAATGCAGACTCTCTCCATCCAGTCCCTCCCGACAATCCCGGAAGACCTGGACACCCCCGAACCAGACTCAGACCCTGCCAGCATTCCAGTAAAACCCCCCAGACAGACACCTGGTCCTACAGCCCCCCGGGCAGAGACACCTCCCCCTATATACACTTGGGGTGAAATTAGGCAACCCGCACCACCACCCACAAACCCTCCTGTGTCTGAACCACTTCGTGATATACCTCTTTTCCCTCCCCTTCCTTCCGCATGCACACCCATGCTCCCCGGACCCACTCCCCTCACTAGCTATGCCTTTGCTGTCAATTTAGGTCCGGATGGGGCACAGAGGCCTTGGATTCCCACCCCACAGAGTTACTCCTCAGATATTGGAGATGCCATACTCTGGAGACTCTGCCAGGCAGTCTCTCAGCCTTACCATATCTTGGAAAAGGACAAAATCTGGTGCTGGAATAAACCGCCTTGGGGCAATAGTACCATCCAGTCATCAGATTATGCCCACAGAGATCCAAAACAAATGCTCAGGCCCATGTGGGAGACTGGCCACTGTGCAGGCCCTCAGCCTGCACGGATATTAAGCCTTTATTGTTTATAGCAGGTGGCCAACTCTTCAATGGCACATTTTCTGCTAATGACTCATGGGAACAGTCTGTCAATATTACACAAAAAAGAATGCTTACATTTCCCCCTATGGCAACCTGCGTTAGATCTCCCTTCTTCTTCCTCTTAACAAATTCCTCAGATGGCCTACCCAACTGCACAAGTGAGGAGGGTTGCAAGCTCTCCTCCTGCTGGAGCAAAAATCAATTGCACAGAGCAGTGGTAATGTGGCTCCCCAGCCTATTATGGTTACCAGTCACTAATGCTTCTCATTTCCACACAGTACAAATAGTACAACAGACTAAATTTAAAAGAGATTTTGGCATATCAGTGGCCATCACAATTGCAGTCGCCACCTCTGTGATGGTGGGGGCGGCCACGGCAGTCACAATTACTCAAACTGCCACTGCCTTAAATAATATAGTTGTTCATTTTGCTAAGGTCCTGCACACACAAACCCTTATAAATGCATATTTTTATACTGCTATCCAAAATCTACAACAACAAATAGACCTCCTTGCAGAGGAAATAGAGATCTTCAAAAGCATAGGGGGCCACCAATGTGACCCATGATACCCCCAGATATGCCTTATCCCATATCAGATTAAAAATAATACCAAGGCCAGACAAGAGCTAGCAAATATCCTGAAGGGTACCTGGTCACAGAGATTTCTTAGTCTGACATGACAAATGACCCAGGAAATAACTGCCTTAAATTATACACAAATAGCTCTAAACCTTGACACCATGTTCCTTACACAAATTTGGGAAAAATCTAAAAAGACTCTTCGACCCTTCATGGTTGGTCACCTGGCTCCTCCTAGGTGGAATTGCCATTGCACTAATCCTCTTGTTTAAGTGTCTTCTTCAGCATATGCACAGACAAAAAAATGCTAATAAAATAACTGCCCAGGTCCTCATGGCACTTCACAATCCAAAGACAAGACCCCCGCCGATAGTCATGAAGACCTGGCTCGCAAAAATCCATGAGGCCTAATATGTTCCCCACAGTCATTGACCAACACCCTGATGGCAGTTAAAAGTCACAATACAGTACTCGCTGTGCCAATGATGGGTAAGATCCTCCCACAACAGTTACTCCTAAGACAGGACATGCTAATGGTCATAGCATGTACCTATGGTGGGCAAGGTCTGCTTGTGAGGAGGACAACCTAAGACAGGCCTTTGAGGTGATTGTAAATAATGGAGGACAGTTAGCCCCTGCCCCGTTCCATGTCGTTGCTTAATAAAACAATGGGTGGATTGTGGAGGGACAGGCTAAGGTGGCGCTTCCTGTTTTGAATCTGACGACCTAACCTAAGTTCTACCAGGAGACCTGGAGATTGCTGATGCACCTGAAGAACCAATGAGAGAGAAACATCTCAGACTCAGGACTAGTGGGAGGACAGGGAGGAGTATAAATGTTGCTCCCTTGTATGCAGTAAATGAGAGCTCTGCTTGTAATACAGTGAGTCTCCAGGAGTCTGTGTCCTTGACTCCATGCTTATTCATGCCCTGCCCCCGCTGTGGGAGAGAGGACCAGCCTAACAGCAACAACTAATAAATAATTAGGGAAATGCAAATTAAAACCACTTTAAAGTTGCATCTTACCCCAGTCAGACTGGCTAAGATCAAGAGAACAAATGATTACAAATATTGGAGAGGATGTGTGGAAAGGGGAATGCTCATCCACTGCTGGTGGGGCTGCAGACTTGTTCAACCACTATGGAAAAAACTACAAATGAACCTACCATTTAACCCAGTTATACCACTCCTTGGCATATACCCAAAGAACTCATCATGTTGCAGAGACACTTATATATCCATGTTTGTTGCTGCTCTTTTTCCAATTGCTAAGAGATGGAAGCAACCTAAGTGTCCCTCAGTTGATGAGTGGATAATGAAAATGTGGTTCATTTATACGATGGAGCTTTACTCAGCAGTAAAGAAAGATGAAATCATGAAATTTGCAGGTAAACGGATGGAACTAGAAACTGTTGTACTAAGTGAAGTAACACAGACTCAGAAAAAAAATTGACATATGTTCTCCCTCATATGTGGATCCTAGAATCAAACCCTGATAAGTGAGTATGTATCCAGACATAACAACAGGAACCTGGATAATGGAAAGGAACCAGGGAGGTAAAGGAAAAGAAAGAATCTGGAAAGGAAGAACAGTAGGAAACAGGCCTTAATAAACTAGATATGTATAAAAATCAGTTAGTTTAATGGAGCGGGGAAGGAAGGGCATACAAGGAACCTAGGAGATAAAGGGAAAGAAAGGGCTCAAGAGAGGTAGGACCATAGGAGATGGGTATTATTAAGGGAGAAAGGGGAAAATGGGGACACCTTAATCGAGGAAACCATGATGGAGGGGTTAGACAATGTGAGAGATAAATAATATCTAGCTAGTTTTAAAAACCAGAGGGAACTATATTAGTCCAATAACCTACTGACAAATTATATATACCAGATCAAGAAATATGTGTCTAGGCAAGGTTTACCTGAGAACAATTGGTCTTTGCCCAAGATTTATCTACATGGCACACAGTAATTAAAAGTACCAGACTGGTGCTACACATGGCACACAGTAATTAAAAGTACCAGACTGGTGGTACTAACCTTTTTGGATGTTTAACAGACATACTTTGAGGCCTATACTAATTTGGTCAGTGGGACATAAAGGACAGTTTTTGCCCCTTGCCCTCCTAGGTCGACTAGTTCCAGGGGACTATGAGCATCTCTCAAAATGTCCTGTAATGGTGGTGGGTCACCTGTTCTCTTGATCAAGGAGGCTGAGGAGACCTCACCAGATGGACTTGAACCAGTGTCCAGTCTACAAAGAGTGTGGTCAACATAGAGGAAACATTTCCTCCTTGCTTCCATTTGAAGCCAGCCATGATTGAACAGGACCTTTAACTTATATTCACACTGGAGGAGCTGGTAAAAGAAAGGAGCCAGGGGCTCCTCCCAATCCCATGTGACCCCTGAGGAACAAATCCTCAAACGACCTTAAGAGTAAAAATAAATTGGTTTTTCTTCGCAACTGTATGGCCTTAAATACCCAAAAGGAAAGTATAACCAAAGATTAAAGGGGCCAATATAATTTTTTAAGCATCCATATGTAAAACTAAAGGCTACATAACAAGCAACAATGCCAGATAGGAGCTACCTTCTTTTGAGTTGTTGGCCAGGGTGGCCCAAGGAACTCCCAGATAGTAAGCCATCATAAAACAGGGAAAATGAACAGCAGACCCCAATCATTTTAAAGGAATATTGACAACCGATTGCTGCTAGATGAGGAACAGATGTCCTTCCTAAAACAAAGCCCTCTAGATAGGCTGACTAGATTCACCAGATGGACAAGCAGTGGGGAAAGGCTGGGGTGCCAACAACACAGCAGACAGTAGCAGGGGTAACATAGTATAAGGGCTCTAGTGGGGGGAGGGAGGACATGGGAGGGTGCCATCTGGGAATTGGGTGTATAGTTGAATAAGATGGTTTGAGATGTTCTGTGTGATATATACATGCACAAAAAAATTCAACAAATTTTTAAAAATGAATTATATTTGAAGAGGAAGCATAAAAATTTATGTCATGTTAATTAATAGAGGTGATAAACATTAACATTGAAATCTACCTGATGACTTTATAGACATACACAGGTGCCAAGGGTGTAAGTGCAACTGATTATGACTAGAAATAATCAGAAACATACAGATGAGAGATGCATGTGCCAACATCTTAGTGTTATTAGCAAAAACAATGAGTCTTTCTTCAAGAAACAATGTCTTACAAGGATTATACTGAATTCAATATTGTATAACTGTATTAATTCAAAAGTGAACCTAAAAATTTTATAGTCACTTTTGAAAGAGAGGTGTCTTTGCTGTGGAAACTGTTATTGAGTATGTTAAAGCTGTAATGAAATGCTTCTTCTAAAATAAAAAAAACAAAAAAGTATTTTCTGATGTTTCTGTTGTTTTACACTCTTTTTGTATTCCCACAATTTTCTCTCCATTGAGGTGTCATGTATTAATTATTTATTAAGTCTTATTGCAGTTATGGCCTTCATTGTTCCCTCTTCTTTCATCTATATTCAATAATACTTGAGAGTTATTTGCCTAAATATTCCTTCTAATGCCCTCTCCTTCCTTATAAAGCCAGAGCAACACACTTTTAAAGCACATTATACTTCACTCGGTGTCACTGTTTTTTATGATTAATGGACACTTTCTTATGAATGAAATAGCTTATTATGTTAACTTTCATTCCAAGCCAGATATTTTACCTTTTCTAAATCATATGGCCAATTGGTAATCTATTTGAGATACAGAAAACATCAACTACTTATATAAGAACAAATAGACTTGCACCCATGTCTCAAGACTGACTCTAGGTGCTGAGGATTGTACCTGGCCACAACAATCTTGTTCCTTTTAACATGGGAATGCAGCTCTTTGTTCTTTAATCTCACTGGGGATTCTTACTGTTCTCAGCTTTGATGGAATTGATCCACTTATTTTCCCAGAATCCCTTGATTTTCAGCTATATTTTACATGATTTTCTACATTAAACAAGCATTTTTCACTATGCTTGTTCTGTATCACTATTCCTGGAAAGAAATAAATATTGACTATGGTCCTTTATTAGACTCCCCCGCAACCCGAATACCTCTAATCTAACTACCCCTAACCTCTTCCCCTTAGGCCTTGGGCCCAGACCCACTCCTGCTCCTCTGCCTCATATCTCCAGGCTAACTACCTAACTCAGACTAGCTAAATCCTCTAGCATACATTGTTCAGACCCTATGTAGGTTGTCCTCATCCCCACCTTCCCCTGGATTCCTGATTTTCCTGACACAGACCACCCCACCTACTACCGTGGTGTATCACATCCACCCACCATATCTTGAATGCCCTGCAACTTGAAGACCTTCAGTCTACCCACCTACTCCCTGTTCCCCTGCTAACATTGAGCCCTGGCTACTTCTGCTCCCCTGCCTCAGAACTTTGGAATAGCTTCCTAAAACACACAAGCTAAATCCTCTAACATTTTTTCTTAAGACCCTCCATAGGCTGACTCTCCCACATCTTCCCCTGAATTCCTATCTGCCTGACATAGAATGGCCCAACTACTACCCTGGTAAGTCAGCCCACCATGTCTCTATTCCATTCATCTACATCCTAAACACTTCCAGTGTCCCCACCCATATACTGTCCCCTGATAGCTCCTCTGCTATCTCTGGACTAGCTTCCTAACCAAGGCTAGATAAATCTTCTAGTATAGTTTGTTAAAACCCTCCACAGACTTTCTCCACCCCCAACTTCCCCTGAACTTCTGATCAACCTGCCTACTACCCTGACCCACCAACTACCCAGACCAACCTACTATCCTGCAAGAACCTGAAGCACACACCAACTAACTTTTCATATCTGAGAAAAAAAAACAACCAAATTACATAAACAATAAAACCAAACCAATATTCAATGAAACAGAGGCAGATTAGAATTTTCTATCAAACACAGAATCAACAAAAAAACATCCATATGCCCAATTGGCAATGTGAAAACACAAATAATATGAAAAACAAAGAGAATACATCCCCAATAAAACTCACCAGTCCTACAGAAATGTACTACAATAAAAATCACCCTGAGGAACCCCACCACACAGAATTTTAGAGAACAGTAATAAACATGATCAAAGAACTTAAAGAAAACATACAAACAGCTCAAAGAGCATAGGCAAAATTTTGTGACCCAAGCTCAAGAAAATACAAATATGCAGCTGGATGAAATAACAAAAACAATTCAGGACTTGAAAAGCGAATTAATAAAAGAGATTTAACTATTAAACAAAACCCAAATTAAAATGAAGATGGAATTGCAAACCTCATTAAACCCATTTAAAACAACAGGAGAAAGTCTCACAAGCAGAATGAGTGAAACAGAAAACAGAATATAAAGACTGGACAACAAAGTTGAAGAACTGGACTCCTGAAGCAAAACCTATATAAAATTAAAAAAGAAAAACAGAAATGAATTAAGGAGGAAATGTGGGACACCGTGAAAAACAAAAATCTACATAGCATAGGAATATAGGAAGGAGAAGAATCTCAGGCCAATGTTATTGAACAGATCTTCAACAGGATTATAGAGGAAAATTTCCCTAAATTAAGGAAAGACTCACCTATACAGGTATAAGAAGCACATAGAACAAAAATTTGACAGGACCAGAACAGAAACTCCCCATGACATATCATAGTAAAAGCATTACATATACAGAACAAGGAGATGGTACTGAAAGCTGATAGAGAAAAACAAGTTACAAATATAAAGGAAAACCCATTAGAATTACAGCTGACTTTTCAATGCAAACTATGAAAGCCGTAAGAGCCTGCACCAAAGTGTTCCATGTTATAAATGACCATGGATGAGAACCCTGAATACTTTATCCAGCACAACTATCATAGTCAAAAGGGAACAGAATTTTATCCATATCATGAGTAGACTCAAAGAAATCATGTCCACAAAAGTAGCCCTACAAAGGGGTTGTATACTCAAGGCAATACAAAGGAACAAAGATAGAAATTAGTATAACCAAATGGTTACAGAAAGAAAACAAAGGAAGTTATAGTAGCAGAAGTACAAAATAGGGCCATGAACACAAGTCAAAACGACAGTTACCAATACACACCTTTCAATAATAACTCTAAATATCAATGGCCTCAGCTCCCTAGTCAAAAATCAAAGGCTAGTGGAATGGATTAATAAAAAAATGCAATTTTTGTCTTCAAGAAACTCATCTAACCTTTAAGGATAGGCACTATCTTAGGGTGAAAGGATGGAAAAACCATTCTAAGCAAATGACTCTAAGAATCCAGTGGGTAATTCTAATGTCTGACAAAATAGACTTCAAATTAAAACTAATCAGAAGAGATAAAGAGGGTTAGTTCATTCTAATCAAAAGAACAATCCATGAGGAAGATATTACAATCATGGACATATACACACCAAATGCTAGTGCACCCAGTTTCATCAGAACAGTACTACAGGATGAAAAAACACAGATTAACACCAACTCTAACTTAAATACCCCACTATCTCCAAGAGACAGACAGATCAACTCACAAAAAAAGAGAGACTTTTGAATTAAATGACATCTGGCATCAAATAGACCTAACAGACATTTACAGACTATTTCACACAGGTATCATAGAATATGCTTTTTACTCAGCAGTCTATATAAGTTTCTCTAAAATTGACCATATTCTTGGACACAAAAAAACCTCAACAAATACAAAATTTTGAAGTATTTGCATGTCTTCTATCAGGCTACAATTATAATCAGCAACAAAAGAAGCTCTAGTAACTACATGAACTCATGGAGATTAAACAACACACTGCTGAATGATGAATGAATAAATAAATAAATAAATAAATAAATAAATAAATAAAAGCATTCCTGGAACTAAAGGAAAATGAAAATACAACACAACAAAACCTCTCAAATACTATAAGTAGTGGTAGGAGGGAAGTTTATAGCTCTAAGTTCCTACATTTAAAAGTCTGCTCAAGGACAGACCCCAAATGTACTATCAACATACCAAACAAGATGTTCCTGATGGTGCAATTGTGGAGCATCTAGTGTGTATGTAACCAGCAGCTTTTCAATTGGATATAATGCCTGCTCCTATGGGTGGAACATACATCTGGTACTGTAGACCAGACCAACCCCCTGTGTCAGGAGAGAATATAAGCCCCAGTGGGAATCCACTGCAATTATTTTGTTAGAGGAATGTGATCCACCTGCTAAAGTACTGTCCAAGCATTTGTGTTTACACCCATAGTTTATGTTATTATAGCACCTGATGCTTATATATTCTTAATTCTTACTGTTTGTGTTTTTATAGTAGATGAATTCCCACTGAAATGGGCCAACAGCCCATGGAAAACTCATGACGCAGAGACCTGAAAATGTTCAATGCCTTGTCACAATAGGAGGAAGATCATCTCACACCTACCACCCCCTCCAAGGCTCAGGGACTTTTGTGGAAGAGGTTGGCAGAAAGAATGTAAGAGCTGGAGGAAGGAGTGAAGTGTTAACTGGAAGAGTCCTCTGATCACTATGCTGGCAAGCCATAGTCACACTACCTTCCCATGCTCATCAAGGAGTCAAGGGGGGAGTCAGTTACTCCTCCCACCTAATCAATCAACCTTACCTGTGTGTGGGGAGGAGGGGCTAAGGATATAGAAACCGAGGATGCCAGGAAGCACCTCTCTCACCATTTTCTGTGGCTATTGTGAAATCACAGGATCTCTATTTGAGTGTGGACTTTCCAGTGCAGCTGTAAATGGGGGGAGGGGGGACCCACTCCTTCGTAAATAAATCCCTACCCTATGCTCTTTTAAAAAAAAGAAAATGATAGGTATTTGAATAGATGAGAGGGATCAGACTTGCACTGGGGAATGTCTGGGGACACTGACTTGACATGGTGGGTCTTAGCACCCAGAACAGAGTACATGAGTTCCAGTGGGAGGAGGGGTCATGGGACGGTGCCAGTTGTGGACAGGGCTACAAAAATGATTCAGATTGGGGCTGGAGAGATGGCTCAGCAGTTAAGAGCACTGACTGCTCTTACAGAGGACCAGGGTTTGATTCCCAGCACCCACATGGTGGCTACAAACCATCCCTAACTCCAGTTCCAAGGGAATTCGAAGTCCTCTTCTGACCTTTGTGGCATTGTGTGACACGGGTGTAGTCACATACATGCAGGCAATACACTCATACACATAAAATAAAAATAATAAAATACTTTTTAAAAACTGATTCAGATTGTTTGAGATATTCTGTATGAAATACAATAAAATTTAATAAAAACAAATATTAAAAAGATCAGATAAAGCACATATAAATGACTTAGTGAAACTCAAGAATCTGGAAAAACAAGAACAAACCAAACCCAAACATAGTAGACAAGAAGAAATAACAAAAATCAGAGCAGAAATTAAGGAAACAGAAATAAAGAAAACAATACACAAAATTCATGAGTCTTAGATCTGATTCTTTGAAAAGTTAAACAAGATAGACAGATCCTTAACCCAGTAAACCAAAAGAAAGAAAGAGCAAATCCAGATTAACAGCATCATAAATGAAAGGGGAAACATCACAACAGACACCAAGAAAATCCAGAATATTGTAAGGGAACATTTAGAAACTCATATTCTATTAAATTTGGAAAATCTAAAGGAAATGTTTGAATTTCTAAAGTCATGGACATTACCAAAGTTAAACCAAGAAGAGATCAAAAGCTTAAACAGACTCATTAAAAATAAGGAAATTGAAACAATAATACACAACTTCCTGACTAAAAATGTCCAGGTCTAAGAAGAATCAGAGCAGAATTCTATTAGTCATCCAAAGATCTACAACCAGTATTTATTAAATTACTCAAAAAGATATAAACAGAAGGAGAAACCCCAAACTCCATCAATAAGGCAATTATCACTCTACTACCCAAATCAGTTAAAGACACAAAAGAAAAAAAAAAACAAAACTATAGGCTTATATCCTTAATTGAACATAAAGACAAAGATTCTCAACAAAATACTCACAAACCACCTACAGGCACACATAAAAAGAGTCATCCACCATAATCAAGTCAGCTTTATTCCAGAGACTGTTCATATAGGTGCAGGAAAGGGCTTTCTAAATGAGACATCAGTTGCTCAGGCATTAAGGTCAACAATTAACAAGTGCAACCTCATTAGTTACAAAGCGCCTGTTCATCAAAAGAAACAACCAAGAAATGAAGAGGAAACCCACTGAGTGGGAGAAAATCTTTACCTGCTACACATCTGACAGATGATTCATATCCACAATATGCAAAGAACTCAAAACACAAAGAAATAAGAAAATGAAAGACCCCCCAAAAGATGGCTCATGGATCTGAACAGAGAGTTCTCAAATGAAGCAATAAAAACTGGCTAAGAAATCCCTAAAAAAGTGCTCAACATTCTTAGTAATTAGAGAACTGAAATCAAAACCATGTTAAGATTTCATCTTACCTCATTCAGACTGGCTAAGATCAAGAGAACAAAAGACAGCAAAGGCTGGAGAGGTTATGGAGAAAGAGGAACACTCATCACTGTTGGTGTGAATACAAACTCATGCAACCACAGTGGAAAGCAGTGTGGAAAACACGCCTCAATAATCTAAAAATGAACCTACCACATGATTGAGTTATACCACTCCTTGGTGTATACCCAAAGGACTCATCATACTGTAGAGATACCTGTACATCCATGTTTGTTGTGGCTCTTTTCCCAATAACTAAGAAATGGCAAGACCCTAAATCCCTCAACTGACAAATTAATAATGAAAATGTGGTACATTTACACAATAGAGCTCTACTCATCAGTAAGAAAAGATAAAATATGAAATTTTCATGTACATGGATGGAACTAGAAACTGTTATACTAAGTGAACTAACATAAATTCAGAAATGCAAACAATATATATTCTCCCTCATTTGTGGATCATAGCACCAGTCCCTTATATTTGAGTATATATCCTCATGTAACAGCAGGAGTCAGGAAAATGGAAAGGAAACACCGAGGTACAGGGAAAAGAAGGGCCAGAAAGGGAGATAGTAGGGAACAGATGTTACATGGAAGAAGGTGGGGAAAGTGGAAGTCTTCAGCTTGGAGGGGAGGAGGAGAAAGGACATGCAGGAGATCATGGTGGTGGGGGAAAGTGAACTTAGGAGAGAGGGGATGGTGGGATATGGGTGTTATTAGACTGGAAATGGGGGAGTTTGGACTGGGGACAGCAAAGGGAAATTGGACTAGGGCAGAGAGGAGAGGTGAATGGAATTTGGGTTGCATCAGAAGCCAGAGGGAAATGTGTAGGCCCAGAAACCCCCTGAGAAATACACATACAGTGTCCGAACATTAGTGTATATGTATATCTGGGGGCTGCATGGCAAGGAGCACAGTGCCAGACAAGAGGGACTTTTCTTTGTGTTGTTGGTCAGAGTAGTCCAAGAGACTCCTAAAATAACACAGGCTATTGTCAGAGCCTTTATTATCTCCCAGAGCTTTAAGACAAGGTCCTACTGCTGGAGACAGGTCATATATTAGACATAGGAGTTGGAACGATGGAACTATAACTGACCTAGAAACTTTCTCCCTGAAGTCTACCTCTCTTAGTTATAAAGGATACTATGCAAGTTGCTAAGAGAGAAAATCAACTGTCTGATCCAGTTTTAAAGCCTACTAACTGCAATGACTGACACAGCAAACTACCTCTATTGGCACAGTAGTGGTACTGTTATCTGGAGATAATCAACAGCTATCTAATTGGTCTTAATGCTTTCTCAATGGGAGGGAACTCATGTAATTATAGTCAGAAATACATCATTGGAGAGGTTTAGATCCTAGAGAAAACCCTGTCTCTGCCATGTCTCTAGACAAATGAAATTTCTTACCATATGCTAAATATGAATCCTTATACTTACAGACAAGTATACCACATACGACTTATCAAAGAAGCTACTTTTTGCAACATATGGAGGCTATCATAGACTTCTACAAGTGGTCACACATAGAGAATCTATGTCTGAGAGATGCTCAATCCTAGGTGCCATGTCTGCAATGGAACCTCTACACCTAAGGCTCATAGAACATAGCAGAAAAGGAGGTGGGAGAATCCCTCAATTCTTACCAGCAAAGCTTCCTTGTACAATAGAGTGAAATGTACAAAGAAGACCACACATGACTAATGTTTAGAGAACAAAAGATTGTACAGAGTGTGTCCCTGGGTAGAACTCCTATAATAAACCTCACCCACCCACAGCTCAGCAACCATGTAGAATAGGGGTGGGAAGATTATAAGAATCAAGGTTGGTCCATGAACATAGGGACACAGAGGCTTTCGGGTCAGTGGACCTTGCTCCTGTGAACTTGGGGCAATGGTGGCTTCATGCACAAGACCCATGCCAACTCAGAGAAGGGCCCAGATAGAGCAAGGGAAGTATGTGGCAGTCAGGCCCTAGCCTGAGAATTGTTGACAACTGTTTGCTGCTGGTTGAGGAAGAGAGGGTCTTAAGATCTCTAGACAGGCTGACTAGTCTCCAGTGGATAAACTTGCCTTGAAGAACATCTGGGCACAAATGCTTGACTGTATAAAACTTACCATATAGGACAGAATGCATGAGGTCTGGTGGGTGCAGTATGTGGGGATATGTTTGGGGGAGGGTACCTAAATTGATTAAGAACTATTGTATGAAATTCACAAAAAATAAAGGAGAAATACATACATACACACAAGCACACACACACACACACACACACACACACACACACACATATATGTATATGGTCTACATAAATTGGGAACTGGTGACAGATTAAAGGAGAGATACCACCAAAGCCCAACCTAGTGAAGTAATGAATTTTATTGTCTTTAGTTAAGGAGAATGGTTAGGAGATTACTTAAAGGTTCAGAAATGATCAAAGACAGGTGCATTACCCAAAGCCCACCCTAAGATGGTGACTCTTGAAAGCCGGAAACCTGGAGCTGACTGCAGAGCCTATAGGCAGCTCAACACTTTGGAGAATGTCTTCTCCCTGCAACTTGGCTGATTTCTGCCTCTTTCAGGCAGATTGGCTATCTCTGTGTCTTCCAGCAAATGGGCTTGTCTATGCTTAGAAAAGAAGGGGCCTAGTAAACCTGGCCTCTCCTGTGACTTCCTGAAGCTATCGAGTTGCTTATCTCCTGAGGCTAGCAATGAGCTCCTAGGCAGGAAGGCATTTCCTATCCCTTTATAGTATCTTGTGTTTTAACCAGCCTCCCTCCAAGTCGAAAGGTTTCATCTTGGAGGAATCTTTTTCACAAAACCCAGCACACCACTCTGTGTCATTAGATATTCTCATGCTTGCCTCTTTACTTTTCTTTTTATAACCTCTGTAGTCTCTTAGGCATCTCTCTACTTTCATAACTCTGTTTTCCTGTTCATTCAACATTTTCAAAAGCTGCAGAAAATAATAAAATAAACCTCATCTCATCTAAGAGAGGTGCTGGGCCTGTCTCCTCCAAAGTCTGTGTTGAAATTTGGTTACTCTGCAGAGTGTGGAGGTGAGACCTCTGGGGTGAGGTCTGGGTCTCTCTGGGCTGAGTCCTCAGGGGTGCGTTTATGCTTTTCTCATGTGATTTAGTTCAAGCTCTAATGGGATGGAGTTTCTTCCAGCACAGGCTGTTTTAATGCCAAATTTTCCCTTTTCATTTTTTTCTTTTTATACTGTCCTGCCTACCCTTCCTTTTTCTACCAATTTGAAGCAGCAAGAAGGCTTTATTACAAACAAGATAGATGCTGGTATCATGGTCATGGACTTCCCAGGCTCTAAAGTCATGAGTCAAATAAATCTTTATTTTTTATAAATCACCTCATCTCCAGTATTCTCTGATAGTTACAGAAAATGGACTAATGCTAGAACCAGATTAAGTTACTAAATGCAAAGATCTATACCCAGGTAAATAATTTTTTTCTATGGCATTTGGTTATTGTAAATCAAGAACTATGGGAACACACAGCACAGCAGGCACAGATCCAGACTGGTTGATCTGTTAGTCACTGAAGACATATTTGAATCAGACCATTCTGGAGGCAAGTTTACTTCTTAAGAAGGTCTTGGGTTTGTGTCTACAATGGAAGAAATTTTGCAACAAAAATGTCTGCTTCTTTGAAAACTTCTGTTGTTCCATGTAACACTTGCAGGATTTGGCATTGGGTGGAGCTGTGAATAACATAGCTTGATGTAAATGACTGGTTAAACATAATAGAAGTTTATTTCTCATTCTAAGAAATCTGAACACGATGGCTGGTGCATGAGGCTTGGCAGCAATGTGGAACTTTTCCTGCTTCCAACTTCCTTCTTTGCCATTCTCAGGCTTTGGTCCTTAATCCCATAGATGATTCCAAGCTGTCGTCTCTGGCAGAGCCAGTTGTGCAACTTACAGAGCAGGTCATGAAATGAAAATCTGAAAACCCGTTTTACAAAGCAAGAGAAGAAATAGAAGCAGTCAAAGGTAGAAATTGTAGAAATTGACCATCTTCTATGGTAAAAAAAAAAAAAAAGTTTAAAACTGTATTATTGACATTAGTTTTACCATATTTAAAGATTTTGTGGTACTTACTTTAAATGAAATGATAAATTTCAACTCATGTACCTCACTCATTAAAATCACACAATTCACAGTTTATAGTTCCTAAAACTGGAAGAGTTGGAAATACACACAGATTAACTGTTTCTATGTCACTTTCTATATGAACAGAATGCTATCTCTCTCTACCTTCCTTCTACTGGTGACAAGGAAAGGCTGAATGAAAAAGGAGCTATGGGTGTTTTTGCCTTTTCTTACCATGGTGGTTATCATTTTCAGCCAATATTTGAATAGTAGTGCAGGAAACTAGAATGTGAGAGGGTGCATGACAGAGTGCTATGGTACTCTGTATTTATTCAAATACCTTTTGACAATGAAGGTCAATCTTCAAACAGCCTGTGTACACTCCTGGAACCCACAATGTTCTCTCTGATTATTCAGCTGAACATGATGTAGCTTGTTAAACTTGCACTCATTTAACTACTTGATAAGGTAAAAAAAAAAAAACAAAAAACAACTCTCTGACACCGAGAAGGGTGACCATGAAGAGTTGAGGGACACCCAAAACACATACTGCATCCATCTCCTCTGCCCAAAACAGATCTGTTGTCACACAAAGCCTTATTAACACAACAAATGTTTAAAATAGAATTAGTAAGAGCCTTAAGAAAGCTACAACAGGTAATAGTGTCCACCATGAATCCACTGTGCATGGCTTCAAGATGCCCATTCACTGACTCTGCTCCCATGCTCCAAGAAAGGTAGAAGCAGAGCGAAGGGCACGGGCACTCCGTTGTTCTTTCAAGGACAATCACAGGAAACCGCTACACAACTCTCTTACTCAATCCTTCTGGAAAGAACTTTAATGTGAGGTTTGACCAGCTGTGGTAACTAGCCCTTATCCATGACTATGCACACACTCAGTGATGGGAAAAGCTAACAATCTATGCCATAAGGAGTTTGATTTCAGACACTACAAAAAATTGGTCAAAAGTGAATTTTAGTCCCTCATTAACAATTCATTTTCTTTGAGTAGCTTTTCAAAACATGATCATCCATTTACTTTCCATTTGAAGTCATGCATTGTATTTTGGTAATATTTACAATATTCATCCCGTCTCTCAACTCCTTCAAATCCAACCTACTTACCTACCCACACAACTTTGTGCTACTTAGAAAAAACATGAGTCCAGTTTAATGTCCCTATGGCCGAAAATCATAAATCTCTCAATTGTGGCCTCTGGACTTTGTATTCCAGAGATATGTGGAATTTAACTTGTTTTTCATGTTTTTATATAAAGTCAAATAAATCATTATTCATGTTAGCTGTTACCTAGAAATTTGCAAGGAAGGCTGATGTAGTAAATAATTCAAGTAAATTCTTCATAAGGAAATAAGGCTGGTTAGATATAGATTACATAAGCAGATACACATCTATTTTGCAAAATTGCCATTATAAATCCTATCACTTTGTTATGGCATATTTATTTATTTCACATATTCCAAGTGTTAAGTGATTTCCTGAAGGAGATTCCTCTGTTATCATGGTTGAGTTTTATATACAAACTTCTTGTATCTTCTGGACTACTTCTGTCTTCTCGTTCTCTGGTCTTTTCATGAGATCTGAGATAGAAACAGACATTTCAGATTCTGTCTCAGATCAGAACATGTGTGTTGGGTGACAGAAAAGGGTTAGCTATCCACATCTATATCCATGGCATGCAACTATAGTGAATGATGGTTTTTGTGCTGCGAATACTTTTGCCCAGTAGAAAATTTGTAAATATAGTCTGTGAATAACAAGGTTCATCTATACTAATGTCTAAAATAAATTCAAAGCAGCATGCATAATTACAATACTGTCTCATGTCATTGGGGATGTAAAGCAGTAGCTGAATTTGTACTCAAATACTTTTATGTATTTTGTTTTGTTTCATTTTTGTTTTGTGGTTTTGAAACAAGGTCTCCCTGTAGCCCCAGCTAGTCTGGAACTTTCTATGTAGACCAGGCTGGCTTCCATATCACAGAGATCTGCCTGCCTCTCCCTGTGGAGTGTTGAGATTAAAAGCATGAACCACCATGCCCAGAGTCTTTTGTCTATTTTAAATTCCTTGAAAACATGTCATGGATTAAGAAAGTATGAGTTTTAATTTGCTCTCTCTCAAAGTTTCTCTTTCTTCTTAATGTATGCTGTGCACACCAAATCATTCACAAATGTGCCAAAGATACATTTCTCATCCCCTCAAATGGAAGCCTTCCTCTATTAAATGTCAGACAAGATCCAAATGCATCCCATTGATAGGTCTTCTTACCATGGATTGGTACAAGTTTTGAGGGTTATGAAAGTTTACTCTTTGTCTCAGAAGACATCTAATGATGGTGAGTTGGTAGGAAGTGAAGCAAGAAAAAAATGTTCTTTTGAAGGGGCAGGACCTGACTAAGGACACAGCATGGGAGAATGGAAAGCTGTGACAATAAAGTCAATCTACATAACTCCCTCCAGCAGTGACACCACAACTTGAGGAAAGAAGAGAAGTAGAGGGAAACAACACAAAGGGAAAGAGTGCCCAGTGTATAGGTGTCTACCAGAGTTGCGGGTCCTTACAAGGCAAGTGCACAAGGCAGTGTGTGGACTCAGCAGGGGCATGAAGATAAATACATGCTTTGAAAAGAGGTCTATCAGTGTGGTATATTGCTTAGTGAGCACAAAGGGGTAAGAATAAATGTGGAAAGATTCACAATGTATTTACATCAGCAGATCAGAGACGGGACAGTGTTTCAACTAAGAACACGCTGGGGTAAATGGATGCCAAATTTCTTTAGGATGTATAACATATGTATCTAATTATAAATACTACCATTTGAATTAGTTGTAGTGATATTTTTCAGGAAAGACAATCTTTTCAGAGGAGAATATGCAGGTGCTGCACAAGAAGCAACTTCTCTCTTTAAAGCTATGAGGAAGCAGCAAAAGAGATAAATGATGGTGGTTGTTACCCTGAATAGTTTGCAGTGTCAGGGAGAGCACTGTGCAGTTGGGGTGCTGGGGTAGGAGTTGGAGAAAGGAGTCTGTGGAAGTAATACAGGAAACCGAATCCCAGAAACCAATTTCCAATTTAAAATTTCCTATAAAATAATTTATTTGCCCTGCACATATGTGTTTAAAGGCTCTCCTGTCCTTTCCATACCATCTAGCAGAAAGGAAAGCTTGAAACTGACTTAGCCATTTATCAGTAATATAAGGAGAGCTATTATCTTAACTGCTAGCAGGTAGACTGCTTTACAATGTTAGAAGAACTTCTTTGATATGGTAACAGGTTTATGATCCAGCTTAGGTAGGATTATTTTCCTTCAAGTGTCCCTGAGCCTGTTTGGCATAAGACCACCCTGTGAACCTTGACAGTTCCTGTCAGATTATTAATATTTCCCATGTTTTCTCAGAGGGAGATTTTACAGCCTGAAGAAGGTCCTGGCAAGCATGGTCTCAGCTCATTTTATTTTTCCAGCTCTATACAGTGACCATACATTCTTCTTTGGGCCCTAAAATCAAACATAATTCTGCAAGGGTGTCTTAGTGGATTGTTACTAACTAGTTAGATTTTTTTTTTTCCAGAGGAACTCAGCAACATCTTCCCTCTTCTCTTCAGAATAGAAATCCGGGAAGATGCTTGACTCACTGTGAAGACAAAGGCATACTGCATCCCAGCATGTCCAACCAGATGTTCACTTTACAGTCAGAGGAAAAAAACATGGCTAGTTCCTATAGCCTGCTGGTACCTAAATCACTGTCCACATCTCCCTGTCTACTCCCCCAAAATGTAAATTGCTTTGTTAAGAGAACAGCAGGTAACAGGGCTATAAATAAAGGTCACATAAAGCTCACATTGTTTGGGGATGATAATGAAAATTGGAATGAAATGAACATTGTTTCAACAAAGTAGGCATGTTAAGACCTCCTTAAGAATTTACTATTGTAGACAAAGCATTTAACATTTCATCAACCAGGTAGTATTTACCTAGGGCTACATTTATTCTCAATCCTATATTGCTATTTTCAAACATGCCATAGTGTTATTTTGACTTTGCCAAGTTGCCTTCAGTGATGAACTATACTTAGTAACTACTGGGAACAGAAATTTTAATATTGCCTTAATGTCTAGTTTCTGATTCACCTGAATCTAAAGAGCTTAGAAGTCATCAGTTTATCAACAGAAGAACACAAAAGCTGAACAATCCAAAATTGAAAACCCCTGCTTAGATGCACCGAACAATTAATTTATCTTTCAGGGAAATGGTCGATCCCATAATCAAAGCGAGAGCCCATTGACTATAGAGAATCCAGAGGAGGAGTAAACACACAGGGGCAGAAGCTCATAACCAAAACCAATTTAGGTAAGAATGACAACACAGTGCTGCAGGCTTAGAAGGTACTAACTCTGAGGCATCTCAACCTAAGGGGACCCCACATTGTCCTGCTTTTCAATTCTAGGAGTTATACAATGTGTTCACTAATAAAACCTAAGAAATATCCTTTACTGCTTTTAGTAAGGTATTTCTGTTTGAATTTGAAATGTCCCTTAAGGATCACATGCTTTATGACTTGGTTCTCAGCCTGTTGTGGATATTTTAGAAAGTCATGGACTATTTAGGAGGTGGATCCTCACTGGAGAAAGCAAGTCATTGAGATTGGATCCCGTTTCCTGTCTGTCTTCTCTCTGCTTCCTGAATGCCAAGGAAACCAAATCAGCTCCTCACACTCAGCCACCATACCTTCCCCATGGTGATGGATTGTGCCCCTTCAACTATGAGCCAGAATAAACCCTGCCTTCCTGAAATTGCTTCAGTTGGATATTTTGCCACATTAATGAGAAAAATAACTAATACACAGGAGGAAAGAAAAATAATAGTTTTGAAGTAATTCATTGCCTCTCAGTTTTTAAAGAATGTCTCTATTTAAGGGAAGCTCTTACCAGAGCCTAAGCAAGTAAGATTTTATTAAACTTAAACATATCTAGATAAGGGAAAAATCTATAGCTTTCTCTACTCTTAGTGTACTGAGAGCACAAGACATTTCTTCCCACACACACTTTGCCTGTGGATTCATGGCCTACTCCTTCATGGAGGGATTATAAGTATTGGCAGAATTGTAAGCGTGGGTATGGTAACCTTCAGATCCTTTGTGAGCAGCTTCAGGAGCAGTCTAATAGCAATAAGTTTCTGAGAAAGTGGTCACAAGGAAAAAGTGAGCACTCAACATTATAATTAAAGTTATAAGCACAGCCTAGTTCCAAGCCAAATCAACATAAAGATTACATTGAAAGGCTTGCCTGCCTGGACTCGATTTATCACTCTATTTGATATCTAACTTTCTCAAAGCAAAGGTAAATAGTAAATAAAGTATGGCAAAATACAAAAACCACAGCCCAGTATGAAGGGTCAGAGTAACCATCAGAGCCAATTTCCCATGAGGTAAGATGCTGGAGTTATAATAACTGTGATCAATATGTTAAGAAGTCTGCTGAGAAAAGTAGGCAATATGTGAGAAGAGTGACGTTCAATGAATGGAAACAAGAAGAAACTGAAATGCTAGAAATAAAAGCTTTGAAATATAACTAAAGAACATGTTTTATGAACCGTGACTGTGAACCAGTGAGCTTGAAGATTTATCCTTGGAAACAGCTATGCTAGAATTTCATCATGAGAGTATATGATATGCTACAGTAAGAAAGAAATGGAATCAAGTAAAATGCCCAGTTGAAACCTGGGAATGATGAAAAGCAGTGGGAAACAAAGAGGAGGGAAAAGAAATGAAGAACGAGAATAATAAATAGAACAAATTTTAAATATAGTGAACCATAGTCCACTAAGTCAATGGTCTCTAACTGAAAATGAGCTAGACATCAATTGAGAAATGAAAGTTGCTAGAATAAATAATATAAATAAGACAAAGGTATAAACAAATAGTTTATGAGAAAGCCTAATATTTCATTTATTTATTATTCTGTATGCATATGCACAGTATGTGTGTGAGTGCTGACACTTGGATTTATGTGCCATGGTACACAAAGAGATGTAAAAGGACAACTTGCTCGTGTTCATATTGGTTTTCTCCTTCCCCCATGAGGGCACTGGTATTGAACTCAGGTCATGAGGCTTGTTGGCAAGTGCCTTTACCTGCTAAGCTATCTTGCCACTTTAAATAAAAAACACAGATAAAATAAAGAGATGAGTAATGATATCTTAATTCTAGTAAAATATCTGTAGTAATCATGTTAGTTTTAGAGATAAATGAAATACCTGAGCTCCGTTTTATGTGTAATTACAACTTTAATGAAATACTTACTATATTCCTCCATAGCCCTATTTTAAACATTTTATAAACACCAACCTGTAGAATCATTCAACCCCCATCAATTCTTTACCTGTGATAAAAGCACAGCATTTCTCCCTGCTGCATATCTTGATGGTAAGTAATGCATAACGTCCAGTGGCAAGCTCTTCTAGTGCTATGTCCTCCTGAGAGTTCTCAGGCGAGAACTGGATAAGCTGTAAATACGACTCTTTTTTGATTAGTGGTGAGAGGTACACTTATTTGTAACTGCATTTTGAGTCTATTTGACTTTCAATATGCAGCTTGACATGGTATCTTTGTTATCAGATGGATTCCCATTTGACTACTGTTCCTATTCAACTCATGTTACTGTTTTGTCAGACCAGTAAACACCTTCCTCATTCCCCATCACACCTCTACTTTCCATGGTGCAGGTAAATTCCACATCTTCCGCTGTTTAAAATCAGAGAGTGTGTTCCTTTTCCATCTTATTGATGGGTGTATCTGAGGGAAAGAGAAAGAATGCACTAAGTCTAACATATACATATATATATATATGTGTGTGTGTGTATATATACATATATATATACATATATATAAAAGTGGAAAGATATTCAGTTTATTAAAGAATAAAAACATTTCTAAAATAACTATGTTTGTATTATTTAGTTTGTACAGTTCTTCTACTTGTGCAATCAAAGTTATACTCTGTCAAGTAGAGAAGTCTTTAATTTCTCCTTTTATAAAAGGGATGAATGGGTTAATGGATAAAGGAATTAAGGTACCCAGGGTAGCATCTTGTCATTCTGAAATCTCTACTACTCATCCCACTTGATGATGTCTAATGCTCTACTCAAATCAAATAGACAGATAACTCTCCATGCTACTATCTCACCAAATCTCTAAAAC
>NW_008335583.1:1428722-1444116 GCF_000622305.1 Nannospalax galili | reverse complement strand
TATTTTTTATTTTATGTATATGAGTGTATTGCCTGCATGTGAGTGCACCTGTGTCATGTATTGCATGCGGATGTAAGAAGAGGGCATTAGAGCCCTTGGTACTGGAGTTATGGATGGTTGTTAGCCACCACCAACCTGGGTCCTCTGGAGGAGCACTTAGTGCTTTTAACTGCTGAGCTACCTCTCCAGTCCCAGAAGATGTTTAAATGTTAATCTTTGCAAAAGAGAGTCTGTTTATGAGCAGATCAGTGAAAGAAACTCAATAGAAGGGAAAACAAGACTATATGCTGTATTGCTGTATGTATGCACACACACATACATACATACACAAACATACAAATAAAAAGACCACACACACATATACACATTGCATACACAATCACATCATACACATACAGAGAACAGACACACAAACATACATACATACACAAACATACAAATAAAAAGACCACACACACATATACATATTGCATACACAATCACATCATACACATACAGAGAACAGACACAAACACACACACACACACACACACACACACACACACACACACGTTGAACCATGCAGAGAGAGATGTTCTAAATCTAGTTTCTCTTTTTTCCACAATATGGTATAAATTTATTCTATTTTCCCAGATGGTAAATTATTAGGGTATGGCAATTTCACACATTCTCCCTAAGTTCTTCAAGAGAATAACAAAACATGTAAGGTAATAATGCTTAGTGATATATGAAGGGCATGAGTTGATGGATGGTCTGATTTCTTATTCATGTTTGTATAAAAGGGTTAGAAACAGAAGATAGAGGAGAATTTTGAAGATTTACAAGGATAATTTATGCATATTATTTAGATTGGACAAAAGGAACATGTATAGGTGATACTGTTGTCAAAAATAGTTAATTATGCTCACTTATTACCTACTGTAAATATTCTTAATAAAATATGGAGAAGTTAGATTTCACTCAGACACTTTTTTTCTTCAAAGTATTTTTATTGAATTTTTGTTCATTTCATAGAAAACATCTTAATCATCTCCCATCTGCACCTTCCCATAGCACCCCCCCATCAAATTTCATGCATTCTCTCTTTTATGTTAAGGACAATCAAGACAAATTAGTGTGCCCAGACATCCCTCAGTGCAAATTCATCCACTGGGGTCTAATTAGCCTATCTAGAGTCACTCCCTAAAGAAGATCAGCTCTTTCTCATGCAGCACTAATCAGGTGCCAATAGTTCTTCAGCTAAGGCTGGGGCCTGCTTCCCATTTCCCATGTCTACGCTGTACTTTTGTCCACTAGAGTTTGCTTAGGTCTTGTGCATTCTGATGTCATTGCTGTAGATTCATATGAGCAAGGCCCCAGGAGCCTGTACTCTGTCTCAATATGATCACGCATCATCTACCCTGGCTCTTACACTTTTTCTACCCCTCTTCTGTAATGGTCCCTGAGCCTTGGGTGGGTGGAGCTTAATATGGGAGTCCTCTTCAAGGACCCACACTCTGCTGACTCATTCTCTATACTTTGGCTATTTGTGCCCTTTTTTTTCTGTTCATTGTCCTCTGTTGCATGAGGGAACTTCCTTGATGAGAGTTGAGAGTTGTTCCCTATCCCTTGTTCCACTAGGTTCCATAAGTCTTAGGTGTAGAGGTTCCATTTTAGATGTGTCACTTAGGGTTGGGAATTTCATAGACACTTATTCTCTGTGCACATCCAGTTGTGGCACTCTCTAATAGTCTCCGTTGCTTGAAAAAGGAGCTTCTTTGATGAATAGTGGCTGGTATTATTGTCTGTAAATATAAAGATTGATATTTATCAAATTGCATTTGTCTAGGGATGTGAAAGCCTTAGAGTTTTCTCCAGCCATGTGCATTTGGCTATGTTTACAGTAGCACACGTGAGTTCCTTCCCATTGAGTGGGCTTTAAATCCAATTAGGTAATTGTTAATTATCCCCAAAATAAGAGTGCCACTATTGCCCCAATATAGTTTGCTGTGCTAGTCATCATTGTGGCTGTTAGGTCTTAAAGCTGGGGTTGAACCAATTGATCTTCCTTAGCAACTTCCATAATGTTCTCCAAAACTATGAAAGCTAGCCTTTAGGGAGGTGGCTTCCAGGTCAGTTCCAGCTCCATTTCTCTAAGTCCCATGTCCAAAGTATGCCCTTAACAGTTTTATCTTTAAGTTCTGAAGGAATATGAAACAATGCAACTTTTACATGTAAGAAATACGCATAAACTATCTGATTTTTAAACTGAGTGATGGCATTGTATGATACATCTTTAATTTTTTTTTTCTGTTATAAGGAAAATGGGCAGGTAGATGTGGGTCTGTGAAAAAAAAAGCAAGCATGCAAACAAAAAAATAAAGCATAAATTGGAGGTTCTTTCAAATGATCCAGGTGAGAAATTATAGAAATCTGTGTTGTGCCAGTTCAGCAGACAAAAACAAATGAATCTTAGGTGTTGCACAGAGTTGAGCAGTGAAATTTGTTTAGGTGTGGGAGATTGAAATTATGAGCTGTAGTAGAATTTTATTGGGGAAAGAAGGAAGATTGTGTGTATACAAATTTTGAGACTAGGTGTTTTTAAGAAGGAATGTGAAATTTTATGGACACATCTGAAACTGAAAGGAGAATATAAAAGTGGGTATGGGTTAAATTTCATATACAAATACTGATCAGATAAAGGCTCCAGAGTGTAATGAAGACAAAATTAAGCATCTTAAGGAGAGGGCTGGTTTTCTTGAGTGTTCTGTACTCAGAGCTTTAATTTGAAGGATTCTTCATTACCAGGCTGTGAAATATCTACTGTAGATGAATTTGAGCACAAATCACTCAACACAAACCTATCATTCCACTTCCCTCTAAGTTATGAAAGAGAAAGTTTGCCATTCATGCTAAGTTATGAAGAGGGCGAGTATCCCCGGGCAGGGATGACCAGGGAGATGAATTAAAGGAGCACCCAGGACACAGATCTGTTCATATATTGAACTGGCCATGATGCTGCCCCCCCCCAACCTCCTGTCTGCAAAAAAATGAGAATTCACAGGCTCACTGACGACTGTTGGCCATGTTTTAGTTCCCAGCCCATATTGGACTTGTCTTCATATTCAGTACTCTGGTTTTCACTTTCTCATAGTTTCAACTTAATGCTTCTTGGACTTGGTGGCTCTGCAGCAGTCAAGTCACCTGGGCAAGCTGTATTTTTCTTAAAGCTGTTTTTGACAGCTGTGCCATGCTTTCCTTCTCCACTCCATCAGGGGCTGCTGCCTGGTGCACATATTCCCCTTCAGGTCTCCTCATCATTTGCACCCAGAAAGCAATATTGGACACCCACAGTGCTATGATACAGGTTAACCAGACGAAGTAGGATGAGGGATTACCACATGGGGGGACATATAAAGCTCTCACTTATGTTCCCCACATGTGAAACCTCCCCTTTAAAGAACTGACTTAATTCACATGCTTGCATTGTTTAAGTCATAACATTCTCTGCATTTTTAAAATTTTTTCTCAATTTTGGAAACCAGCATACGGATGTGATAATATACCATGTGTGCATTATTACCCTCGCTGTAGGTGTCTATTGATAGTGTGCATTCTTCTATGATTCTAGACTGGAACAGAAATATTGTGGTTAGTATATAACCTACCCATAACCGAAGAAAATATTGTAAAAAGATTTTATACTATTCATGTGCAGATTAATGTTTCCTGTGTTTTAAAAGACATGTTACCCAACAGCAGATGAATGGCATAAAACGTTTAATTAAAGTCAGTCATAGCCTGCTGGCAAGAATTGACCTTACCTTCAACTTAACACTGGGACCAAAAGTATCTATTGTTTTCATTTTAAAGGAATTCAACGAAGAATACTGTTTTGTGGTTCAATTCAGAAAACATTTACAGAGTGCTTATTATATACAAGGGTGTTTTTCAGGCTAATCAATGGGGGATCCCAATGTGGTTGTGAAAACATTATGCTTACAAGAGGCCCACAGTCTTGTTCCTTCAGACAAACACAGAACACAGTCTGAAGGGCATCTTGTGGGGAAAGTGGTTTGGCGAGGACAAAAGGGTCCTTTTGGAGCTGTGTTGGGAACACAGCATGCTCTCATTGACAGGATGCCTTTGAGATGATTAGAAGAATGCATTGTATCTAACAGAAATTCCATAGGTTACTTTCAGAGAAGCCAGGGAATCTGCCTGGCTTCAGTGTTCTGGTGTTGATTAGATAACGACTCAAATTCTTCCTCACACACATCCTGCCATATTGAACCTGGATAACATTGATGGGGAGTCCTGAAATGTACACTCTCACTGCCGCCACTTGACATCTCATTATGGATTATATCATTGAGCTCTGTCCATTACATCTTTAAATACATAAATTTGCCCCTTTTTTGAACCTCACTTTCTGCCATAGTCTCATTTCAGACAATTCTAATTTCTGGTCCATGTTATATAAAACGATTTTATAAGCAGCATGTCTCTTTCCAGCCTCAATGCATCTGCTGCATTTGGTGCAAAGTAGAAACCTTAAATCACAAATATAGCTCTGTCAATATCCCACTAACACCTGTGAATTTGCTTCAGGGCTCCATTGCAAAGTTTTTTCTCTGTTTGAAAAAGTCCTTGGAGGTCTGACTCTGATCTTAATATTTTTCACTCAGTGCCTTTGCTGCCTAGGATCCAGTGTCCTTAGTTTCCAAACATACATCATGCTCTGTTACTCTTCTTTAGCTTGTAACATACATACACAAATACACATGTGCATGTACACATCCATGTGCATACAATACACACATGCATACCACCATATATATGCAAAAATAGACCCACATATACACATACATGAATACACATACTTGAACATGCACGCACATACAAAATGCTTATAATACAAGTATGCACACACATACACACATGCACACATGCACACAGAGACCTTCGAATCAATGACTCACACACTCAGAGCACTTTTATCCTTTAAGACATTCTTGTTTATGACAAAGCATTCCTAGCAGGTGGCAGCTCTGTTTGACCTCTGAAATCTGTCTAAATTATGTTGGTTCTTAGACCTCCACAGCACTCTACATATATGCCTTAATACCACAATGTATTAACATTGTATCTTTGATTTTGCTTGATTTATCATGACCAACTTGAGAGCAGAGTTACAGATTTCTCTTTAATTTTCAACCATAATCTTTGTTATGTTCACAGAGTAAATATGAAACGTCTAATATATTAATAAAAATGTTGAAGTAAAGGAGATAAAATGGGCACAAGTCATTTTGTTTATCTGGCTTGCCCTTGAGTCTTGTGCTTTGGGTCTGTGTAATGCAGTTCTGTTGCACATTCACATCATAGACCTCTGTCAGACACAGGTATTTGCAGCAGTCCACACTGTCGCAAGCGGGAGATGCTCAGTAGAACCTGATGACCACTATTAGACTATTTTAGGTCACAATTAATTGTGACAAGGACATTAAAGTTTGAGTAATATGCTTCAATGAGGGTCAAATTTGGAAAAAATGCAACAAGTGCCACTTGTAGTATGGCTGTCCTGTCAATAATTACCCAGGAGTCATGTGCCTTGATGTCCAGGTAGGTCTCTCTCAAGTTTAAGTATTTGGCCAATTTTTTTCCACAGTAGTTAGACATTTACCCATGAGAGTAAGCTAATTGTGCTCTACTCTCTTCACAACAGATATTATTTAAAAGTCAAGGTGACTTGAGATTATATCTTCTGGTATGCTCTCAAGAGATTCCCTGCTCTTAAAACAGAGAACTTTAGAAAGACGTCTTTTATACACGGGATAGGGATTTTCCACCTTTATGTTACTCCTGGATTGTGAGAGCCACCCTGAGACAAGATGGCTCAGCCTATGGAGAGATGGCTCATGGGTTAAGAACATTGGATGCTCTTGTAAAGGACGTGGGTTTTGTTACCAGTACCCATATGGAAGCTAACAACCATCTGTAACTACATTTCCAGGGGATCTGAACCTCTGTTCTGATCTCTGTGGGCATTGCACAACATAGGTGCACTTACATACATGCAGTCAATATAGTCACACACATAAAATACAAATAATAAAATATTTTTTAAAGAAGTTGTCCCAGCCTAAAGACAAAGTAACATACTGAGCATGGCCCAGTGACCACATCCTTGATGCCATGTGAAGATGCTGATTTACCCATCCTGGACCCCTAAAGCTGATATTCTGGTACGTTGTTTTCTCTATTCCTGGTGGAGGAGAGGATATTATATGTTTATTTGCATCTAAATTTATTTCAATTGTCATTTATAAAATCAATTTACTCAAATTAGAGGAATTGGAAACACACTTAATTGGAGGTTTCATTACAAAGACTATTGTCCAAGTACTTTGGTAGTTTTAAAGTTTCTCAAAATTAGGTAAAATTATTTGAAAGTCAACATTAATGGTAGTTATGAGCTGTTTAGATATGAGCACAGTGTATGAAATGCAGGTCGTTGTTTTTAAATATGCATTGCACTGAGAATCTAAAGAATATTTCAAAAAAGACATATCAGATTCACCCCCAAATACTTGCCTTTACACACTATACAGAATTGGTTTTTCAACATACATGAAATTTTGTTTAATTTATGAATAGAATGTCATTAGTGTTATAAGTAGATGAGTTAACCTGCAAAACTGAATTTAGAGTCTTTATATTCTAAAGTGATCATTAAAACAACAGAATTCCCATAGAGAGTATCTCTTTTTTTTCAATTGGAAATCATCCAACAGCCAGAGATCATTCACTGATTCACTGTAGCAGTAAACAGGAAGGAATCGGTTTCTGTCAAGATACTAATATTTCAGTGATGAAGATACTGAAATGGCCATCACTGTGAAACACAGCTCCAGGATATATAAGCTAACACCCTGTGTGGTTCTTTGGCTCCACTGTGGACTTCTCAGTGGCACAAGTTTGCAGTTCTATTTCACCCTCAGTCTCATAATAAAATATATTGCATTTAGCTAGCAATAGTGAATTTTGGATTATTCTTTAAAATTATTATCATTTTGGAAATCTGTCTCCAAATGGCAATCAATTTAAATTTAACCCTGCGATATCACACATACTTCTGTCACTATTCCAATTTGGTGAACAGTCTCCACAGAAGACATCAAATAATCCTAGTGAACGGCAGAGTGAATGAAGCGGGAGTGACTGGAACAATATCGATTTTTGTTTATAAGCTCACAATGAGTGCTAAGTGAAAACAGTGTACACTCATTTGAATGTTGGTTCTCCACATTTATTTAGGTTTTAATCGATAACAAATAAGGGTTGCTATTTCACTGTTTCAGTGTCTTCACTACGAGTGGAACCAGATCAAGTGCTGAAATTACTATCCTTGTCTATGCCCACAAGCAGCATCCTAGCATCTTGTGGTCTGAAACTATTATTAGTCCAACTTGCAAAATTTTGTGAAGCAAATTGTAACTCAGTTCATCTTTCTGCAGTTTCCATAGGTGAAGGGATTGCATATACGTTCCCCTGCCTTTTTCTTCTACAATCATCTTGCCAGCAATAAAGGCAAGTGAGACTGTGGAAGTAAATAGGCCTTTTAGAAATCCCCTTGCCTCTGTGTCCATCGGCTCCTCTCCTGGTGGACTCTTGCCGGGCCCTTCTTAGGAGCTTAGCTGACACTAGATTTCTGACCTCTGCTACTCTAAGTTGTTAATGGAAACTTCACCTCATGCAAAGATAAAATGGATTGTTGGCAGCTGTGAGAGATTATGAAGAATAAGAGCAATTGCAGTTGGAAGAAGAAGAAAAGAATTATTCTGTACCTTAAACGCCTCAGCTGGTTTTCATTACACATCAAGCCTACATTTATTACAAAGAGGGTAGCCAAGAGACAGACAGTGATAGCTCTCTGCTCTTAGAAAGAGAAGGCTTGTACTTGATAAATTCTACTTTTCATCTTGACTTGCGTTCAATGACCCTCAAATCTGTTTGAATTAAATGGCATATATCTGGGAGTCAACTCAGGGAGACCTCTACTTTTTCTCCTTATCAGATTGCTTGACTCTTATTTCTATCCTGAGTCTAATGAAATCCCGTTTCTTCTAGCTCATTAAAAGAAACAAATGGTTCTATAAATCCCCAAAGTTATATAAATAAAGCTTATTTAAAACTGTTTTCATGATATGACTTATATATTTATATTTAACAAGGTTTTGTCTAATGTCCTGAGAATTTACAGTACGTCTAAACAAAGGAAGAGGCCGTACTCACTGGCCTGACCTAGGGGCACTTCTGCATGCAGTCAGTTTGTTTAGTTTTCATAAGTAGGGAATAATTACATTAGAAGTCCTAGGTTCATTTGTTTTTCCTTTTGTATTGTTTGAAGTGTGTATTCGAATTCTGGTGAGATAAATGAAATGCTAGTTGTCATTTTTCTCAAAGCATTTGATGTCATCACAGGAGTAATAGATTAGACAACGAGAGACAAAAGGCCTGCATTCTCACACATAGATCAAAGGAATAAAAACAGTCACAAATAATTAGAAGTCCTAGGTTCATTTGTTTTTCCTTTTGTATTGTTTGAAGTGTGTATTCGAATTCTGGTGAGATAAATGAAATGCTAGTTGTCATTTTTCTCAAAGCATTTGATGTCATCACAGGAGTAATAGATTAGACAACGAGAGACAAAAGGCCTGCATTCTCACACATAGATCAAAGGAATAAAAACAGTCACAAATAATTCTAATAAATATCTATACTTTCATAATAGATATGAAACAGCTCCAATACTTACTGGACTATGAAAGTATATACAAAATGCTTGGTGCTCAGCAATTTCAGTAGGTGATGGGATGAAGATTGCTTGAAGTTCTAAAAATTTAACAAGGGACCACAACCCAAAGGATCTAAGGCAGTAAAAGGTACAAATATTCATAAACACTGTTCCTAACAGAAAAGCAATACATTGCAAACAGGCAAAACACCTGATGAAGAACCCACTTGCTAAAAAGCATCAAAGAGTGTCTGCAGAAAATGAGCAAGAAGACCAGCAGGAAAGGAGACAGGAACAACGCTGAGTGGCACGAAGCCTCTTAGCTCATCTGAAGAATTTGAACTTTCCTTGAAGTCCTTGTCTAGAAGGTAAGCAAATATGACCTGAGTTTTACAGGAATCATCTTGGGGCTGGGGAATGTAGATCAATCAGTTGGAGCTCCCTTACTCCCTTACTCCTCTGGGTATTTTCTTCTGGATTTATTCTGTACATTTAGAAAAGGAATCCTGACATTTTATTGGGTATCATATTATCTTTATGACACACTGGTAAGAGTTATCCTGTTATCTGTTATGAATATGAATACTCAATGCAAAATTAGAGTTATTTTTTCTACGCTGTCTTATGGGAAGTGAAAATGCACCCCAAACTTTTCATTTAACTCTCCCCTTACTTCTGGCTAACTTGTGTGACAGATGTTATTTGTTTTATGGGATTTGTGAGCATGTCTCTATGTCATTGTATCTTCTAATTTGTGGTTGCTTTAACATAGTTATTTAAAGCAATCAAGAAAAAAAATAAATGTTTACTTCACTATTTCTGTTTTTAATGGTAAGAAGATAGGAAAGACCCCAGAACCTTGTGGGTTATAATCCAGCTTAATTTGGTAACAAAGAGACCATGTCACATTCAAGCTGGAAAGAGACAACTGACACCCAAAGAGCTGTCTCCTCGATCTCCATACATGCTGTGGCATGAGGGCATCAGCACTCACACACGAGATCATGCACATGTACGTGTTACATACACCATATAGAGATAATAGATAATTCACTGTTATAATGCCTTTCTTGTTTCTTTCATTATATTTTTGAATTTGTTTTCTTAGTGATTTGGAGTCAATGCTTGATATTATTACCGATCTATTTTAAATACTAATATATAATACATATAAATACTATGTAACTGCATCCTTCCCTTCTATTTTTATGTATTGTATAAACATTGCCTTAAACACTGTGCCCAGTCACACAGATTTATAATTATTCTCTGTTCTGATGTTTGTTAAGTAGTACAAACAGTTCAAATAAAACCCAGTAATACTGACTTTTCTATTACTTATGTTACTAACAAACAGCTTTTCTTTTTCACTGGGATTTGTGATATAATCCAGTGTCTCTTCATTTCTGAAATGACATCTCCACAAGGAAGACCAGCTGCAGACACTGTCTGTGCTGCTTGTTTCTGTATCCTTAATTTTTAAGAGTGGTTTTATTGGACATAGGATTCTTGGTTAATAATTTTATTTCCCACGGTAGATCTTTCCACCACTCTCTGGTCTCAGAAACTAAACTGCTGATTTTGTAACAGACTGTCTATTGTGTTCTGCATGTTATTATTTTCCTTTCCTCGCTAATTTCAACATTTCTTTTGTCTTTGGAACTGTTTTTTTATGTTTTTCATTCAGAACACAACTATCTTCCATGGGTTGTGCTGAGCCTCTGGGATGTGTCACTTCAGATGTGTTCTTCAAACACATGAATACGTTTGGCCATGTACTCAGATGTTTTTTGGTCTCATTTTTGTTGTTTCCCCTCCTGCTCCTCTCATTGCACCTATGTGAACAAACAATTGAGCCACATGTGGCTGTGAGGCTGGGTTTATTTCTTTTCATTCCCTATCATTTATGTTACTCAGTTTGGATAATCCAGCACTGTGTTTTTACTTTTATGGTTTCTTTTGTCTTTTCATGTCACTTTTGACCCACTTTGGTGACTTTTTCATTTTAAGTACTGTAGTTTTCAATTCCAAAATGTCTTTCAGTCTGTTTTATATTTAATAACACATCACTGATGTTCTCTGTTGATATGATACTATAGTCAAATGTTTTTGCAGTTCTTTAGACATCATTTCTTTTCCAATATTTTATTTATTATTTTTATTTTATTTTGTGTGTATGAGTCTATTGCCTGCATGTATGTAAGTGTGCCCATTTTGTGCAATGTCCATGGAGGTCAGAAGGGGATGTTGGATTACCTAGAACTGGAGTTACAGATGATTGTTAGCCTCCATGTGGGTGCTGGAAACTGAATCCAGGTCCTCTGCAAGAGCAGCCAGTGCTCTTAACCACTAAGCCATCTCCTAGACATCATTTCTTTAATGCTTTGAAAACACTTAATAGCTAACTTAATGTCTTTGTCTAGCAACCCAATAAACCTAGGTTCTTTAGAAATACCACCTATTATTTCTTTCCTATATGTATGTAGTATTTTTTCTCTGCATACCTCGTAAGATTTTTAGTGAAAACTAGATATTTAAAATAGTGTCATTTGGAACTCCAGATCATGAGTGATTTATTTCTGTCTGTTTTTATTGTCTTTCTTTCTTCAGTAAGCCTGTAAAGTGAGCATTTGTTATATATGGCCAAATGTGCCTTAGTTTACCTGCTGACGGTCAGATCAGGACAGATTAGATATTTACTTCCATGCTTCAAACTGGCTTGTCTCCCTGCTTTGTCAAAGGTCCCTGCATGGCCGGCTGCAACAACACTCAGTATGCAACTCTGCCTTAGCCTTCACTTCCTCTTTGCACAGAGATTCACAGAGATGAGGTTTTTAAAAATTTATGTGCTTTTCCGGATTTCTAGTTTTTCAAGACGTGTTGAGCCTCTCAATACCATCTGATTTTCGTTTTTGTTGCTTTTTTTTTTTTATTTCTGTGTGTGTGTGGGGGGGTATTTTCAAACTAATGTTCCAAAGAAAAGATTTTTCAGTGAAAAATATTTGGATAAAGGAAAGATCATCTCTGTGAGTTTTCTATGGAACTGTTTGGCAGGCTAAATAATTACAATTCTCCAGAAATGGGGCTTGGATTTTGAGTCTCTCTGTAGATGCTGATGTTTATACCATGACTGAAGCTTTACCTTTAAAGATTATCTTGACACCATAGAGAGATCAAAATAGGGCATATTCCATCAGTATTAAACTCAGGCTTATGAAAATTCATTTTGTTGCTCTTCTATAATAAAATCTTTTAGACTTTTGGAGTATTTTTCCTTAATAATTCAATCATGCACTTTCATATTTTCTCATGCACACCAATTTCATAATTTTCATCAAATCAGCTCATGTTTTTCACCATGTTTCATATTGTCTAAGATATTTCTTTCCTTTGATGTGACTCTGATATTTTGGAAGTTTTCTAATTTTTTTTAATGATTACTATTTTTTGAATTGTTCCAAAGAAAGGCAATTTTAACATACTTTTCCCAAAATAACTTGAAGCAGTTTACATAAAAATATACATACAATGAAGTTTAAGGGGGGGAAATAGAAATAAGGAATCAACGACCAAGAGATTTGCCCACATGGGGTCAACAATAATGAAATAATGAAGGTTTCCATTAGCTTTGCTCTTTTTTGTTTTTAATAGTCTAATGAGTTTATTAGGCTTGCTAACAGAACATAGGGTGGGGGCTAATTTACAGAAGAGTGCCCCTGCATTTATAGCTGCACTGGAAAGTCCATACTCAAATATAGATCCTGTGAAATGGCAAGAGAGGTGACTCATGGAATTCTCTGCATATATATCCTTAGCCCCTCTCCCACATACAGCTAAGGTCCACTGATTGGGTGGAAGTAGTAAATGACCCCCCATTGATGACAGTGGGAAGGAGGTGTGACTATATCTTGCCAGCATAGTGATTAGAGGACACTTCCAGTTAATACTCCACCCCTTCCTCCAATTCTTACATTCTTTCCAAAACAGCAATAATCAAGATATCCAAACAGTGGTTGCTATAATAACCTATGTGTGTAAACACAAATGCTTGGCTAGTACAATAGCAGGTGCATCACATCCATCTAATAAAACAATTGCAGTGGCTTCCCCACTGGGACAAGGGGTTGGCCTGGTCTACAGTACCAGATGTTTGTTCCACCTCCAGGAGCAGGCATTATATCCAATTGAAAATCTGCTGGTTGTACATGCACTAGACACATGACTATTGCATCAGCTGGAACATCTTGTTTGGTGTGTTGCTAGTGTAGCACATGGGGTCTGTCATTGAGTAGAATTACAGGGGACAGTTCTCCCCCAGCCATCTGCATGTTGCCTTCTGGCACTATGAAAGCCACACATCAAGTGGCAGGGAGTTTCCAGCTTAATGATTATTTTTAAAATTATAACTTTGTGTAATTTTCTTAGCTTTTGCTTCTTTAATAAAAATTTATTAGTTTTTTTTATTCTTTGTTCTTTTTCTCTTTTTTTTGATTACCACATATCAGGCAAAAGTGTTATACTTTGGTTTTAGGTAATATATTGCAATATAATTTAGTTGTGAAGGTTAGTTTCATTTCACAAGCAGGAGAAAGACCCTTCTGACTGGATGTTACAGGTATAGGGTTAGAGGAGGTTTGGCAGGTGTTAGGATCAGCACTTCAGAAAAAGTTGATGACAGTAATGCTGATGACTACATATGTGAAAACGCTGTTGCTTAACATTAGTCTACCTTTCTAAGAACAGACTTTTTTTATTTTTCCCCATAAACAATAATTAGCAAGGTGCTTCTTATTTTAAATCCATCCTAACAATAACTGGACTTTTTATTCAGGAAGGGAAAGGAAAATCATGGAAGGAAAGGGAAGTAGTAGATGAGTGTAGTCCCCAAGGGACAGGGAGTTGGTAGGTTCTAGAAAAACTCAACACTTGTGTTCTGCCCACAAGAGGGTCCTGGGAAAATAGCTGCCCCCACCAGGAAAAAATGACTAGGAATGATGTGTTATGATTGTGTGGGACTGATCCTGGTAAAAACAGAAATGGGTGCCACAGAAACAAAAATCTCACTTTGAGTCAAGCATGCATTCTAGAGGGATACTTTCAAAGCAGTCACAATGTTCTAAAGCCTGAGAACCTTGCCAAGGCCCTTAAAATTCTCATTTCTTTGCAAAATAGTGACAATATTTCTCTCTTCCACAGTGACTCAAAATCTAATTCCTGTTAACCCTGGTAAATGGAGACTGGGTCCATTTTTTTCCCTTGATGTACAAGATCCCATTCCTACAATCAGATGTCAAGCAACAAATATTTATTGACCTTAATAGAGTGGCATAAATGAGTCTGCTTTCAGTTAGCAATGGATATATCCATAATTGGCTTACTAGGTACTCAGTTCTTTTGATAACACACTGAATACAAAATCCAACCCCCGTTACCATGTGAGCAGAGATCCGACAAACCGATGTGTGGCAAAACATGTGACTCTAACCAGCATGCTGCTAATGAACTCAGAGACAGAGTATTGACCACATGGGGCATGTTGCCATTAACATGTCAGAAGTACCTGACAAAGAGAAGAGTAGCAAAGCAGGTTGCAGCAGGAACATCTGAACCTGTAAAGTATGTTTTTTTTTTTTTTTTAAATGTCTACGGTTGAACTATTTTCATAATATTTTATTATTTTTATTTTATGTGTATGAGTGTGTTGCCTTGTAAAGTATGTTTTGCTTGATCTTGAGAATGTGGTTTAAGAGACTGTGAAGTCACTCACAATAAGTTGAAAACAAGGTAATTTGTAAATATACTTGCTCTCCATCATTTAAAGAAACGTGGCTTGAGCAACAGGAGCTCCAATGCTCATCTGCTCAGTGTCTCTAATGGCTGTCTCTGCTTATCCTCTGGGCTTTCGGCAACCTGAGTGATTTAGAGGTAGCAGCGGAGCATCTACTGCTATCATAAGAGTGGGCACTCTCTCCTGTGTGTGATCATAGAGGAGAGGTCACACTTTCCTTGTGTGATCATAGCGGAGGGTGCCCTCTCCCCTGCGTGATCATAGAGGAAGTCACTCTTTCCTGTGTGTGATCATAGAAGAGGGCACTCTCTCCTGTGTGTAATCATAGAGGAAGGCACTCTCTACTGTATGCATAGCTGGATTGCCTTTGTTGTCTCCCACTCGAGTTCAAAGAAGTAAAAATGTTTCCGTATATTGTAATAATTGTGTGGATTTACAGATATGTATGTCATAAGGAGCACTCGTGTCATTAAGCAAAAAGAAACAACAGACTAGAAAAATTCAGACCAGTTCAAAGACAATTGTCAGCAGACCCAGACTTTGACTACTTACAAAGAAATAAAAATCAAAATCCCATATATCAAACATGCAGAATAATGGTTAACTTTATTCCCCTCTTTGTAGACATCCATGTGGACTTTCAAATTTCCAGGTGTTTTATGTATTTCCTGATATTATAGAATAACTAGAGGACACAAATTATTTTAGCAAATGATCTTCCATTCATCCAAGTTACCTTTTCTTAACAGAAAAATAAAAGAAAGGCAATTCACATATTAACTCAAG
Organism: Nannospalax galili; assembly: GCF_000622305.1. Classification (NCBI taxonomy): domain Eukaryota; kingdom Metazoa; phylum Chordata; class Mammalia; order Rodentia; family Spalacidae; genus Nannospalax; species Nannospalax galili. Next base: position 1,428,763 of record NW_008335583.1, on the reverse strand, counting down.
CACGCTTAATGTTTTATTATAACACATACCCAATTTGATTT
>NW_008335583.1:1408212-1428615 GCF_000622305.1 Nannospalax galili | reverse complement strand
TTACTATAAAAATGTAATACAATATTCTATTAAAATAAGTTTCCAAATTAATGCATTTTAGATGTTTATTTTTATTATCAGTAAAATTTACTGTGAACATCAATTACATTGAAAATTATATCTCTAACGCATATCTGTAGAGAAATAAAAGCCAGGCTAGAAATATTTGAGATTCTGTGTTCTCAGTTGCATTAGCAGATAAGAATTCTAATTTTCTTTTTACTAATCTACCTTACAGCTGCATTAATATGTAGAAGAGCTACTCAACCCTAGAATTCCAGTCACAAGATATATTACATCTGAAATCTTTTACTATAACATTTATTATATTTTAAATTTTTGTGTGCATATGTGTCTGTGTTCATGTGTGCATGTATATGTGTGTGCATATTTGTAGGTACAGTATATATACATACACACATACATGTGTGTATGTGGTTAACAATCATCCATAACTGTAGTTTCAGGAGAATCTGATGCTCTCATCTGACCTCTGGAAATTTCATGACACAGGTGCAATTACATGCATGTAGGCAATACAGTCATACATATAAAGTAAAAAAAATCAAATAAAATAGTTTTCAAAAAAGATTGATCTCAGGTCTTCAGACTTGGCAGCACACTTGCTGAGTTGCTTTCCTGGCTCTTCTCAATAACTTTTATTACATTTTTATTTTATTTTATTATGACATTTAAACCACTAATTCATGGTGGTTTTGTTTTTATTCTTATCTGTTTGGCAACAGAACAAAAGAGTTTAGCTGCTTGCCGGTCTTTCTCAGGTATTCCTGTCTAAGGTTCATTGTTTATGATTTCTGTCACTTCTCTGAGGCCCAGGGCACCAAGTGTCCTGAGATCCTTAGTATAACAAATATTTTTATTCTTAATTATTTTATCTTCATCTATTAACTTTTGCATTTTTGTTCTTAGATGCATGGATTTGATTATATTTTAATAATCTTCAAATTAAACTATTATTTGCACATACATATTTATTGTTTGTAGTGTTGGTTTAAATATCCCTTTCTGTTATATGTACATTTTTTCTCTATCATATCTAAATTTATGTTAATAATTAGCTAAGAACTTATTCTTCTAGTATTGATTCAAAGTTGAAACAGAGTTGTACTAGAATGGTGAAAAGAGCTAGCAAGAAAGCCGACTTTACAAAAATTCCAAAGCAAAAGAAGTGTCTGTATCTGAATTATTAAAGTAGAGTTCCTGAGAGGAATTTCTTGCTGGGTAAGGACAGCATACAGCATTTCTTCCCTAGTTCCCATGAACTAATGCATATTTTTATTCATGAAATATTTATTGAGGGCCCTGTAAAATGACTCAGCAGTTAGGGACACTGGCTACCACACCTGGTAATCTGAGTTCAATCCCAAAGTCCCACATGGTGGGAGAGAGCCTATCTGTAAACTGTCTTCTCACGTGGGCTGTACTGTTTCTCTCTCTCTCTCTCTTTCTCTCTCTCTCTCTCTCTCTCTCTCTCTCTCTCTCTCTCTCCTCTCTCTCTCACACACACACGCAAATAAAAATAGACATTTAAAATTTTAAAAAATTATTGTTGAGGGCAGTTTGGTGAGTCTCAGCTGTTACACAGAAAGTTTTCACCCAATATTTTCTGCTTCATTATCATGTTGCCCCTTTACTTTTTTTCTCTGTAAGGAAACACTGTCCTGTGAATTACCTCCCCAGCCTCTTGCCGCACGGAGCAGCCTCTCTGAAACACAGCAAGTGCTTCTCACCAGTTTCTCTACTCAGCTTCTCACCAGTTTCCCTTCTCATCCTTGTTCCTGTGCTTTCTCCTCCTCTTAGTGATAAGCAAACAGAGGTAAATCCTCTTTTATTTATCATTCTTACACTTCTTAATTTTTTTGTACCCCTTTGATTGCTAAAATAATTTAAAGACATTAGAAAGCACCATTCCCAGCTAGACAGGGTGAAAGAAAATATGGGGAGAACCTGCTTATTATAGAGCACTGTGATTATTTTAATACAGGTTTGAAAATAATCAGGAAATTACAAAACTAAGTTCATAATTTAAATCTCGAATTCAAAAATGAAGTTTGAATACTCCTTTTAAGGCTTCCTTCCCACAAATTATCTGCATGCATTGTGGAACATAAATCTAGAGACATGGAGCCAGGACAGCCCTGTGCTGGGATGCTGTGCTCTAGTCCTTTCCAGTTTCACTCTCTGTAATTGTATTTTCAATTTTTTTTACATCTTATTCTTTACATTCAGGAAAATTAAATGAATAAAGGACACTTTAAATTTATTTTCCAGAATGTTCCATTTTTTTTCTTACAATCAACTAAAATAAATGAACAATCAGGTTAGACTAGTTTTTTATTTTCATTTAAAATTAACTACATGAAAATTTCCTGTAGTTTATTAAGTTTAGCATTTTTATTTTAAATATTAATCAGAGTAAGTGCTAGGTAAAATCGTAATATGTCAGTTAGTATTTAAACTGAAATATTCTTATAAACCTGAACATAAATGGAGATGCCTGGTGGGAACTTGCTTAAAAAAGAAGAAAGAAATGTCCCATAATTATTAATTTTTGCTAAGATAATAAATCTCTATTTTTCTCTAAATTTTTCCCTTCAATTGTAGAATTTGCCAATCTGAAATAAGCTTCTTTAAACAAAAAATAACAATAGATTCTTCCTGATTTCATCATGATTGAATAAATTACTACTTTCTTATGACTTTGAGAATATTTAAAATGTCATTGAAATCTAAAAATAAATTTTAAAAGCTTTTCTCTTAACAGTAAAATTATTTTTTTCTGTTATCATACTTCTGAGACTCTTGGAATTGGTTAACAAGACTTCCTAGGTACTGAGCCTTTTGACTTTCCCCCTTTCTTCTCTACGTAGCTGTGTTTTGCCTTATGTTGCGAGGACTAAATAATATTTAATTTTACAAAAACACAAAATGACAATACACATGCTGGCTTGTAGGACTTAAGGTAGATGTTTCTCTAAAATTGTTTAAAATAATTTTCATTACTTTTATTATTTATTTGTGTGTGCGTGTGTGTGTGTGTGTGTGTGTGTGTGTGTACGTGTATACAGTCAGTCATGTGGATCAGTGTGGTTTGAGACAACATCTCTCACTGAACCTGGAAGTCTCAGAAAAACTGGAATGCTGGCCATGGAGACCTGGCAATCTACATGTCACCACCTCTCTAACTATGGGTTTACAGATACATGCCATCACGCTCAGACATTTATGTGAGTGCTGGGGGTCTGAACTCATGTTTTTATCCTTGAGCAGCAATCCCTTTTTCCCACTGACCCGTTGCCCCAGCCCTGTATTACATTTACATGACCACAGGATTCCCTAGCATTTCCTGCATGATGCCATGCTGTAACTCACATTGAGTTCATCTGAAGGGACTATCTTTCTTAGGATGTATTTGGGAGCCATATAACGAAAACAACAAGGAAGACCAAATTGTTTAACCCTGTCACAGACCATGAATCCCCAGTCATTAAAGAGAAGATTCTAGCTGATGTGTTCACTGTGCAATAATAAGAGGCCTCTTGATATTTCCTTGCACAGAGACAGAGGCCATCGTGAGCATAGTGAGGATAATGTAAAAAATTGTTGTGAGGTACTGGGTGTAATTAGAAATTAAAGGTATTTGAATGACATTTATTCTGTCCTGTTTCATTTCAGAGAAATTCAAAAGTGTGAGAAGATGTGGATGGGAAATACTTCTCTAGAAAAATCAAACAAAATGACATTTTGCATTAAATGTTCTTGGACAGGCAACAGCAAGCATCAGTAGGTGAAAGGTCCTGTTTAGCGTACATATCAATGCTGAGAGGCCTGGTCAGAAAGGAGGGATTTTGGAATATTCAAACTTTTCATTACAATCATAGCTTGTTTGATTTAATGTCTGATCTAATAGAATTTTTAATAATTGATGATTAATAAATAGAAATAATGGAAAAGCATAAAAAATTAGGATTCTCCTGTAGTGAATGAAAATAAAGATGACATAATTTTATGTTAAAATGCATCTTTACCTGGTGGGTCAAAGAGCAGGTTTTAAGGATCTATTAAATTGAGACTTCATATTTTATTATCAGTTAGAAAATTTGCATTTTACATTTCAGTACATACATACATACATAGACTGTCATAATGAGTTCCCTTAGATTCACTAGCACATATGTTTTTATCAGGTATCACTGTCACGTTTACAGAAGAAGGCATTGTGGATCAAATATCTTGATGAAGTTGCGCAAGACACTTCTTTCCAATTCTCACAAAATTTGGTTATTTTGAAGGACAAAGATGTCCTTTCCTCACACATCCAGAAGAGGATGCATTGCTCTCTGGATCAGGCATCTGTGCAGAAGACTGTCCTCAGTGCACTGGCAGCTTCTTTCTGACTTTCACTGCCGGGGCCACCCTAAAGCTTTTCAAACAAGCAAGCAAGCAAGCAGGAGTGATAGTCATTTCTCAAGGATTCTTCAAATAATTTTGTTTATATAAACAGAAGTTCTGCTTTCACTTAATAATGCCTATGGGGAAAATGTCCAAATTACTGTCTAAGGTTACTTTTAAACTGATCAGGTTCATAGTTCATGAATTCTCAGACATCAGTTATGTCACCTACTCATGACTGCCTAGCCAATAGCAATTTTCAGATTTAGCCCAATCTTAAGTAAACTATAATAGCCTGTATGGCTGGGTTCAGTGCAGTACGCAACCAGTTTTTTGTTTGTTTGTCTTTGTTTTTTAATTTATTATTATTCATATTATTATTTATTCTTTTGGCTTCAGTAGCTTTATGCAAACAGGACTGATGAACTTGGAAGCACACCCTTACCTCCATTGTGGGTAACTAAAGAGACATGCCCTTTGATAGCAGGTGTGAGCTGCTTTGGAGAATCACACGGAGAAGGAGTTTGAAGAATAAGATGAGTCTGTAACTCGGTGCACATAAACAGGGAGTCATATTCAGCTTTGCCTTCAGGGATGGGCACCTGAGAGAACCAATATGCTCTTTTGTGCGTGGTTCTTAGATAAAACACAGGTGGTCACACATGTAAGACCAATGCTCTGCCACTTATCTGTAACACAAGACCCAGTACTATGACTTGTGAAAGTTTAGATAATCTGTATTATAACTTCACATTTGTATATTATGGCATTATGGACTTTGGCCTTGATAAATTATACAAAATGCATATCTGTCAGTATACACACTTTGTGTATGATGTGTGTGTGTGTGTGTGTGTGTGTGTGTGTGTGTGAACTGATTTCTGTGACTGTGGGAGGTGTGTGATATGGCACACAGGTGGATGTCCAAGACAACCTTGGTGCAGGTTATAGGTCCTTTCCTTCCACCTTGTTTGAGACATGCCTCTTGTTTTTTTCTGCTAGGTAGAACAGACTTTGGGGATTCCCCTTTGTAGGCCTCTTATTTTCCCATATGAGCACTGGGCTTACAAAAAAGTGCTGTGATATCAGGCTTTTACCTGTATTCTGGGGATTCAGACTTAGATTCCTCACACCTGCACCGCAAGCCTTTTACCCACCAAGCATTCTCCATACCCACATTGTACTATTGTTTCTTGAAAACTTTACAACAGTATCTTTAATTGTTCTTAATATCTTTTATTTTGAACTGGAGACATGGCTTAGTGGTTAAGAGCACTTATTGCTTTTCTAGAGGTCCTGATTTAAGCTCCCAACAACTGAGTTGGGAAGTTCCCAACTGCCTGTATTTCCAGCTTCAGGGAATCTGACAGTCTCTTCTGGCTCCATGGGTACCTGCATTCATGGAATACACTCACACAGACACACACCTACACATGGATAAAAATAAAAAAATAAATCATGAAGAGATTTAGATGAAACTTCTTTAGAAACCTTTTTATTTTAATAAAGTCCTTTATTTTTATCTTAGTCAGAAAGACAAATACTAGATACTCATTTTCAAATACTAAGAGACTGTGCCCGAGTCATGTACCTTGCCCAGTGATCAGAACTCCACAGATGAAGGAAAGGGAGAAGAGGAGCATGGTGAAGTCACAGTAGTGACCACACTGCATCCTTGGATGTGTGGAGAATGATTCTGCAAAGTGAAAGAGGTGTACTGACAGGTAGAATTACATCACTGTATTTGACTTGCTATGAGACGCCGAAGGCAAGTTACTGTTTCTTTTCTTTCTTCTCTTCCTCAGCTAATATTCTTGCTTCTTTCTAATGTGTTCTTTGGAACTTGCTAAAGTATTCTTTAAGACTTTATCTGGACTGGCCAGGTCTGTTTTCTCTAAGTTGTGCACTCTATTCCAGCCACTGGTCATTGACCTCTCCTTTTAACCCTTGCCATATACCTAGGAATGGAACATTGATTCATCTGTCTTATAAATGAGAGTGACTCTCCTGGTATTCTATCTTAAAAATAAACAGACTATTGTTATGAAAAAAGTGAGTGTAGATGTGTGTGTGTGTGTGTGTGTGTGTACCTAGAAACGTTTGACTGTGGTCTGTGTCTTCAAGGCTAGCTACTGACTTTCACCTATTGCTCAAGCATAGCACACTGAGGATCCTCCAAGGACATCTCTCTTGGGGGCTGTTTCCTCATTGTTTCTTCTCTTTTTATATTTATTTTCTTAATTAGTCAATGCATTCAAACTTCCCTAAGATTCCATTATCTAAAGGTCCCTTTTACTTTTTAAATGTATAGTGAGGGACTTGAGAGACAGCTCAGCTTATAAGAACACTCAGAACATCTATGTTCAGTTTCCAGCATTCACATAAATGGCTTGTAACTTCCTGTAACTCCAGTTCCAAGGGATCTGACTATTCCGGCCTCCATGACACTACATGCATGTGTACACATACAAAGAAGCAGAGAGAGAGAGAGAGAGAGAGAGAGAGAGAGAGATCAAAGCATTGATTTGGGTCATTATTTTGTTTCTTCTCAGGTCACAGGCTTGTATACATTTTCAATGTGTTGCCCATAGTTCCATCTTTCCCAAATGCTTTTCTATTTTAATAAACAATTTTATGTGCCACAAATTGTTTATAAAGCATATATCACATTGTGGCAGAAACCATTATATAAATACACTGAAATTTATTTTAAAATGATAGGAAAATGTCCTACCAATTAAGTAAGTGTAACTATAGAAGAAGTGGAAAGAAGTGAGGAGATAAAAAATCACATTCAACAACTTGAGATCAAAGTGATGTTTGCTAGAAAAAGATGATTATTCTGATAGCAAGAGGAACTCACTGATGAAAATGGACAAAATAGTATTGAATGCATATGCTGGGGCAATATCTAAATCATAAAAAGGTGATGAATTTATATAAAATGGAATCATTATCTGATTGCCTCAGCTACTTAGTTTATCTGTGCTAAGGAGAGTAAGATTGAGTTTATGTGTGCTAAGGAATGTAGTTTTTGAGGAAAGATCATTAACTTCATTTGCTGGATACATTTTCAACACATCTACACTATGCTAAGAACCATGTTACAGGCTTTGGATAGAAAGAGGAGAAAAGAGGGATTGGAAAGGTAGCTCAGTGATTACGAACCCAAACTCCTCCTGCAGAGGATGAAAATTCTGATCCCAACACCCAGGCCAGGCAAGTGGCTCACAACCACCCATGAACTGCCCAGCTCCAGGGGTTCTGACAACCTTTTCTGGCCTCCATGGACACTGCACTTCTATTCACACACCCACACAGAGACACACATGAATACACATAATTAAAAATTAAATAAAATTTAAAGGTAAAAGACGACGAGCTTCAAGACTTCTACTGTAATAAAGTTTGAGTTCTGGCATCTAGGAGCATGTGAATTAAATACGTAACCATAGTTGTCCAATAGTGATAACGTGTTGGAGTGCCACAAGATACATATATCATGGATGTTTTAAATTCCTGATAGACATTCCTACCTGAATGGGACATTAAAGACAATTCACTTCTTGTGTCATGTTGGACAGATGGAAACTCTCCAGATGGTGTATATGTCAACCAGTTATTTCAGGTCATGAAGAGTCATTTATTTAATGTTGACACAGTCACTGCCTTGGAGAGCTTTCATGTGTATTTTAATTTAATGACAGTTTGACCTGAGTCTGTGTTGGCCTGTGTCTGAATGAAATTGATAGGCTTTCTCTGTTTATGTAATTTATCATTTAAAATTATATTTAGAATAGAATGCCTTTTGATAATCAGATTATATGAAAGTCTTTAGTTATATATTACATGTGGATATAGTTTAAAACTCCAATCATTTAGTTTGAACAAACAACCATAATCAATGTTTAAACCATATGCTTTAAGATTTCATTCACTAGTAAGTGAAAATTTATAGGTGATATATTTTCAGTGTCCTTTTCAGTAAGTTAACAAAATCTGCTTGTATTTCTTCCACTTATTTCTCCTTTTCATCTTCTAAACAGAAGATAGACTTTTTTTTGAAAAGTTTTGAGGAATTTAGTTTTGGTTAAAAATTATTATTTATTTTGATGTGGAAAAAAAGATGACCAAAAGTATTTCTACTGACTTCCTTAGAACCAATCAAAAAGAAAAAGAAAATCTACAAAATACATAAAAATTAGACTTCAAAAGGACAACTCTAAGAAAAGACATTTATCCTAAGGCATCTTTATAAGCACAGAGAGTTACCCAGATGTTCTCAAAAATCCCAGTGCCCTGAACACACAGCAGGTGTAAAATCCAAGCAGTGACAGCCTCAGTACAGCCAGGGGTGGACTAGGGGAGCAGTGAGTGGGTGGTGACTATTGAGTTACTGGTTACAGAGAGTTGAAGGGAACAAATAATAACTTTTAAATCATTTTATACACTCATTCATATGTGTACACAGAGACACACACACACACACACACACACACACACACACACACACATACCTATGACTTATTGACCTAAATTGTGAATTGAACTCAAAGATGGGGTTGATGAGGACCTGGTTCATAAGAATTATCACATAGAGGAGAGAACTAAAGAGGTCTGAGATTTCATATTTGATTTGATGCTCTCTTTGTTCCAAGCTACCTCACGTGGGTAGTCTCCATGTTATTTGGCCAAAATATTCTGCCCCCCAAAGAGCTCCAGTTTAAATAACTGGTAATCAGAAAAGCCAAACAGGTCTCTATCGCTGACTTCGTGGTCATATAAAATTCTGTATCCTCTCTCCTGCAAATACAATGAAATAAAAAAAAAATTCTGACTTTTCTTTAAATTAGTCACTATTCTGACAAAATGTGAATACACAGGTATAATAAGCTCCTAAGTATCAGTAAGTATGCTGATTCTAAACAACAATAAGAACATGCAAAATATCTCCACTCAAAAACCAAGTGATAGAAACTACACAGCTACATGCTGTTTTTAGGGTCCTTCATTGTGTGTTAGGCCAAGTGCAAGGAGTTAGATCAGTGGAGAGCACTTGCCTAGTATGCAGGAGGCTCTGTGCTTCATGCCCAGCACCACAAAAAACAGGAAAAAAAAAAGGTCAATGCAAAGTTGAAAAAAGAAGAAAGTGTAAACAATAAGATCTGAAACACAAGACCACAAATTTGAAATAACTGTCATTAAAAACCATGGCACAACAAAGAATTCACATCATTTACAAACATGTAAAATCTTTAACAAAACTGGTTGCATACCTTGGAGTAAAATAATCTCAATAGTTTTCAAAGCAATGAAAATATTTCTCTGAAAACTGGATTCAGAACTAGAAATTGAGAAAAACTAGAAAAGATTAGTTTTAAGCACAATTGCTCAAATATCCAATATTTGAACATTTCTCAACTTTTAAATAAATAATAAGAAAATTAATTAAAAATGAGGCTAGAAAATATTATAAATAAACAATAAAGAAAATAAGATGTCAAGATATCAAACGAGCTATCTGCAATCAAGACAATTTAGAAAACATTACATTACAACTTGTGTAAATCAAAAGTATGGATGAAAATTAACTAAAAAATAAGGTAAACAAGAGTTGGTTGTTTATAAAGAAAAACTGACAGACATCTTGGAAGACTGAAGTACATATTTAGAGATAAGGTAATAGACATAGTATGTCACTGAGACCCAAAGAAGCAGCTGTTATATTAGCAATATGAAGCCAGGAAACACGGGGAAATACTAAAATTATAAATTCTTGTCAATTTACATCCTTTTATATTTATTTGATTGGCTTTTGTTCTGTTTAATTTTTTGTTTTTGTTTGTTTGGTTTTGTTTTGTTTTTGTTGTTTGTTTTGTTTTGTTTTTGAGACAGGGTCTCCCTGAAGACCTAGCTTGCCTGGAACTCACTATGTAGAGCAGGCTTGCCTTGATCTCACAGAGATCCATCTGCTTCTCAAGTGCTGGGATTAAGCATGAGTACCACCATGCCTGGCTCAATTTACAATTTTAAAACAAAATTGATTTAAATACTGCCTTGACTTAGCTGCGAATGGAGTCAGTGTTCTTTTGGGCTCCCCAGGAAGAGACTACAGTGAAGACATGTTAGACTGCCAAATTCACTAGGAAATAATTAGCTAAGTCTGAGAGGTGAAATGAAGGGAAAACGGACCAGAATCTTACTGAGAAAAGACAAAACAGAAGAATATTCCTCAATATCCTTTGTGAGCCCAACAAAATTATGACAACAATATCTTACAGAAAGTCTACAATTCCTGAACTCTGGAGCCTAGGGCAGAAAAACCTGGAAATGCAGGACAGTCAGTGCTACATAGTGAGACCCTGTCAAAAAAAGGAAGAGAAGAAGGAAAGGACAGAAAGAAGGAGGGAGAAAGGAAGGAAAGTGAGGAAAGAAAATCACTGAACAACAGTCTTCATGAACACATACATAAAATAATTTCTAAAAAAAACCAGGATATATGTTTAGCATAATAGCCAATAACAAACTATGTTAAAATGACTTTATTTCAGGAACGTGTAGTTTGCATTTCAGAAAAGTATACATATTTTTATGACATTTTTAAGGAAAAAATGTAATATAATTATGCTTGAGAAACCATGTTTCAAAATTCACTGTCCATTAATTTAAAAAATCTTAGCTGAACAACTAAAAAATTAGTTTCTCAGTAGTACCTATAACATTTATAATAAGTATGAGTTATTCTTTGAGAACAAAATATCCTCCCAGTTCTTATTTTACATGCAGTGTGCTGGCTAGATGGCTCAGTTAAACTGTAAGTTCAGAACCCGTACTGCTATTGCAGAGGACTGGAGTTCCATTCCCAGGTCCTAGGTAGGACAGTTAACATCCACTTGCAACTCCAGCTCCAGGATACCTGAAACCCTCTTCTGACTGCGGTAGTCACCTACACTCACATGTACAAACATACACAGAAGCCCATGGTTAAAAATAAAATAAAACCTTACTTCACACCCACCCCCCCAAGTGGTTTGACTATAGGTCCAAATCTAATATATGACTATCTGTATATCTATGCAAATATATTGCATGTAATTGTCTATTATAAGACATATGTATTATCTTTAGGCCTATATTCATATATATAACACATAACAAATTTAATATACAATTTGATTAGTCTAATTTTGAAGTCTGAGAAGTTCCATGATCTGTGTGAGGTACTGACCCCGAAGCATTGAAGAATCAGCACAAAGGATGCTGGGAGCCTTGTCAGTCAGGAGAAGACTGGAGGCTCCAGGAGCTTAGTAGAGAGCAAAGGTAAACTTCCTTTAGTCTATTCCGTTTCCTTATTCTGGACTCCCTTCTCCCACCCAGTACTTAAGGTAGAAATCTGCTTTGTTTGATCCATCAGCTCAGGTTTTAATCACTTGTCAGAGCAACACCATAAGCCTACCCAGAGTGATTTCTCACTCGATCTAGGTCTTGCTGAATGACATGACGTTAGCTATCCCAGTTAAGAGTGGAAAGGCCAGACACTAGAAATAGCCCCACAAAGCATGAATGTGATGCACCATTCAATGGGGTTTAAAAATACTGTGGCACTTTAAGAACAAAAGTATAATTAGTGAACAAACAAAGATTTAAATACATGCTTTATAGAATAACATGCTTTATCAAGGACACCAAGTACATGGAATTGTATATAACTTCATTAGTCACCAGAGACATAACAAGATTGTAATAAAATCCCATTCCCCAGAATGGCTCTAGCTAGAGAGGAAACACCTGTGGTCAGTATTGGAGCACTGGAGAGAAAGACATGACATGGGAGTGCAAACCAATCATCTAATCTAAAGCACACTCTATAGACACGTGCACTTGTTCACCAAGCCATACAGTCATCCAAACCTATTTCTCTACTGAGGAGAAGTAAAAACCTATGCATTCAAAATGACTTATGCTGATACTTATAAAAGGCTTATTCACATGGCTGAGTGTGGCCGTGCAGGCCTGGAACCCCAGGATTGAGAGGCTAAGGCAGGAAAATTACTGCAAGTTTGAAAACAGCCCATTATACCTAGCAAGCTTTAGCCAACAACAGTTTCATAGTCACTCTGTCTCAAAATGAAAACAAAACAAACACTCAAACAAATATGTATGTTCAAAATAAGAAAACTTGGAATCAGACCCTGTGTATACTAGTAGATAGATTTTCATAGATTCACATGATGAAATGTTAGCTAACAATAAAACTAAGAAGTCAAATAGGGAAATCCCAAATCACACAGCCACTGAATCATAAATACAGATATGTATGAAACGTGAAATATACTAAACAATTTACTTATTTTAAAATGTAATGAAACTAAACTCAATGAATACATGAGTAAAGGACTTTAGATTTGGATAAATTGCTGACGAATATATTAAAAACATTAATTGACAATTTGGAGGTAATAACGTTTATGTACAATTGCTTCAACATATTCTGCTTTTGAAAAACTTCATAATAGACTATTAAAAATTTCAGGCAACACAAAGTAGAATATTTAGCATCAATTTTATGAAATTGCCCTTTAAGATCCCACTGAAGACTACAATGGATAGAAATAACACAACGGATACTGCTGTGAGGAGGATAGCTAACATCTATTCCTAGGTAAGATGATATTTTAGTAAGAAGAGTTATACAGGATGTACCGGTAGAATATGAGTATTGATAAATGTGTTTAATGGAGTTGTAGAATTCAGGAAACCTACAATGTTCAGTTATGCTTTTAAAACTCACTCAAAAAGCAAAACACATAATATACAATATCTAAGAAAATATATCAAATTGATAACACTCTTATATAAAACACTGCTTATAGACATTAGATACTTAAAGTTCTTTGAAAATGTAACTGAAAATTTATCAAACCAACTTATTCAGCCAATATTGTCCTAATGAAAATTATAGACAGTTAACTGTGAAAATTGGTGAGCTGATTTTAAAATTAATATGGAACTGCATACTACTATGATTTCTCTGGAAGAATTCTAAAACCAAACAAAGTTGGCTAACTTAAAGCCCTAGATAGCAAGATTTATTTTAAAATGGAGAGTAATCAAATTATTATGATGAAGCACAAGTTTTGGCCATTTGATTGATGGCTAAGAACAGAATATAAATCACCCAAATAGTCCTATAGCTATGTGATTTATGACAAAATGAATGTTATAAGCAAGTGGGTAAAATATGGTCTTTTCATAAAAGGTACATGCTCCTAAGAAGAAAAAATAAATCTTGAAGAGTGTATAGCAACGGACAAAAATTTTTGAGGCCAGATGAATTTTATGTCTAAGTAAAAATTGTAACTATAAAAGTCCATAGAGTGAAATCAAGTATTTCTGTTGCTTTGGGGAGTGCAAAACTGCCTTAACTGGAACAAACAGCACTGTTAACAACAGTAAGCATAAGATTGCCATGTTGATTGCTATTGATGATAGTAACGAGGACTTCTGCATCTGGCAAGACCCTGAGGATGATCCCTGCTCATGGTGACACATGCTTATCATCCCTGCAGTGGAGAAACAAAGGGAGGAGGAGGATCATGACTTTGAGGCAAACCTGGGCTATACAGTAAGACTCTGTCTCACATAATTGGTAATGCATGTAATAAGTAAAAAAAAAAAACCCCAAACTACAACTTTGTAATCAATTCTGAGAGAGAGAGAGAAAGAGAGAGACAGAGAGAGACAGAGAGAGAGAGAGAGAGAGAGAGAGAGAGAGAGAGAGAGAGAGAGAGAGAGAGGGAGGGAGGAGAGCATCGGATCCCTTGGAACTGGAGTTACAGATGGTTGTGAGACCTCATTTGAGTGCTGGGAACTCAACCTCTGCAAGAGCAGCAAGTGCTTTTAACCCTTGAGCAATCCCTCTAGCCCCTGATATTTTTTATTAAAAATAAAGCCGGGTGTGGTGGTGCACGCCTTTAATCCCAGCACTCAGGAGGCAGAGGCAGGTGGATGTCTGTGAGTTCAAGGCCAGCCTGGTCTACATAGTGAGTTCCAGCACAGCTGGGGCTACAGGGAGACCCTGTCTCAAAAAGAGGAAAAAAAAAAGAGCCTGGTGTGGTGTTGCATACCTTCAGTCCCAGCACTCCATAGTTTGAGGCAGAAGGAGGTGAAATCAAGGCCAGCCTGATCTACATAGCAAGTTCCAGCTGTGACTACAAAGATACTCTGCCTCACAAAAGGCCAAAAAAATATATACAAAAGAAATTCATTCTTGTAATACAATAAATCTTGTTTCACTCATAACTTTAATAGAGATTATCATAGATGTTCAGAGAAATGATGACAGGAACCATGAATTGGTTTTGCAGATTTCTTAAGCATCTAACAAAACACTTCTTCCATTTTTAACTTATTTCTTCAATACACACTTATTATAAATAAAGAATTTCCTAGAAAGAAGATGTAAAGAGATGATGAGTTTTACTTGGTTCATTCTTTCATTGAATTAAGGTGCTTTAGGAGGTAAATAGCTCTCTAGTTGTGAGGTGCAAAAAGATCAACCTCTACTGAGATCATATCCACTTGGTCTGCAAACATTAACAAGTTAAAGTGGCAAAGATAAAGAGCCAGTAACTCAAAACTACTTTTACAAGCATGCATATATGTGTGTGTGCCTGATGTATGCTTGCTGTATGCTTGCTGTATGCTTGCTCTCTGTGTGTGTGTGTGTGTGTGTGTGTGTGTGTGTGTGTGTTTAAGGCAGGAGTGTGGTGGGCAGTATGGGGAGTGTAAACATCTTAGGGGCCAGTCTTGTAAGAAAGTGATATTTGGGCTGGGTAAGTGTTTGCCTCTAGCCCAGGAGTCATGCTAAAGACATACTTAATGTGTATATGCAGATAGAGATACACCCAACACTTTTACATGCTGACAGATGACTTTGGCTATGAGAGGAACATGACAGAACATGACAGAGAAGAAAAAGAAGGACTTTAAAGACTCAGGGAAATGGTCACTACCATCCTGTCTCAAAAGTGATGTGTATAACTTGGGTAAGAAGGCCTTTTCTTAGCTACTTTCTCTTCCTAAAAATCTCAAGCTTCTTTCCATATTAACAAAAAGAAAACACCACCCTAAGCACACAACTCCTTTTCAGTTCTCTCTGAGGCTGTGTTTGCAAGTTTTGTAATTACAGGTTTCATGCATTTTTGCCATTTGAGTTGAGATCCATTTGAGCAAAGAAAGATCCTGTAGGATTGGAATAAGAAGTTTTTCTACCAGATCATCTTATTGACATAGCTTCTTTTCAAATTTCCATTATTTTGAGAATTGGTTAATTATGAGGTTACTGCAGCTGGAAAAAGAAAGTTGTAATTTCTGTATGCAAATTGTCTCAGCATGTACTGTACACTAGCCTCTGCAAATAGGATCCAAGAGATCTGGTCTCATATAGCTTTGAGATCCCATTCTCTGTTCCTCAGCCTAACAGACTGCTGCCTTCAACAGATGTGTATTAAATAAATGAAAATATGTGAGAATATCATTTAACAGAGTTTTAAACGTTTTACATCATTATACATTTTCTTCCTTCAATTAATTCTTATACAGGCTGGGCAAGTCTGGAGCTGATTAGCTAGAGGTAATTCTAACAGTAATGTGCAAGCCTTAAGGCCAAAATGTGCATTTTCATTTATTTTTATTTCTTCAATCAATCCTGAATACAGAGAAACTCACGTAACGGGTTTTCCCCAAAGATATTTTCAATGCAGGAAAGCCGAGGTATTATGCAAACGAAATTTTCCATGAACTAGAATCAGGAGAAGCTTAAAATTAAACTTTCCATTTAACAAGAGCGATGGAACTGAAGACTTAGTTTTTAAAATTCATCAAGTCACTTTGGAAAAGGCAGTAAACACAGCTTCTGGAGACTGGAGAACCCCATTTGGCTATGGCCACCATTAGTGATAGTATTTCCATTAAATGACATGACTTAGTGTTCTGTTCTACAGCCTTCTTTGTAAAACAGAGCTTGTACAGAGTTGCTCTGTTAAGAGCATGCTTGAGAGGATCTGATACCAAAATGGTTACCGGTGGCATTTTGCACTGGAGCTATCAGCCATCCCTACCAAAAAGTCTTTGGGTGCATTTCATACTATTATTTTTGCCGTGCCTTGTCTGATTAACAGTAATGTTTCTTTCTATAAGAGGTTCTTAAGAAAATTACATTGAACTCAAATAGTGAGGTTTCCAAACAAGTGTTACAACATTACTACATACAAATGACAAAATAAACTTTTAGCTAGTTCTTTAATGATAAGGAGAACTATGGATCATATGTGAAAGCTGACACTGCTCATGTGAAATTTTAAGTCACTTGGATCCTGGACATTCTTTCCAACAAAATAGAAACAGCCGTTCTGGCAATATGCTTTTTCAGTGCAAATGACTTCTCAACCCATAATAAGATGACGCTAATGGTACTCATATATTTTTAAGTTGTCTTAATTTGATCATAAAATAAGTCAGTAAACGTTTTAAATTTTTACAAGCAATAATAGCCTGTGGTCTGAAAGACATGCTTGACATTTCATTGTGTGCATGTTGCTTACTGTAAAAATTTCTTCCACATGATGAAAGTATTAAAGCCTTACTTAATAGCCATTTTTGGCAACTGGAGAATCATTTTGTGAGATTCTCATTTCTGGCTCTAAAATGTCATTTCTCTATGTCCTAAAAAACAGTCACTATGTTGACTTTGATGAGATTAACACAGGACTAGTTAATAATTCACAATTGAGCTTTGTAGTTAAGTCCAAACATGATGCAATATTTTCAAGTATGACTTAAGTAGTATACAAGTACTTACTGCAAAAGATTTAGTTAGGCCATTCAGGTTTGAATTTTCCATTCCCCTACAAGACCAGAGGCAAGAAATTATAAAATAAATGTTAAGAATTAGAATTCCCATATACATAACTGAATGTAATATGAAACCATATTTTTTGTGGTTAAAGACTTGCAAGGATTAAGGACCTACAACAGAACAAAATAATTATTTCTGTACTTTTAAGAGAACATATGATTTAGTTTAACTTTTAGTAAAATGAACATGTGTATCAGAGCAAAACTAAATGATTTATATGTAACTAACAGATAAGAAAAGTCAATAACTGGTACCTTTTGATGTTATATAAACGTTCATCATCTATATGTGTGTGCATGTATTTTTCATTCAATCCCCAAATTCATCTTATTTACCAATACTCTTATAGAGGCTGAAGAAATGTCTCAGCAGTTAAGAGCACTGAGTGCTCATGAAGAGGACCAGGGTTTGGTTCCCAGCACCCACAATGTGCCTAGCAATCATCCTTAACTCCAGTTCCAGGAGGTCAGCTGCCTTCTTCTGACTTCTGCAGGCATTGCATACCTTATGTACATGCAGGTAAAACATTCGTATACATCAAAAAAAAAGAAAAATAAGTAAATTTAATAAAACAATATTCTTACAAATTTTCTAACCAAAGACAGCACCTATCTTATGAAATAATAAGCACAACATTGGAATAGGAAGTGTTTGTATATATTAGGACATATTCTATTTTGTGTGATGATAAAATGTTACTTATAATCTTACATAATTTATTAGTGTTTGTGGAAACACTTATTCTTCAGGCAATTCCTTTTGAAACTTTTACTCAATAAAATGTAAGTACTAAATATTTAAAAAGTCTCATTGATAATTGAATTATCATACTAAACGAATTTATCTAGAGAACACCATATTTATTTATTTAATGAGTTAAAATGGACGAATAAAACAGCTTGACTTTACAGTTGATGCCAATACATAAAGCAGACTTTAAATACAGAAATCATTACTTAATCAGATATTCTAATGTTCTGATGGAAATTTTTAATCATGCGTTTCTGAATTTGGGCTTTAAAGATTTGTTCCTCTCTCAAGTCACTGTGCCCTCTAGACTACCAGTTGCTTTGGTATAGGAATGTCCCCATTTAAAGCGATTTAAAATAAGATTTTCAGCTAGATCTGTAGCATCTTAGAATGCAGCCTGTTGCACTAAAAATTCTCCTCCCCCCTGAGAGACCTGAGCTCATTCAGGGTCTCAAGGTTCTAACACACATTGACAAAACTGACATAATACCATTTCTTTGTGTTTTGCATAGTTTTATGACATCTGGGAAAGGGAGACTTACAAAGGCATGAATTCTCATAGGCTTTTTCTTCCCCATATTTGAAATGCCCATGCACAATCAGCTCCTCCCATCCCTGGTCTCCACCAGCTTTTCACATGCTGTTCATGGCTCCATTTTCAAATGATGACTCCCTGTTTTCACTGTCTGTCCTTAGACCTGTCCCCTCCTCTTGCAATTGAAGCTGACTGATTGGGTGGGAGGAGTGGCTGTCTTGGAGGACACGACTGTCCAAAACAGATTCATAGGAAGGATTTGTGGTCATGTCATAATCTGCAAACAAGAGAATGGAATGGTGATGGCACAAGCTTTACCTCAGGAGTCAGAGGTAGGTACAATTGGCTGTTCTTCTCAATGGTGTCCTGTACCAGAGACCATTCTAAGAGGCTGCTTTAGATGAGATTCTAACATGATATTGACAATGACACCTTCCATTTTCAGTTAAAACAAGCATATCATCTGTACCTGTACCCTGCTCATTTCATGGAATGTTGAAAAGATTGTGAGCAGTCTTGGGTGCATGGTAAGGGCAGCTGCTTACGGGTAGTATCCATAATTTAGAAGAACTTCAAGCCTGAGAAAGGTTCATGTGGTAGAGAATCACCTGCCTATCTAAACTTTTATGTTTCAGAAAATGAAATCTTAGGTTAAGTCACTGGATATTGTGTGTCTCTGGCTATATTGTCATTAGTTCAAAGGGCAACATTTTATTGGTGAACTTTTCATTGTCTTCTTTTGTGTCTTATCCACATTGCATTGGACAAAAATATTAAGGCTGAAATGGAAGCTCAGATATCTTGATAGTCATAAATGAGATTCCAAGAGCATTAAAAAATTTAGCTTGGCTCTCTCTGACCCACAGGCCTCTATCTATGGGGTAAGGCCATGGTGCCCCCATGCCTTGACTCCCCCAGCCTCAGTCACCATCCCATCTCCCTTGACAGTCTCTCCTCCTAGCCTGGGTCCTGTCCCATTCTTGGTGCCCCAGACACTTGGGGAACCACTGCTTCCTGATCCTTTGCATCCAGAACAACTCAGTTCCTTCTCGGGTCCCCAGGAGCAATCTGTGCCTCACCATGCCCTCACCTCCATCTACTTCCCTGGGCCTGTACTACTCACCAGCCTCTTTCCTGGAGGCCAGGGCTAACCTTTCCTCTTCCTGATCCTTTGCATCCAGACCAACCCAGCTCCTCAGTGCAGTCCCCTGGAGCCCTTAGGACCACTTCCCCCCACCATCTTCCTTTGATCTCTGGGTGGCACGGCCACCAGCTGCCCTAGACCAGCATCTTTCCTGGGCCTGGCTCCCAGGCCAGTCCAGCCCCCAAATTCCTGAGGCCAAAATCTTTCCTGGAGGGATCCAGGCCTTAGGAGAAAGCCTGAAAATATCTGACCCTCATCTGATTTGGGCCTCTGTTGGAACTCCTGAAGACAAAAGCAATCTGGCCAATCCAATATAAAATCAAGAGAGAACCGGAAGCTTAAAGGAACCAGGTTTTCATGCCCCAAAAGTAAACCAAAAACACACATAAAGTACACAAAAAGAAGCAGACGTAAACTTGAAGGATTAAATCTCACACAAGAATCATAAACTACAAAAGAAATTTGCATGCCAAAATCACAGAAAAAATAATAACATGAAAAACCAAAATAACATATCCCTACCAAATACCAATAGTCCTCTAGAGGAGTACAATGAGAAATACCTACTGATAATGAAGGACATGGAACTCAAAAGAACAATTATAAACATGATGAAAGAACTCAGTGAATTTAAAGAACACG
>NW_008335583.1:1406716-1408188 GCF_000622305.1 Nannospalax galili | reverse complement strand
CTGAATGAACTCAGAAAAGAGTTAGAAATATTGAAGAATACACAGGCTGAAATGAAGAAGGAAGTGAGACACTCAGTAAGCCAATTAGAAACAACAGGAGAAAGCCTCACCAATAGGATGAATGAAATGGAAAACAGAGTATCAAGACTGGAAGATAAAGTGGAAGAACTAAACCACTCAAGCAAAGAATATGAAAAATTTAAGAAATCACAGGAATGCAATATTCAGGAATTGAGTGACATCATAAAAAAACAAATTTATGAATCATAGGCATACAAGAAGGAGAAGAATCTCAAGATAATGGCATGGACCAGATCTTCAACAGAACCATGGAAGAAAATTTCCCAAAATTAAAGAAAGACATACCCATACAAATAGAAGAAGCATAATATAGATCACCAAACAGACAGGACCAGAAAAGAAACTCTCCACAGCACATCTTAGGAAAAAGCCTAAACGTACAAAACAAAGAGACAATACTAAGAGCTGCAAAAGAGAAACAACAAATCACATATAAAGGAAAACCCATTAGGATCACAGCTGACTTTTCAGTGCAAACTATGAAAGCCAGAAGAGCCTGAACAAAAGTATTCCCAGATTTAAATGACCAGAGATGCCAATCCTGATTACTAAACCCAGCCAAAATGTCTGTTATAGTTGAAAGGGAATGAAAAACTTCCATGACATAAATAGGCTGAAGGAATTCATGTCCATAAAACCAGCCCCTCAGGGAGTTCTGGAAACAACACAAAGAGCTGAAGAAAAGAATGACTATACCCTAAGAGTTGCGGAAAGAAATTCAATGAAGGTATAACTGTGGAAAAGTACAGCTATATCAAGAATGTAAACAGAAAAAAAAATGACAGGATTCAATACTCATCTTTCATTAATAATGTTAAATATTAATGGTTTGAACTCCCAAGTAAAAAGACACTGACTATGTGCATGGATTAAGAAAGAAAACACATCTTTTTGTTGTCTGCAAGAAACTCATCTCACTTTCAAGGACAGACACTATCTCAAAGTGTAAGCATGGAAAAAAATATACTAAGCAAATAGTACTAAGAAAAAAGCAGGTGTAGGAATTCTAATATCTGACAAAATCAGCTTTAAACTAAAATTAATCAGAAGAGATAAAGAGGGCCACTTCATTTTGACAAAGGAGCAATAAATCAAAAAGATTTTACAATCACGAAAATATATTCACCAAACTCTGGTGCACCCAACTTCATAAAAACAATACTACAGGACTTTAAGATCCAGATTAACCCCAACTCATTAATAGTGGAGGATTTCAATACCCCACTGTCTCCAGTAGATAGGTCAACAGGGCAAAGAGTTAACAGAGAGACACCTGAATAAACAATACCATATATCATATGGACTTAATAGACATCTACCGAGTATTCCACCCAAGCACCAAAGGACATACTTTCTACTCAGCACCCCATGGAACCTTCTCCAAAATCGAC
>NW_008335583.1:1393133-1406624 GCF_000622305.1 Nannospalax galili | reverse complement strand
TAAGGCTCAAAATCAACACCCGAAGAAGCCCTAATCACCACATGAACACATGGATATTAAACAACACACTCCTGAATGATGAATGGGTCAAAAGAGAAATTAAGACAGAAATAAAAGTATTCCTGGAATTAAATGAAAAGAACACTAAAACACAACAAACCTTTGGGACACACTGAAAGTGGTCCATGGAGGGAAGTTTATAGCTATAAGTACCTACATCAAAAAATCAGAAAGAACACAAATAAATGACTTAACATTGCAACTCAAGACATTTGAAAAGCAACAGCAAATGAAACCTAAACCCAGCAGACAAGAAGAAATAACAAAAATTAGGGCAGAAATTAATGAAATGAAACAAAGAAAACAATACAAAGAATCAACAAATCCAAGAGTTGGTTCTTTGAAGAGATAAACAAGATTGACAGGCTGCTAGCCCATTAAACCAAAAGTATGAAAGAGCACCTCCAAATCAACAAAATCAGAGGTGAAAGGGGAAACATCACAACAGACACCAATCTAAAAGAAATAGATATATCTAAAGGCATGGGAACCACCAAAACTAAACCAAGAAGAGATTAACAGCTTAAACAGACCCATATCACAGAAAGAAATTGAAACAGTAATACAAAACCTCCCGACTAAAAAAAGCTCAAGACCAGATGGATTTACAGCAGAATTCTATCAGACATTTAAAGAAGATCTACATCCAATACTACTTAATTTATTCAAAAATGATAGAAATGGCTGGAGAACTTAAAAATTCCTTCTATGAAGCCAGCATCACTCTAATACCAAAGCCGGGCAAAGATACAGCAAAAAAGAAAATATAGACCCATATCCTTAATGTACATAGATGCAAAAATTCTCAATAAGGTATTTTCAAACTGCATACAGACACACATCAAAAACATCATTCACCATGATCAAATCAGCTTTATCCCAGAGATGCAGGGATGCTTCAATATACATAAGTCAATAAACGTCATGAATCATATAAATGGGCTCAAACACAAGAACGACATGGTCATCACAATAGATGCAGAGAAGGCCTTTGACAATGTTCAACATGTATTTATGTTCAAAATCCTAGAGAGAATTGGACTGGAAGGAACATACCTCAACAAAATTAAAGCCATATATAACAAACCCACAGACAACATCATTCTAAATGGAGAAAAACTGGAAGCACTCCCATTGAAATCAGGAACCAGACAAAGCTGTCCACTATCTTCACTTCTCTATAACATAGTATTTGAAACTTTTCCAAGTGCAATAAGACAAGGGCAGGAAATTAAAGGAGTAATAATTGGAAGAGATCAAATTATCCCCTTTTGCAGAAGATATGATATTGTATCTAAGTGATGCCAAAAAATCCCACCAGAAAAATCCTAGAAACTATTAACATGTTCAGTGAAGTGGCAGGTTACAAAATTAACCTACAAAAGTCTGTAGCCTTTCTAAATACCAATAACAAGCAATCAGAGAAAGAGTACATGGAACCACTACCATTCAAAATAGTTGCAAATGAAATAAAATATCTTGGAATAAATCTGACCAAAGACATTAAAGAGCTCTACAATGAAAAATTTAAATCTTTAATGAAAGGAATTGAGGAAGACATCAGAAGATGGAAGGACCTCCCATGCTCCTGGTTGGAAGAAATAATATTGTGTAAATAATCATCCTACCAAAAGTCATTTATAGATTCAATGCAATCCCAAACAAAAATCCCCATAGCATTTTTCACAGAATTGAAAAAATAAATCCTAAGATTCATATGGAAGCACAAAAGACATCAGATAGCCAAACAACTCTGAGCACTAAGAGCAATGTTGGGGGGATTAGTATATCTGATTTTCAGCTGTATTACAGAGCTATAGTAATAAAAACAACATGATCCTGGCACAAAAATAGGCCCATAAATCAATGGAACAAAATTGAAGACCCAAATATGAGTACATGCAATTTCATCCACCTGATATTTGACAAAGGGGCCAAGAATATTCATTGTAGGAAAGACAGCATGTTCAGCAAACGTTCCTGGCAAAACTGGATCTCCACATGTAGAAAAATGAAACTAAACCCCTATCTTTCATCCTACACAAAAGTCAGTTCCAAATGGATCAAAGACCCCAATGTAAAGCCTGGAAAATATTGGGAAAAACCTACAAGATAGAGGTGTAGGAAAGGATTTTATAAACTGGACCTCAATTGCTCAGGAAACAAGGGCAAGAATTAACAAATAGGACCTCATTAAAATAAATAACTTCTGTACATGAAAGGAGGCAATCAGGGAATCGATCAGAAAACCCACAAATTGGGAGAAAATCTTCACCAGCGACACATGCGACAGAGGTTTAACATCCAGAATAATGAACTCAAAAAACAGAATCAAGACAAGAAGTAACCCAATTAAAAGATGGGCTAAGGAGCTGAACAGAGAGTTCTCAAAACAAGAAGGAAACCTTTCTATGTAACATCTTAAAAGATAGTCAACATCACTAGTAATAAGGGAAATGCAAATTAAAACCACTTTAATATTTCATCTTACCCCAGTCAGACTGGCTAAGATCAAGAGAACAAATGATACCAAATGTTGGAGGGTATGTGGGGAAAGGGGAACACCCATCCACTGCTGGTGGGGATTCAACCTTGTTAAACCCCCATGGAAAGCAGTGTGGAGAACACTTAAAAACTACGAATGAACCTACCATTTCACCCAGTTACACCACTCCTTGGCATATACCCAAAGAACTCATCTATTGCAGAGACACTTGTACATCCATGTTTGTTTTCACAATAGCTAAGAGAGAGAAGCAACCTAAGTGTCCCTCAGTTGAGAAGTGGACAATGAAAATGTGGTTCATTTATACAATGGAGTTTACCTCAGCAGTAAGGAAAGATGAAATCATGACATTTGCAGGTAAATGGGTGTAACTAGACTCTGTTACACTAAATGAAGTAACACAGACTCAGAAAAAAATCAACATATGTTCTCCCTCATATGTGGATCCTAGAACCAAACCCCGATAAGTGAGTATGTATCCAGACATAACTACAGGAACCCGGATAATGGAAAGGAAACAGGGAGGTAAAGGAAAAGAAAGAACCTGAAAGAGGAGTAGGAAACAGGCCTTAATAAGGGAGATATGGATAAAAATTGGGTTAGTTTAAAGGAGGGGGAAGAGAAGGGTATACAAGGAACCTAGGGGATAAAGGGAAAGAAGGAGCTCAAGAGACATAGGACTGTAGGAGAAGGGTATTATTAAGGGAGAAAGTGGGAGAAGGGGGCACCTTAAGTGGGAAAACCATGATGGAGGGATGAGATAATGCGAGAGATAAGTAATGCCTAGCTAGTTTTGAAAACCAGAGGGAACCATGTTGTTCCTATAACCTACTGACAAATTATACATACCAGATCAAGAAATATATGTCTAGGTAAGGTTTATCTGAGAATAATTGATCTTTGCCCAAGATTTATCTACATGACACACAGTAATTAAAAGTAACAGACTGGTGGAACTAACTTTCTTGGATGTTTAACAGACATACTTTGAGTCCTATTATAATTTGGTCAGAGGGACATAAAGGACTTTTTTTGCTCCTAGCTTGTTACTGGGTCTCCTCAGGCCAGCTGTGAAGACCCTAACCTGGATCAGGTCTCCTGCCGATTAGGGGGGCAAGAGGTGCGGAGTCACAACACACAGACTCTGGGAGTCGGGTGGAAGCAAGCACTAGGTGAGGTGCTGCAGGCTCGTTTAATGCAGGAGGGGGCACGCCTTATATTTCCCTTTTCTCTGCCCTCAAGTCCCTTTAGTCAGCGTATCATTTTCTGATTGGTCCATGCCACACAGTCTGTCAGCAGCGTATCATTTTCTGATTGGTCCATGCCACACAGTCTGTCAGCAGTCACTGGGTTCGTGAGCAGTGTATGGAGGCATGGGCTCCTTTTGGTGGGCTATTTGTGGACCAAGAAGTGAAGTGAATTCTCGCTGAATCCCAGGGCTCTGGGTCCGCACCATCTTTGGGGGCCTCCTGCTACACTAGCCCTCCTAGGTCAACTAGTTCCAGAGGACTATGAGAATCTCTCAAAATTTCCTGTAATTGTGGTGGTCCACCTGTCATCTTGATCATGGAGGCTGAGGAGACCCCATTAGATGGACTTGAATAAGTGTCCCGTCTACAAAGAGGAGGTCAACATGGAGGAATCATTTCCTCCATGTTTCCATGCGAAGCCAACCATAGTCAAGCAGGACCTTTGACTTATCTTTACATATGTAGAACTGGTAAAAGAAAGAGCCAGGGGTTCCTCCCAAGCCCATGTGACCCCTGAGAAACACATCCTCAAAGGACCTTAAGAATAAAAATTAATTGGTTTATGTGAGCCAACTCAATGGCCTTAAAAACCCAAAAGGGGCCAATATAATTTCTTAAGAGTCCATATGCATAGCTAAAGGCTACATAACAAGCAACAATGGCATAAAGGAGATACCTTCTTTTGAGTTGTTGGCCAGCATAGCCAAAGGTACTCCCAGACAGTAACCCAGCATAAAACTGGGAAAATGGACAACAGACCCCACTCTTATCTAAAGGAATATTGACAACTGATTGATGCTATATGAGGAACAGCTGACCCTCCTAAAACAAAGACCTCTAGAAAGGCTGACTAGATCCACCAGAAGGGCAAGTAGTGGGGAATGGCTGGGGTTGCCAACAACCCAGTAGATAGTAACAGGAATATCAGAGTATAAGGGCTCTAGTGGTGGGAGGGAGGCTATAGGAGGGTGCCACCTGGGAAATGGGTATTTAATTCAATAAGATGATTTGGGATGTTCTGTGTGACACACACACACACACACACACACACACACACAAAATCAACAAACTTTAGAAAAAGTATTCTATTTGAGGAGGAAGCATGGAAATTTACATCATGTAAATTAGTAGAGGATATAAACATTACCATTGAAATCTACCTGATAACTTTATAGACATACACAGGCACCAAGGATCCATGTAAAACTGATTATGACTAGTAATAATCAGATACATACAGATTAGAGATGCATGTGCCAACATCACACTGTTAGTAGCAAAAACAATGAGTTTTTCTGCAAGGAACAATATATTTTAAAATGAAATGGAGATCTTTTTTAAAGGATAAAAACTCATGGGGCTGAAGAGATAGCTCAGTGGTTGAGAGCACTGACCTCTCTTGCAGAGGACCCAGATTTGATTCCCAGCACCCACATTGTGTCTGCGAACTGCCCTTAACTCCAGTTTGAGGGGAATCCGAAGCCATCTTCTGACCTCCGTGGCATTGCACGACATGAGTGCACTCACTTACATGCAGGCAATACACTCATACACATAAAATAAATATAATATATATAATATATTAAAAAAAAGAAAAAATCTTTAAAAAAACTCATTCCATTTTACATCTTATACTTGTGAAAGAGATGTACTCTTGCTCTGGAGTGTGTTACTGAATATGTTAAAGCTGTAGTGAAATGCTTCTTCTAATCATGCAGTTATTAAAAATTAAAACAAATAATGATTTAAAAATTCTTCAAAGCAAAAAATTTGCTCCTTCTCCTTTAGTAGATGTGAAAAACATTACCATTGAAATCTACCTGAAAACTTTATATCTATGCTCAGATGCCAAGTAGCTCAGAAAGTAACCGACTGTGACTAGTAATAATCACATATATAGAGATTAGAGACACATATGCAAACATCTTCATGTCAGTTGCATTGAAAATGAATTTTTCTGTAAAAAATATTTAGATTTCTCAACCTAATATTTTAAATTCACTCATTATTTTAGAGAAAAGGTATTAATTCACTAATGTGTTATTTTTTTTCCAATTTGAGACAAATAAAAAGGAAAGCTAGTTTGATGATCATCTTGCTTTCACGACGAGCTTTTCCTGTCATTTTTTAAAAAATCTCTCATCCTAGGGCTTCCTACCCACCTAGCCCATCCATGTTAGGCTCTTCTGTGACTTGTTTTTGTACAAGTATGGTACATGCTGTCATAAGTGCTATGGGCTTATATGTGCAACTTCTCTGTGGTGTGAAGACAACACATTTTCCTCAAATTCCTCTACCACCTGTGGCTCTTACAATGTTTCCACCCTCTCTTCCTTAATGATTCCTGAGCCTTAGGAGGTGAGTGTCAGATATAGGTTTCCCATTTAGGCCTGAGCACTCCACAATCTCTTATTCTCTGCACATTGTCCACAGATGAATGCTGGGAGGAGAGTCGCTTTTTCCTTACTGATGTGATACCTGGTGGATGAGCAGGCTTCAGGGTATGACCCCCCTCCAAGGAGCACATGTCTTTCTCTGTAATCTTTAAAATTACCTCAGATCCTTCCTACATAGTCCCTCAAATCTCCCCAGGCACATTATCTAGAGCCCTTCAGATTACTTCAGATCCTTCCTCCATAGCCCCTAAAATTATCTCAGGTCCTATCTCCATAACCCCACAAATTACCTCAGACCCTTTCTCCCTCCATACCTATATTCATAAAGATTCATCTGACAGTCTTTACTATAATTAATCTACCCCAGTGACTAAATGCTTAATGGTACTTTCTTTTTCTTTTTGGTAGCTGAGGAACAAAATAAGATCCGTAGTACCTCAAGCTAGCCTCAAATTTTCCATGTTGCTGAGGATGGTACTGATGTCCTCATCCTCCTTCTTATAGCAAACTATAATTTATAACATGCCTCACACATCTGCCATTGTTTGGACAATACCCGTAACTGAACCTCTTCTCATTCTAAGAAGAATCACTAAAAACAAGACATCCAAATAAACATGGAAGAAGGCTAAGTTAAAAATGAAAGACATATTAAAGAATTACATTTGTCTAGGGATGTGACATCCTTGAGGCTTTCTCTAAGGTCTATGACCTCTCTAGCCATGTGTATTTGTCTATGTTTACAGTACCACACATGGTTTTCCTCACACTGAGTGGGCTTTACGTCCTGGCTATTAAGCCTCGAAGCTGGTGCGTGACTATATGGAATTAAAGTTCTACAAGCTCCTGGGACCTTGGTCATAGGAACCTACAGCAAGGGTGTCAGCATACACCAGACCTATGCAAACTCAAGCCACGAACTCCCAGTGCTGAACTGTGGAAATGGGCATCAGGTCCCAATCTTAGTTGAAGAATTATTGTCAGTTGATAACTGCTGAGTGAGGAAGAGCTAATCTTCTTAAAGGGAAAGACTCTATTTAGGCTGACTAGACCCAGGGAATGAACTTGCACTGAGGGACACCTGGGGAACTTAACTTGACACTATAGGCCTTAACACAAATGACAGAATATATGAATTCCAGTGGGGTGTTATGGGATGGTGCCAATGGGGAAGGGGGTATAAAGATGATTGATTAAGATGTTATGTATGAAAATGTATAAAAATTCAATTAAAAATATTTAAAAACTTGAAAGAAAACCCCACTGAAACAGATGTATAATAACTGAGAAAGAAACAAAGAATATGACACAACTATCACCCATGACTCATCCTCAGCTCCACTATAAGGGAATGAAACACAACACAGGTAGCTGAAATGTCAGAGAAATCATTTTTTAAAGGTATTACTGATCATATAGAAAATGAAACAAATGTGCAGGAATCAGGGAGATCAATCCAAGACTTCTACAGGTATTAAAAGTAAATGAGAGAGAAATTGGAGGCAAAAGCAAAAAACTTATTCAACAAGGCAATTGAAACACTGAAAAAGAATGAACCAGAAATTCACAAAACAAATGATCAACAAAATAAAAACCACAGCAGATATCATTAATAATATACAGCACATGCAGAAGAAAACACTCAGGGTGAATGACAAAGGGGAGACAGTAATACACACAGATATACATATGTAAAGAAAAACCAAGAATCATGAACAAAATTTCTAAGAAATCTGGGGTGCTTTCAAGAGGCCAGGCCTGAGAATTTCTAATGTAGAATACAAAACAAGATAAAATCAAATGACATGGACAATTGGTGACATTATAACAAAAACTTTCCAAACATAGAGAAAGAAGTAGGCATCCAAACAAAAGAGGTGTATAGGTTTTCAATGGACATTACCGGAGAATAGACTCATCACAGAATGCTAGAAATAGAAAGTAAAAAAAAATACTAAAATCAGAATAAGAAAAATAAGACAATATGAAAGTCTCCAACCAAAATCATGCTAAATGTCGTAAACCACAAAGCATTTTCACTAAAATCAGGAGCAAGACAAGGATGTCAACTCTCTCCATTCCTGTTCAATACAGTGCTTAAAATTTTAGTAAAAGCAATAAGACAAGTAAACGAGATAAAGTGGATATAAATAGGAAAGAAAGAAGTCAGAATATACTTATTTACAGATGGTATAATTTAATATATAAAGACCCTAAAGACTCAACCAGAAAACTTCTAAACACATTGAGTGAAAGATCAGTATACAAAAGTAACATAAAAAATCGTTGACTTTCCTATATGCCAACAAAACAAGTATAATCCTCATCAAAATTCCAAACCAGTACTTCACAGAATCTGAAAAAATAATATTAAATTTTATGTGGAAACAAAAAGACTCTAAACAAGCCTGAAGGATAAAAATCTGGTGGAAGTACAATTATCTCTGTTACATTTCAGAGCAATAGTAATAAAAACAACATGGTACTGACATACAGATACATTGATCAATGGAACATAATTATTAACCACTTTATGTTAGTCACTTTTCTGTTGCTGTGATAGAAACACTGACCAAAGCATTTTATAGAAAAAAAGAGTTTATTTGGATTATGGTTCCAGGAGAATTACAGTCTGTTGTGGCATGGAGGCATGGTGGCTGGAGGTGGCTGGAGCAGGAGCAGCAGAAGCTAAGCTGTCACATCATCACACAGGCACAGGAAGTAAGAGAGCAATTGGAGATCCAGCAAAGCTTAAGAATTCTCCAAGCCCATCCCCAGTGACATGCTTCCTTCAGGATAGCCACACCTTCTATAACCTCCCAAATCAGTGCCATCATCTGGGGACAAAATGTCTAAATACTTGGAGCCTATGGGGGACATTTTCATTCAAACCATCACACACATAAAAGACCCAAAGACTCCACCAGAAAATTTCTAAACACAGTCATCAAAGCATCAGGATAAATATTAGCACACAAAATCAGTAGCTTCCTATATACCAACAAAACAAGTGCAATCCCCATCAAAATTCCAAATCAATTCCTCACAAAAACTGAAAAAGGAGTTATTAAATGCTATATGGAAATACAAAAGACCCCCCCAATCTTGACCATTAAAAAAATCAATTGATGGTATAACCATCTCTGTTATACTACAGAAATACTGTAATGAAAATAGCATGGTACTGGCATATAAATAGATAAATTGATCCATGGAATGGAATTGAGGACCCACATATAATCCAACAATCCTACTAGCTGCTTTATTTATTTATTTTTTTTTGCAAAGAGGTTAAAAAATACACATTGGAGAAAAGACAGCATCTTCAACAAATGGTGTTGATAAAACTGGATAGCTACTTGTAGAATAATGAAATTAGATCATTACCCTGCTCAAAACATTTTTTTAAGTGGATCAAGGACCTCAGTATAACATCTGATACCCTGAGCCCAATAGGGGAGAAATAAGGGAATGCTATTCAAATTATATACCCCAAATTATATTTATATTCAAATTATATTCAAATTATAAACACACTTTCTGAACAGGACTCTGGTAGAACAACCATTAAAACCAAGGATTGATAAGTGGAACTTAAAAGCTTCTGTACAGCAAAGGACACCATCTTCTGACTGAAGAGGTTACATATAGAATGAGAAAAATATCTTTACAGCTTAACATCTAACAGAGGGATTATATCTAGAATATACCATTAAAAAAGTAAGCTATACACCAAGAAAACAATCCAATACAAATTGGGGACATGGAACTAAAAATAATTTTAAAAGAAGAAATATAAATGACTGATGATATTTTAAAAATTTCAGTATTCTTAGCCAACATAAAAAGGCAAATTAAAACTAATTTGAAATGTCATCTTAACTCAATCAGAATTGCTAAAATCAAAAGAACAGATGACAACCAGTGCTGGCATGGATGTGGGGAAATGACAATGCTTATCCACTGTTTGTGAGGGTACAAATTGGTACAGTTATTATAGATAGGTGTTGAAGTTTCTCAAACATCTAGAAATAGACCCACCATATCCTACCACAGAGATATTTGCTCATCGATGTTCATTGCTGCCCTATTCACAATAGCCGGGAAATGGAAATAGTCATTAACTGATGAATGTATAATTAAAACTTAAAATCATTACCTTTACATAATGGAAATTCAGCTGTTAAGAAACATGAAATCAGCTGGGTATGGTGACACAAAACTTTAATTCCAGCACCCAGGAGGCAGAAACTGGTAGATCTCTGATAGATTGAGGCCAGTTGGTTGACATAATGAGTTCCAGGGCAGCTAGGGCTATAGGGAGGCTATCTCAAAAAACACTAAAACAAACAAGCAAAAGGAAATAAGAAATCATGAAATTTGCAGCTAAATGTATGGGATTGTAAACTATCATTCTGAGTGAGGTAACCCACACCCAGAAAAACAAATATCACACATTCTATTTCATATGTAAATGTTAATTTTAAATATTTATATATGTGTGTTTAAAATTAAAATACCTATAGTAGCCAGAAAACTACTAAGGGATCATGGGGACTCATTCAAAGGGGGGAGAGATAGCAAACAGGTCAGTAGTATAAAAGGGTAATGGGAAAAATGTAGCAAAAGAATTATGTGGAGTAGGGGTTACAAGGACAAGGTAGAGGAAGGAATATAGGCAATAGCAATAGAACTTTGCAAAGGTCATATGGAAACACACCAGTGTAGAAACTTCCTAAATACATACAGATGAATACATGAAGAGAGTTGAAATTATTACCTTATAACAGAGGTACAACGCCCCCCGCCCCCCCCCATACGACATAGGCTATTAACTAAAAAGCCGCTGCAGGGAATAGGTTATCTCTTTTGGAACTGTTGGCCAGGGTGTGGAACAAACCCTAAAGATTACAGGCCTTTGCCAATGCTCTTTGTTATCCTCCATCCTCCAGAACTTGATAACACAGTTTCTGGGGGCTGGAGAGAGGCTCAGTGTTTAGGAACACTTGTTCTGCAGAAGACCCAGGTTCAGTTCCTAGCACCCACATGGTACCTAACAACCATCAAAAATTGCAGTACCAGAGGATTTATCACCCTCTTTTGGCTTCCATAGGCATTGCACACTTGGGCGCACATGCAGGCAAAACACTCATTTACATAAAAATAAATATATAAAAATTTAAAAGCATTATTTCTGAAGATCCCACATACCAGAGTCACAGAATATGGAGAAATCAAGCTGGTACCAGACTGGAAGCTTGATCCCTACTGTCTAGCTTCCAGTCAAAATTTGAGTTAATTGTTTCATCTTTACACAAAAGTATCCCAACCTCTACTCAAAAACACTCCTAGCTGGAAACACGTGCTTTTATTTACATTATTTGTTGTTTTTGTTATTTATTTGTTCATTGTTATGATTTTCTGTCCTTTGAAACACAATTTCTCAGTCTTGAATGCAGCTTCAGTTCTGGGCACATCAGTAGTCCACATTATGAAGTCCTAACAGCCTGAGCTATGTAGAGTACTTCTGATTTTTGTTTTAGGGTTTCTTTTTTTGTGTGTATGTTTTTAGGATTTTACTTTTATTTTCTTGTGTGTCTATGCCACATGCATGCATGTGAAAAGGGGAGCGTATCTCCAGGAGTGAGCAGGAAGTAGTGTTCCCATGGAATAGGAAAGCACAGTGTGGTGGGAAGTTTAGAGGTGGGAGGGCACCGGGTCCATGGAGGATGCCTGTCCCTTGGGGGAAAGGGGTGGTGGCCGCAGGGGGTACGAAGGACACTGTAGTCTTAGAAGTGTCTTTTACTAAAGGAGACCAGATTTTGAGGCCCCATAAGGAGCCCTGACTTAGGTTTCCACAAAAGTCGCCTGCTGTGATGTTAATGAGGGAGTGACAGCAAGAGACATTAGGGGAGGAGGGGTTAAGGACTGGGCTGAAGCAAAGCGATCCTGCAAGTGACCATGTGCCGTTTCTGGGAATGGACGCATGAATCAATTCCATGGTGGGGAGACAGAGGGATTCATCAGTAGTAAAGAGAACTGGGAAAGCAGGTGACTATTCATCTAAAGAGAGGATCAGAGGTGGTAAGGGGACCAGTGCCCAGACATCTGAAGCCTGGGAAGATGCACAGCCAAAGGACAAAAGGGTGCCAAAGATAATGAAGCCAGAAAACGATGTCATGGTTTATCAAACTCGCAGTCGGCCCCAGTCTCCTGATGGGTTTCTGTAGCTGGTCGTGTTTGGCCTCAGCCAATGGGCTTTTAGCCAGGAGGGATTTAAGTGTCCTGTTGGTCCTTTCAACAATGGCTTGTCCTTGTGGGTTATAGGGAATACCAAAGGTATGTTTGATTCCCCAGGAGGAAACAAATTTATTGAATTCTTGAGAGGAATAAGTAGGCCCATTATTAGTCTTAAGCACCCAGGGTATGCCCATGATTAACATGGCAGACTTTATAGCTTTAATGGCATGTATAGTCTTTTTCCCTGAGAGAGCTAAAGCATAAGTAAGGGAAGAGCATGTGTCAACTATAACATGAACGAATCTCAATTTCCCAAAAGGGGGATAATGAGTCACGTCCATCTGCCAAATGGCATTGGTATCAAACCATGGGGATTCACTCCTCCCCTGTTAAGGGGCCTGAGAGGTGTAAGTGGGGCACATGTAGAACATGAACAAACAAGTTGCTTGCATTGGTATGCGGGGATTCCTGGGAGGAGTTACGACTGATATCCAGAATATACAAAGAATTCAAGAAATAAAGAAACAAGAAAATAAATGACCTAATAAAAAGATGGGTTATAGGAGGGTGTCATCTGGGAGGTGGGTGTATAGATGAATAAAATGGTTTGGGATATTCTATGTGATATACACACACCCAAAATATCAACAAATTTAAAAAATGAATTATATTTGAGGAGGAAGCATAAAAACTTACATCATGTTAATTGGTAGAGGTGATAAAAATTACCATTGAAATCTACCTGATGACCTTATAGACATACACAGGTGCCAAGGATCTGAGTGCAACTGATTATGACTAGTAATAACCAGATACATACAGATTAGAGATGCATGTGCCAACATCACAGTGTTATTAGCACAAAAAATGTGTCTTTCTGTAAGAAACAGTATATTTTAAAATGAAATGGAGATCATTTTTTAAGTTTAAAAACTTATTCAATTTATGTCTCACAGGGTTTATACTGAGATCAATTTTGTATAACTGTATTAATTCAACAGTGAACTTAAAAATTTTATAGCCACTTTTGAAAAAGATG
>NW_008335583.1:1368465-1393071 GCF_000622305.1 Nannospalax galili | reverse complement strand
TCTTAAAACAGAGTTCTTAAATGAAGAAATAAAATTTGCTAAGAAGCATCTTAAAAGTGTTCAACATCCTTAAAAATTAGAGAACTGAAATTAAAATAACATTAAGATTTCATCTTACTGCAGTCTGACTGACTGAAATCAAGAGAACAAAAGACACCAAATGTTGGTGAGGATATGGAGAAAGGGGAACGCTCATTCACTGCTGGTGGGAATGCAAACTCATGCAGACACTACAAAGCAGTGTGGAGAACCCTTCAAAAATTAAAAATGAATCTACCGTATGATCTGGTTATGCCACTCCTTGGCAAACTCACAGGACTCATCCTACTGTACAGATACTTGTACATCCATGTTTGTTGCTGTTCTTTCCCAATAGTGAAGAAATGGAAACAACCTAAATGTCCCTCAAAGATAATGAAAAATGTGGTAATTTACACAATGGAATTCTACTCAGAGATATGAAGAGAAAAAATTATGAAATTTTCAAGTAAATTGATGGGTCTTGAAATTGTAGTAACAAGAGAAGTAGCACAGACTCAGAATATCAAGAGTTGTATGTTCACCATATCATCTGTGAATATCAGCATCAATCCCTTATATGGGAGTATATATCCTGATGTAACAACAGGAGCCAGGAAAATGGAAAGGAAGCCTGGGGGTAAAGGGGCAGAAAGAGACCCAGGGAGGGGCATAGTAGGAAACAGGGGTTACAAAGAGGGAAATGGGGAAAAGGGGACTATTCTATTGGGAAGGGTGGCGGGAAGGACACGCAAGAAACCATGAGGGTAAATGGGAAGAAGGAACACAAGAAAAGGGTAGTAATAGCAGACAGGTGTTATCAAGGGGAAAGTGGAGAAAATGGGGCACTTAAACTGGGGAGGGAAGAGGGAGGTTAGACAGGGAGAGAGAGAAGAGATAAATAAGGCTTCAGTGGTGTAAAAAGCCATAGGGAAATGTATACCTCTTGAAAAATACACATACAATATCTGAACATAAGTGCATGTGTATATCAGAAGGCTATATAAAAAGAAACATAGTGCCAGACAGGAGAAATATCCCTTCGAATTGTTCAGGGTAATCCAAGAGACTCCTGAAAACACAGGTTATTCCCATAGCCCTTGATTAGCTCTAAGAATTTGAAGTTGCAACCCCATTGCTGAAGACAGGACATACTTTGGACACAGGACTTGGAGCAATGGAGCTGGAATTGACTTAGAAGCCTGTTCCCTGAAGACTAGCTCTCATAGTTCTAGAGGATACTATTCAAGTTGCTAAGGGATAAAATCAGTCAATGGTTCAACCCAGCTATAAAGCCATATAATCACAAAGATTGGCACAGCAAGCTATCTCTATTGGTGCAGTAGTGGCAATTTTATCTAGGGGTTAATCAACAGCTATCTAATTGAACTTAAAATTCTCTCAAATGGTGGTAACTCATGGTTGCACAGTAAACATAGCCAAATACATGTGGCTGGAGTGGTCATAGACACCAGAGAAAACCCTATTTCATATCTCTAGACAAATGAAATTTCTCACTGTATGCTAAATATGGATCCTTCTATTTACAAACAAGTATATCATGCACCACTCATCAAAGAAGCTTGCTTTCCTTTCTGAGGGAGTACACTGAGGGATTGATAACATTGTCTTGATTTCCATATATCTTAAATTTATTTCATTGCTAAAAAGACATTTAATGAAAACTAGAAGATGATCGTTCCCTTTTTTGACACTGTATTTTTTTTTTCTTGTCCACGCAGATGTCTAAACTTTTGCATCATGAATTTCTGGCTATCTAACTTTAAAGATAAGCTCCTTTAAAGCCGGGGGAACTAAGAAATTCAAGATTTGTTTTGGAAATTAGATTAGGAAAGAAAAAATACTAGGACCTAATTTACTCTTTGTCTTAATAAGTGGGGTAAAACATGAGCACACATCCCTTTGAAGTAGGTTGTGGACAGTGACATTAAACATCTTATTGCAAAGGCAGCGTAACTACACATCGACCTATTCCGTTGGCTGTTTCCACAGCTATGTCCACATACATCCAGAACACTTGTTTGATTAGTTTCACTGATTTAAGGTTTTAAACAAGTCCATTGTTTCAGAGTAGTGCTTTTAACGTATGCAACAGTTAAATACAAACATCCCTTTGGAAAAGGCTAAAGTGCTTACAGTGTCTAATAACAGACTCGCTCTTCCTACAAAAACGTTTGATCAAATCATTTCTTGAAACAATCTACTGCACCACACATGAGTAAAGATCTTGCTCAGTCTTTTCGTGGGTCAACGGAGTTAGGAAAGGCAGTGAAGCATCAGGAGTTCATGGCTTTGCACATTCCAAATATTGCTGACCAAATACTCTGAATTTTTAGGAAAAATACCCCTGGATTAAATAAAATATTTGATGTAAAGACACATTGCTGGATGGAAGCTCTACTTTTTTTCTTAACAGCAGTGTCCCATTATTTTTTAAGAGCTTGTTTGAACAATGGAAGTATATTAGAGAAAAAAATCAAGAGGCACCGTAAGGCTGGATTCAGAAATGGCTGGTGTAATATCATCAAACCAACAGCAGGAATTATTGTCACCGATTTTAGCCAGATTTTACAGGAGAGTCGAATATACATGATTTCATTAATCAAATGATAATATTTTCATAGCTACATTTAAATTAGTGATAGCCTGTATATTCAAAATTTGTTTTGCCAAAGACAATTTTAGCTTCATATTTGAAAAAAAATGCATGCTTAGGGAATTGAAATATTAGATGATTATTTGGAAAGTAAAGTGTTCAGCCAACTTCTGTGATGCATAGGCACCTCTTATGGAGCATCTCTGATGTGGCATCTCAAATTATCTGGACTCCCTTGGCATTATAGCCCTTCACTTTCTACTTGTTTAAAAAAATTCCTTAAGTGCAAACATGTTTTAATGCTCTTTCTTCCAATTTACTAATCTTACTGTTTACTGTTATTTTTAAAGGTTCCTGATGCTGACCCTTTCATTTCTAGACTTCTCATGTGCTTTTTTCTGTTTCTCGTCTTTTGAAAGATTTCTTCTTTTCATCTGTTTTGCCAATTTCTTCATTAAGTTTTCTCAAACTATGAGCCAGTGTATGTGTTAAATGTTCTTATTGAACATTGCCTCTTCTATTTTACTATTATTTTTAGTTCCAGTAATGTTTAAGCTTTAATATTTCAACAGTTATTGATCTTTTATAAAACAATGTTAGAAATGTTATAATATATTCTGAATTAGTAAAGACTGTTATTTACAAATAAAATAATTCTTGATTCTTGTGCTCAAAAAGAATAATGTTTGTGCTAAGCTCTATATTCAACATACTAGAAATTCTCTGACATAAAATATTCTGGGGTGTGTGAGTGAATGTGTGTGATTTGAAGCTTCTAAGAATGTCCTTAGGTGGTTGCTCAGGGGAAATGTGGATTAGTATTTACAACAGAATTTCCTTCAACCTTTTTTAAAATTTGTGCCTTTATTGTCAGTGTTCTATTCTTAGACACATGCCATTTAAATGCGGTTTTTGTCATGAGTTCCTCTACACTAAATATAACTAATGAAGTTATTTTCTTGTTCCTTCCAAATATCACCTTTAAGCTATATTGACAAAGTTAATAATTTAATTGTCTAAGTTGTCTTTTTTTTCTAATTTTCTTATCTGCTCAATGATTCCAGCATCTCAAAGATGTAATCATATTTTTAGTGATTCTTTAGCTCTGCAGTTGGAGAGTCATGTATAACTGTTGCTCCTCCCAGATCCCATCATTCACACCTTGGTCTTCTTTTGACTGTGTCTGCCCTTACCACAATTGAAACTGATAATGACCATCAGCAGTATGCTTTTTTCTGTACCTCTAATCTCACTTTCTTTTGAATACTTATCACTAATTTTAAGTCAATGATGTTGGGGTTGAGAAGTATATTAATATTATAATAAGTGCATAGGAAAGAAAAGAAGCATTGCTTTTCTTTCTTTTGTTCACAGAAAGGCATGTGTGTCAGTTTCAGGTTCACAGCAATGAGCAAAAGGTATGAATATTTCCCATGTACTGCACACCCCAACTGTGGACAGCTGGTCCCTTCACCAACCTTCCCACAGAAAGGCACATTTTTCCTCCCGATAGCCCTGTGAGGCCATCTCATCATCATTCAGAGTTCACAGCTTATGGCGTCTCCAGTCTCAATGACATGAATCCACCACTACTGCCAATTACACAAAAGTTCCCCTCAACCCACCCACAGATCTCATTCCCTTTTGCATCAGAAACAAGACTCCTGTATATAGGGTGATGGAAACTCATGACCATGTATGATTATCTTTGCTGGGTCTGAATTTTGAAAACATATACTAGCTGCAAAATTTAAATTTTACTTTATATGATGCCTTTATCAAATTTATGATTTTTGTTCAGTTATGTTAAATAAATACTTATGGGCTGGGTATGGTGGCACACACCTTTAATCCCTGCCCTCACGAGGCAGAGGCAGGATGATCTCTGTGAGTCTGAGGCCAGCCTGGTCTGCATAGTGAGTTTCCAGCCAGCTGGGGATATAAGGAAGACTTTGTCTCAAAAAACCTAAAAATAAATAAACCGATACTTGTATAAGTCAAAAGACTTTTTTTTCTTGAGAAAATTGTCGGTCGATGAAATGACTGGGTACTAGGTATGAAAAGTTAAATATATTTATTCAAATTATTATTGTTAACATCAGTTATTTTTAGATTTCTTTAGATTACTTTTGTCACTATGCTATGAATTTAGACTTATAAATTGTAAAGAAATTGAAATTCATAAAATGAACATTGATTGACAATAAAGTGATCTGTGGAGCAATATGTACTTTAGCCTGGTGATCACAGCACAATCCCCAACTCAAACTGATCTACTCACTTATTTTGTATTGTCATATGTCCATTTTGATGGCTAAGGGAATTCTCACATCGCACCATCTGTTTTATCATTCTTCTATAGTATCATCAAACACATTCAGAGTAACAATATTTATACTGAATTCCAACTCAGATCACCCAAACCAAAATCCAGAGTATCAAAGTTCATCATGTTTAGAAGGAAAGGCATTTACAAAAGCATCTTAGGGGGTCCTAGCATATGCTCAAGTATAAAAAAATTTCTTACCGGATGTGGTGGCACAGACCTTTCATCCCAGCACTTGGGAGGCAGAGACAGGCAGATCTCTGTGAGCTCAAGGCCAGCCTGGTGTACAAAGTAAGTTCCAGGACAGCTGGGGCTACAGGGAGGCCGTCTCAAAAAGACCAAAAAAGAAAAAGAAAAGAAAAAATTCTCTCTTGTGTTTGATTAAACATAATTTAGGTATTTCAATAAGCTACAATAATTTCATGTTCAGGCAATCATATTACATATGAAGAAGTCATGAGGGAGTACTGCTAGCCTGGCTTCCAGCTGATGAGCCTGGCAGTTGCACTTATGAGGAGTGTCAGTTATCGTGGAACCTGTGTCATATGGGAACCTTGCATATTGATAATAACATAAGATTGAATTTTGGAAGGGCAATGGATGGGTCATGAGAATATTTGAAGGAATGGTTATACTGAACTGAGCTTTGAAGAACGAGCAGGATTTGTTAAGATAAATGAGCTATAAGAACATTTTTTAAAAAGGAACAACAAAGAAACCAAAACTAGGGTGTGAAATAGTGTGTATTTGGGAAAATTCCATCTGTGAAATGTAGGACAAGACTGATAGAAGACAAACTGAACAGCAGTAGGTTGGTAAGCCATGCAATTTAGTTTTAATTTTGTCTTGTCAATTTTACTTCAACACTTAGTATTTCAAAGGGAAATCAGACAAAACTTAAAACAGCTCAGGCCAGTGTTGGAGAATTTTTGGCCTTTTTGATGGAACTTTGAGGGAAGCAGAAAGGAGATGAAGTTATGGGAGAGAGATAGTGGAGGACAGCCTGCTGATCCACTGCTGTTCTCAGCATGCTGGTTCAACCCCTCACTTCAGGCTTTCTCCTAGACAACAGGAATGAAGGTGGACAGTATGGCTAGCCTAGGACTTCCCTAGATTTGCCAGTAGGAAGAAATTTAAGCTAGCTCAGGAAGGGAAAAGCACATTGTGATAGATTTAGACTGAATCAATTTCCTATTCTTTATCCAATCACTGTAGCCAAGGAAAGCAGGTTATATAGAAGTCTGGTGCTTTCATTTGAACCTCAAGATTAGAAGGGGAGCTGTTTCCCAAGAAGAGAAGTAATTGCTGTAACCATAAGATAGATATATCAAACAAAAATGTTGACACTGATAATGAAGCCATCTGCTGTCAAGCTTGCCTACTGCCTACATACCTGCAGTAGTCAAGTTGCGGGAAA
The DNA here is from genome assembly GCF_000622305.1 of Nannospalax galili. Lineage (NCBI taxonomy): Eukaryota > Metazoa > Chordata > Mammalia > Rodentia > Spalacidae > Nannospalax > Nannospalax galili. Next base: position 1,386,693 of record NW_008335583.1, on the reverse strand, counting down.
ATGTAAGCAAAATCACAGAGACATGAAAGATAATGAGGAAATGACATATAGTTAAATATTGAAAAAACTGAGGTATTATCATTTTTTTTCTGGATTCAGTAATATATTAACAATATTTTTTTCCAGAATGCTGAAATAAATTCACAAGACAGTCCTGGGAAGAATTTGAGCATTCTAGGTTTTCACGTGTATCCAAGAGCGCTTCTTGAATACGTGAGGTGGGAAGCACATATCACACAACAATATCTTCAAGATGTGAGGTGTGAACTGGATAAGTATGTCTTGGAGTTCAACATGAAGAGAACAAAACAATCTTTTCCTGAAGGCACAGATATTATTTTTTCACTGCATCTTATATAATTGTAGCTCTATTTGTTTCTGCTTGTTGGATTCTGGTTTGAGGCTTAGAAAGAATATATGGAAAGTATCTGTCAGAGGCTCTATGATTTTGAAAACTCAGCAGGCTAGACCAGTCATGTAATTAGAACTATAAAAGGCAAACACTATAAAATTATTGGTTTCATGACTAGAGAGGATTGGCACAAAATAAAACTGTAGTACTTTGTTTTCTTAATTTTGAGGACAGCTATTTATGTTTATTTCTAATAAGAATGAAATAATTCTAAGTACAATGAAAAGCTTCAACCAAGATCAGAAATGATAGAATGCACTAAATACATAAGAGAGAGCCAGGAAACATTTCTTCCTATAAGGGCCAGAAAACAGTTTAGTCTTTGCAAGCTGTAAAGTCTCTCTCACAGCTACTCAATGCTGCATTGCAGAAGGAAAGCAGCAGCAATCGATGCATGAATGAGTAAGTGTGAGTGTCTTACCAGAAAGCTCTATTCATAAATATAGGAAGCAGAGGGCACTTTTGGAGCAGTGTGCAGCAATTTGCCCATACTCAGTATAAGATAAACATAGAAGATTGCATATAATCTTACATTTCTTGTAAATCAATGGAAAATTGTTCAAAAAAAGCCAATTGCCAAGACTTTAAAACACAACACTCTCTCAAAATTATTGTATGATGTCTTATCTAGTAAACTGATAGTGTGGGGGTATATTTTGGCTATTTTTACAGAATAACTCTTCCAAACTACAGACAAGTGCTATTGTAACTCTCTCAGAATGGGATAGCATGGGTTCTTAATGTCAGATAAATGTTGAAAAGTAAAGTACAAGATCTCATCTAACATCCTGTATACATTTTAAAGAATGAAAACTATAGGAATTCAGTGTTAGGGCACTTCACGTAAAGTGGCCTTCAGCTTATCTTCCGTCGTTAAGACTGTGTCCAGTTAAGATTTCCTAACAATAGTCTGACATGGAAGTCTTCATAATTTTTCTGTAGTTGATGCTTCATCAGTTTCTATCTCAGAATGCTCAGGAATTTGGGATGGACATTGCCTTCATCAACAGCCTCAGGAAAGTTCTAGATGACACCCATGACATGTACTCCATGTGCTGTGCAGAGTTTGCAAAGCTTTTTTAGAAAAGTGAGTTCTTAGATCTTCTGTTACAGGTGAAGACTTAGTAAAATTCTGTACTTGTAAAATCACACAAAGCAACACAAAACAGAGGGAGCCTTCCTGTGGAAGAGAATGCAAAGCAAAAAGATTACAGCAGCAGGTTCGTTCCAGGTTATAGTCTCAGAATCTTTTGCAATAGGAGGTTTTGTTCAGCATTAGGATCTCTCTCTCTCCTCTCTCTCTAATATCTCTTCTCCCTCTGTTAATTCATTTTTCCCTTCTTCACACACAGTTTGTATAGTGCAGATGAGTTTCACACATACAGTGAAACTTTCGATCCTGTATTTAATTTGAATTACTACCTTTAAAAATCTGAAGGAGGAGGATACAGACATGGCTCAGTGAATAAAACACTTATCAAACAAGTGTGAGGGCCAGGGTTAGGATCCACATTACCTATGTCAGTGGTAGGTATGCATGGTGGTTGTCTGTAATCTCAGTGCTAGGGAGGCAGTAGTGCAGGTCCTCAGAGCAAGTTAACTAGCTAGAATAGTAAGATTGGGTGAGCTCTTGATTCACTGAAACACTGTGCCTCCATAAATGCTGACTGGGAAAGATAGCTTCTCTTAGGGCCTATATGTGCATACACACCTCTATGTGCATACACACATGTATAGATGTGTACTCAGACACACATGATCATGCATATACACATGCATATATACCTTCTAAGGAGAACAAAAAGTTTTTTTGGAATTGCCAGTTTCAATACGAATATGTTAAGAATATGGAAATTATCCTATTTTCATAGATGAAAAGAAAGTCTGGGGGGGTACGATGAGAAAATTTAGGCCATTATGAAAGCTTATTTCCAAGGCACTGAAGAGAGCCATGGCTTGAACAAGGGCCAGAGTCCACTGAGGAGATGGTAAAAAAAAAAAAAAAAAAACCTGAACTATGGCAGGCAAGGAACAGAAGACTCAGAGTGGCATAGCTTGAGAGCTAAAATACCAGGAATCAGGGAAAATCTTAGGTGCTTTCCCTATAATGTCAGGAAGTTTATTTCCTGAGGCTCCAGGAATATCTCACTCTGAAGGTATAAAGGACATTTTCTCATGTTTCTGACAGTGAAATGAAAAGTAACCATATCTAGACACATTGAGAGAATTCATTACCCTGTTCTTGTTTTTTTTTTCTCCTCTCCTCTGTAAGGAAGCCATCTGTCCAAGAAGGCAACTTCATCAATGTCTTGTATGATGTGGACAAGAGCTTTAGTCTACTGTAGTTCCTCACACCCTCCATTTTTTTATTTAAATTTGTTTTTATTTAATTTTTGCATATTTAATATAGAAGATCTCAAATAACCTTAATCATCTTTATATACCCATCCCCACCAGCACCCTCCCACACCCACAGTCTCCCACTGGAACCCCCCACTGGAACATTCTGTCATCTATGTTAAGGCACACTGTGTCAAGTCTATGTCCCCAGACATTCCCCAGTGCAAGTCTATCCATTGAGGTCTGGTCAGCCTATCTAGAGTCACTTATTTTAGGAAGATCAGCTCTTCTTCACCTAGCAGTAACAAGTTGCTGATATTTCTTCAGCTAAGACTTCTGTTCATTTCCCTGGTTCTATTCTGGGATTTTTCTGCTTGAGTTTCCATGGGATTTCTGTATTCTGATACCATTGCCACAAAATCATTATGAGCAGGATCCTAGGAGCTTTTAGGACTCTCCATGGCTCTAACCATCTTTCTGTCCCCACTTCTGCAATGATCCCTGAGCCCAGGGTGGGTAAAGACCCACCCGCTGCATCCTGATCCCCTGTACCCAGCTCAATCCTTCAGTCTAGTTACTCAGAGCCTTCACAGGCTGTCCCTACCCTCATCTTTCCTTTGCACACCTGTTATCAGCTCTCTATCCTGGCTGTCCCCATCCCCAACTGGCCTGGGATTCCAGAGACTAGCCTTGTTCCCTGGTAAATCTAATGCTGCCCACTGCACCTTGACCCCCCATAACCTGAGAAAATTCAATCTTTCCTCTCCACATCCTCTTCTTCTAGCCTTGCCACAGGTCCACTTTTGCTTAGTACCCCAGATCTCTGTATGCCCACTGTGTCCTGATCCCTTTCACCCAGACCAGCTCTATCCTTTAGTTTCTTAAAACTGTCACAGGCTGTCCTCACCTCCAACTAGCCTTTGCACTCCTGAGACCAGCCTTTTGCCCTGGGTGTCTGTAACCCCAACTTTCCCTGAATTGCCTAGACCATCCTTCTTCCCTGGTAAGTCTGATCCCATTCACAATGCCTTGACTCCCCTAAAACCTGAGAAATTCCAATCTCCTGGATCCACATTCTGTTCTTCTCTTACACTTAGGCACAGGAACACATTTGCTTTTAGCACTCCATATATCTGGATTAACCTCTTAACTCTGCATAGTTGTGAGCTTTCCATATTGTGCCATGTCCATTCCCCTACATTAGGACTGCTTACAGTCACTCGCACTGCTTCAGGGTTAGGCTTCACTACCAGTTAGTATGGACCCAGAAGCTTGTACACTGCCTGATATTGCCTGAATCCAGCTTCCACCTAGCAAGTGTGGAAGTGCACAGTTAGACCAAGAATGGAAACAGAAATTAAAATGACAGGAATTAATAAACACCTTTCAATAATAACTTTAAATATTAATGAAGTGAACTACCTTCTAAAAAGATACAGCCTCTTTTAATGGATTACAAAGCAAAATCCATCTTTTGTTGTCTGCACCCATCTCACCTTTAAGGACAGGCACTATGTTAAAGTGAAAGGATGGAAAAAAATATTCCAAGCAAACGGTACCTAAAAAAAGCAGGGGGCTGGAGAAATGGCTCGGTGGTTAAGAACCCTTACTGTTCTTGCAAAAGATCCAGGTTTGAATCCAGCACACACATGGCAGCTAACAACTGTACATAACTCCAGTTTCAGGGGATCCAATAGCCTCTTCTGTCCTTTATGGGCATTGCACAACATGGGTGCACTTACCTCATGCAGACAACACATACACATAAAATAAAAATAAAAAAATTGTAAAAGAAAGAAAAAAGCAGTAGTTATAATTCTAATATCTGACAAAATAGACTTCAAGCTAAAATTAATCAGAAGAGATAAAGAGGGCAACTTTACTCTGATCAAAGGAAAAATTGACCAAGAATATATTACAATCATGAACATATATGCACCAAACTCTGGTGCACCCAAATTCACAAAAATAACACTACAAGACTATAAGACACAGATTAATCCCAGCTCTCTAATAGTAGGGTACTTCAGTACACCACTGTCTCCATTAGACAGGTGAACAGGACAAAGAATAAACAGAGTGATGTCTGAATTAAATAATACCACACATCAAATGGACCTAACAGACCTTCTACCAAATATTTCACCCAAGCACAAAAGAATATACTTTCTATTCAGCACCCTATGGAACTTCCTCCAAAATCTACCATGTATTTAGGCACAAAAAAAAGCCTCAACAATACAAATAATTGAAACAATCCCATGCAATCTATCAGACCACAAGACAATGAAGCTTAAAATCAACACTGGAAGAAACCCTAGTCAACATGTGAACTCATGGAGATTAAATAACATACACCTGATTGATGATTGGGTCACAGGAGATATTAAGAAAGAATTAAAAATATTCCTGGAGCTAAATCAAAAAGGACAATACAACACAACAAAATGTCTAGGACACTTTAAAAGCAGTTCTAAGGGGGAATTTCATAGCTAGCTCTAAGTGCCTACATTAAAAAAAAACAGAAAAAAAACAATAATAAATGACTTAACATTGGAACTAAAGACACTTGAAAGCAAAAACAAATGAAATTCAAACCCAGCAGACAAAAAGAAATGACAAAAATCAGAGCAGAAAAATAAAATAGAAATGAAAACAATACAAAGAATCAAGGAATCCAAGAAATGGTTCTTTGAAAAGATAAACAAAATAGTCCATTATTCCTGTTAACCAAAAGAAAGACAGGAAATCTGAATCAACAAAATGAGAGATGAAAGGTGGAACATCACTACAGACAACAAAATGATCCAGAATATTATAAGGAAATATTTTAAAAACCTATATGCTATTAAAGATTGGAAAACCAAAAATAAGAATGGATGTGTATCTAAAATCATAGGAATCACCAAAGCTAATCCAAGAAGAAATCAACAGCTTAAACAGATCCATAACACATAAGGAAATTAAAACAGTAGTACAAAACCTCTCAACTCAAAGAAGCCCAGGCCCAGATGGATTCATAGAAGAGTTCTGCCAGACATTTAAAGAAGATCTATACCAATACTACTTAATTTATTCAAAGATATAGAAACAGAGGGAGAACTTCTACATTCCTTTTATTAAGCCAGCATCACTCTAAAACCAAAAACAGGTAAAGGAACTATATCATAAAAGAAAACTATAGAACCATATACTTCATGAACACAGATACAAAAATTCTCAACAAAATACTTGCAAACAGCATAGAGACATCAAAAAATCATCCACCATGATTAACTCAGCTTTATTCCAGAGATGTAGAGATGGTTCAATATACATAAATCAATAAATGTCATAAACCACATAAATGGACTCAAAGACAAAAACCACAATGTCATTTCAATAGACGCAGAGAAGGCCTTTGACAAAATTCAACATATATTTATATTAAAAGTCCCTAGAGAGAACTAAACAGGAGGGAACAAACCTCAACATATTTAAAGCTGTATACAGCAAACCCATAGCCGATGTCATTCTAAATGGAGAAAATTGAAAGAATTTCCATTAAAATCAGGAACCAGACAGGACTGTCCACTATCTCCACTCCTTTTTAATATAGTGCTTGAAATGCTTGCTAGGGCAATAAGACAAAAGAAGGAAATTAAAAGAGCACTAATTGGAAAAGAAGAGGTTAAATTATCAATTTCAAAGAGAAGCCAATAATTCCACCAGAAAACTCCTAGAACTGATTAACATTTTCAAAATTGACATGTTACAGCAATAACCTACAAAAATTAGTAGCCTTTTTATATACCAACAGCAAGCAATTGGAGATAGAGTACATGGAAACCCTCCCATTCACAATAGCCTCAAAAACATGAAATATCTCAGAATGAACCTGAGCAAAAATATCAAAGATTTCTACAATGAAGATTGTAAATCTTAAAGAAAGAGATTGAGGAAGACACCAGAAGATGGAAGGACCTCCCATGCTCATAGATTGGAAGAATTAATATTGTGCAATGAATGTTCTCCAAAAAACTGTTCATAGATTCAATGCAATGATATGCTCCACATAATTAAGAAAATAATATCCTAAAATTCATATGGAAACATGAAACACCTGGATAACCAAAACAACCCGGAGCACAAAGAGAAATATGATACCAGATTTCAAACTATATTTCATGGCTATAGTCATAAAAACAGTATGGTACTGGCACAAAAATACACCTGAAGATATATAGAACATAAATGAAAACCCAAACATGAGTACATACAGTCTCAGCCACCTGATATTCAACCAGGGGCCAAGAGCATTCACTGGAGGAAAGACAACATCTTCAACAAATAGTGCTGGTAAAACTGGATCTCCACTTGTAAAAGAATTTAACTAGACCTTTATCTTTCACCTTGCACAAAGGAAACTCAAAATGGATCAAAGACCTCAATGTAAAGCCTGAAACACTGAAACTATTAGAAAAAAATGTTGGCCTATAAGATATAGATGTAGGAAAGGACTTTCTAAACTAGACATCAATTTCTCATGAATTAAGGTCAAGAATAAACAAGTGTGACCTCATTGCAGTAAGAGAACTCCTAGGGAGTGAAAAGAAAACCCATAGAGTGGGAGAGAATCTTCACCAGCAGCACATCTGACAGAGGTTTAACATCCAGAATATATAAAGGACTCAGAAAACAAAGAACCAAGAAAGCAAGTAACCCAATTAAACGATGTCTAAGGATCTGCACAGAGAGCTCTCAAGATAAATAAATAAATAAAAATGGCTACAAAACATCTAAAAAATTGTCCACCTTCATTAGTAATTAGGGAAATGGAAATTAAAACCACTTTAAGATTTCATCTTACCCCAGTCAGACTGGCTAAGCAAGACAACAAATGATATCAAATTCTAGAGAAGATGTAGGGAAAGGGGAATGCTCATCGACTACTGGTGGGATTGCAAACTCATGCAACCTCTATGGAAAGCAGTGTAAATCTCTTAAAAAACTAAAAATGAACCTATCATTTGATCCAGTTATACAACTCCTTGGCAAAGGACTCATACTATTGCAGAGACACTTGCACATCCATGTTTGTTACTACTCTTTCATCATAGCTAAGAGATGGACACAACCTAAGTGTCCCTCAACTGACAAGTGGATAATGAAAATATGGTACATTTACACAATGGAGTGCTACTCAGTGGTAAAGGATGAAATAATAAAACTTGCAGGTAAATGGGTAGAAATAGAAACTGTTTTACTAAGGTGAAGTAACACAGATTCCAAAAAACAAATGACATGTGTTCTCCCTCATATGTGGATCCTAGCATCAAATCCTTATATGTGAGTATGTATCCAGATATGACCTCAGGGACCAGAATAATGAAAGGGAATGAGGGAGGTAAAGGGAAAGAAAGAATGTGAGAGTGAAGAACAGTAGGAAATAGGTGTTAATAAATGAGAAATGGATAAAAATGGGGCTACTTAAATGATAGGGGGAGGGAGGGCTATATAAGGAATCTTGGGGGTATAGGGAAAGAAGGAGCTCAAGAGAGGTGGGCTCATAGGAGACCAGGGAGAAGTGGGCAAAATCGGTACACTTTAAATGGGGACACTATGGCAAAGTGTTGGTGGGGAGAGAGAGAGAGAGAGAGAGAGAGAGAGAGAGAGAAAGAGATGCCTAGCTAGTTTTAAAAAATGGAGGGACTCATATTAGTCTAACAACCTAATGACAAATTACACACACAATATCTCTACATGAGTCCATGTGTATAGCTAAATGCTACATAACAAGAAACAGTGCCAGATAAGAGAAACGTTCCTTAGAGATGTTGGCCAGGGTTGTCCAAGAGGCTCCAAAATTACACCCTGTTATCTTAAATAGTAGAATACAAATGGTTAGGGAGAGCCTTTAAATGTCACATGTCAGCAAAACAACAATCTCAGGCCCACTAAACAAGCAACAACAGCAACAAAACAAAAACCAGAGATTTAGCAAGGAATATGCAATGTTTTATCTACATGTATCTTCCCCCCCCCCCATGGATGTTAGATACTACCAATGGAATATACCTGAGAGTGCAAGTTTATAAGGATTCTATCACAGAATTCCTAGAGAAACGTCAAAGACTAAAACAAAGGACAGTATAGAGAACTGAACTCTGGCCAAGAACTCTGAAATTTATTTAATATAGCTTAATTCAAGGAATGAATTACAGACTGGCTTGTAGTGCTTTCTACCTTTTTTTAACTAAAATCTTTTTTTTTAATAATTTATTTAAAAAATTTTTAATAACTACATGATTAGAAGAAGCATTTCATTACACCTTTAACATATTCAGTAACACACTCCAGATCAAGAGTACATCTCTTTCACAAGTGGCTGTAAGTTTCTAGCTTCACAGTTGAATTAACATAGCTATACAATATTTAACTCAGTATAAGACCTGTAAGACATAAAATTGAATGAGTATTTAACCTTTAAAAAAGATCTTCATTTCATTTTAGAACATATTGTTCCTTGCAGAAAGACTCATTGTTTTTGCTACTAACAGTGAGAAGTTGCACATGCATCTCGACTTTGTATGTATCTGGTTATTACTAATCATAATTGGTTGCACTTGGATCCTTGGTGCCTGTGTATGTCTACAAAGTCATCAGGTAGATTTCAATGGTAATGTTTATCACCTCTACTAATTAACATGATGTAAATTTCCATGCTTCCTCCTCAAATATAATACATTTTAAAATTTTTGTTGACTTTTTTATGTGTATATCACACAGAACATCACAAACCGTCTTATTCAACTATACACATACTTCCCAGATGGCACCACCCATAGCCTCCCTCCCCCTAACTAGAGCCCTTATACTCTGATATCCCTGCTACTGTCTGCTGTGTTGTAGGCACCCCCAGCCATTCCCTACTACTTGTCCATCTGGGGGATCTAGTCAGCCTATCTAGAGGTCTTTGTTTTAGGAAGGTGATCTGTTCAACTAGCAGCAATCAGTTGTCAATATTCCCTTAGATAAGATTGGGGTCTGCTGTTCATTTTCCCAGTTCTATGCTGGGTTACTATCTGGAAGTCCCTTTGATGTGACCCTGGCCAATAACTCAAAAGAAGGTATCTCCTATCTGGCAATGTTGTTTGTTATGTAGCCTTTAGCTATGCATATGGACTCTTAAAAAAATTTTTATTGGCTGCTTTAATCTTTGGTTATACTTTCCTTTTGGGTGTTTAAGGCCATACAGTTGGCCCAGGTAAACCAACTTATTTTTACTATTAAGGTTGTTTGAGGACCTGTTCCTCAGGGGTCACTTGAGCTCAGGTGGCGACTCTGGCTCCTTTCTTTTACCAGCTCCACCTATGTGAAGATAAGTCAAGGGTCCTGCTCGACCAAAGTTGGCTTTGCTTGGAAGCATGGAGGAAGTGATTCCTCCATGTTGACCCTCCTCTTTGTAGACTGGACACTGGTTCAAGTCCATCTGGGGGGGTCTCCTCGGTCTCCTTGATCGAGAGATGAGGTGACCCACCACCATTACAGGACATTTTGAGAGATGCTCATAGTACCCTGGAACTAGTTGACATAGGAGGGCAAGAAGCAAAAACTGTCCTTAATGTCCCTCTGACCAAGTTATTACAGGCCTCAAAGTATGTCAGTTAAATATTCAAGAAGGTTAGCTCCACCAGTCTGGTACTTTTAATTACCGTGTGACATATAGATAAATCTTGGGTAAAGACCAATTGTTCTCAGATAAACCTTACCTAGACATATATTTCTTGATCTGCTATGTATTATTTGTCAGTAGGTTGTTGGACTAATATGGTTCCCTCTGGTTTTTAAAACTAGCTAGGCATTATTTATCTTTCGCACTGTCTCACCCCTGCATCATGGTTTTCCCACTTAAGGTGCCCCCATTTGCCTCCTTTCTCCCTTAATAATACCCTTCTCCTACAGTGCTTCCTCTCTTGAGCTCCTTCTTTCCCTTTATCTCCTAAGTTCCTTGTGTAGCCTTCCCTCCTCCCTCCCTTAAACTAACCCAATTTTTATCCATATCTCTTAAGGCCTGTTTCCTACTGTTTTTCTCTTTCAGGTTCTTTCTTTACCTTTATCTATGTGTTTTTTTTTCCATTATGCTGGTTCATGTAGTTATGTCTGGATACATACTCACTTATCAGGGTTTGGTTCTATGATCCACATATGAGGGAGAATCTATGTCGATTTTTTTTCCGAGTCTGTGTAACTTCACTTAGTATAACAGTTTCTAGTTCCATCCATTTATCTCCAAATTTCATGATTTCATCTTTCTTTACTGCTGAGTAAAACTCCATCGTATAAATGTACCACATTTTCATTATCCACTGGTCAATTGAGGGATACTTAGGTTGCTTCCATTTCTTAGCTATTGTGAAAATAGTAGCAACAAACATGGATGTACAAGTGTCTCTGCAATAGGATGAGTTCTTTGGGTGTATGCCAATGCGTGGTATAACTGGATAAAATGGTACGTTCATTTGTAGTTTTTTGAGTTCTCTACTCTCTGTTCCATAGAGGTTGAACAAGTTTGCATCCCCACCAGCAGTGGATGAGTGTTACCCTTTTCCCACATACTCTCCAACACTTGGTATCATTTGTTCTCTTGATATTAGCCAGTCTGACTAGGGTAAGATGAAATCTTAAGGTGGTTTTAATTTGTATTTCCCTAATGATTAGTGATGTTGAACATTTTTAAGATGCTTCACAGACATCTTTACTTCTTCTTTTGAGAACTCTGTGTTCAGCTCCTTAGCCCATCTTTTAATTGGGTTACTTCTTGTCTCAATTCTGTTTTTTGAGTTTGTTATATATTCTGGATATTAAACCTCTGTCAGATGTGTCACTGGTGAAGATTTTCTCCCATTCTGTGGGTTTTCTATTCACTTCCCTGGTTGCCTAGTTTGATGTTCAGAAGCTTTTCAATTTAATGAGGACCTATTTGTTAATTCTTGCCCTTATTTCCTGAGCAATTGATGTCCAGTTTAGAAAAACCTTTCTGACACCTATATCTTGTAGGTTTTTCCCAATATTTTCTTCTAACAGTTTCAGAGTTTCAGGATTTACATTGAGGTCTTTGCTCCATTTGGAACTGACTTTAGTGCAGGGTAAAAGATGGGGTTTAGTTTCATTCTTCACAGGTGGAGATCCAGTTTTGCCAGAACCATTTGCTGAACATGCTGTCTTTCCTCCACTGAATATTCTTGGCTCCTTTGTCGAATATCAGGTGGCTGAAATTGCATTTATGCACATTTGGGTCTTCAATTTTGTTCCATTGTTCTATGGCTCTATTTTTGTGCCAATAACATGTTGTTTTTATGACTATAGCTCTGTAATACAGCTTAAAATCTGGTATAGTAATCCCCCCTGCATTGCTTTTAGTTCTCAGGTTTGCTTTGGCTATCTGAGGTCTTTTGTGCTTCCATGTGAATCTTAGGATTTTTTTTTCCAATTCTGTGAAAAATGCTGTGGGGATTTTGTTTGGGATTGCATTGAATCTATAAATGACTTTTGGTAGGATGATCATTTTCACAATATTAATTCTTCTAATCCATGAGTATGGGAGGACCTTCCATCTTCTGAGGTCTTCCTCAATTTCTTCCTTTAAAGATATAAAATTTTCATTGTAGAGTTCTTTAATGTCTTTGGTCAGGTTTATTCTGAGACATTTTATTTTCTTTTGCAGCTATTGCGAAGAGGAGTGTTTCCATGTGCTCTTTCTCTGATTGCTTGTTATTGGTATATAGAAAGGCTACAGACTTTTGTACATTAATTTTGTAACTCACCACTTTACTGAACATGTTGATAATTTCTAGGAGTTTTCTGGTGGAATTTTTGGCATCTCTTGGATATAATACCATATCGTCTGCAAAAAGGTATAATTTGATCTCTTCTTTTCCAATTATTACTCCTTTAATTTCCTGCTCTTTTTTTATTGCTCTTGCAAGAGTTTCAAGCACTATGTTAAAGAGAAGTGGGGATAGTGGACAACCTTGTCTGGTTCCTGATTTCAATGGGAATGCTTCCAGTTATTCTCCATTTAGAATGATATTGGCTTTGGGTTTGCTATACATCGCTTTAACTATGTTGAAGTATGTTCCCTCCAGTCTAATTCTATCTAGGACTTTGAATATAAATGCATGTTGAATTTTGTCAAAGGCCTTCTTTGCATCTATTGATAAGACCATGTGGTTCTTGCATTTGAACTCATTTATACAATTTGTGATGTTTATTGACTTACATATGTTGAACCATCCCTGAATCTGGGATAAAACTGACTTGATCATGATGGGTGATCTTTTTGATGTGTGTCTGCGTGCAGTTTGCAAGCATCTTGTTGAGAATTTTTGCCTCTATGTTCATTAAGGATATGGTTTATAGTTATCTTTTTTTGTTGTATCTTTACCAGGCTTTGGTATTAGAGTGATACTGGCTTCATAGAAGGAATTTGGAAGTTCTCCCTCCATTTCTATTTTTTTGAATAAATTAAGTAGTATTGGCTGTAGATCTTCTTTAAATGTCTGATAGAATTCTGCTGTAAATCCATCTGGTCCTGGGCTTTTTTTAGTTGGGAGGTTTTGTATTACTGTTTCAATTTCTTTTTGTGTTATGGGTCTGTGTAAGCTGTTAATCTCTTCTTGGTTTAGTTTTGGTGGTTCCCATGCCTTTAGATATCCGTCCATTTCTTTGAGATTTTAAATTTAGTAGCATATAGGTTTTTAATGTATTCCCTTGTAATGTTCTGTATCTTTCTGGTGTCTGTTGTGATGTTTCCTCTTTCATCTCTGATTTCATTGATTTGGAGGTGCTCTTTCTTTCATTTGGTTAACTGGGCTAGCAGTCTGTCAATCTTGTCTATCTTTTCGAAGAACCAGCTCTTGGATTCATTGATTCTTTGAATTTTTTCTCTGTTTCAATTTCATTAATTTCTGCCCTGATTTCTGTTATTTCTTGTTGTCTTCTGGGTTTGGGTTTTGTATGTGGTTGCTTTTCATGTGTCTTGAATTGCAATGTTATGTCATTTATTCGTGTCCTTTCCAATTCTTTGATGTAGGCAGTTAGAGCTGTAAACCTCCTTCTAAGGAAAGTGTTCAGGGTGTCCCAGATGTTTTATTATGTTGTATTGTCCTTTTCATTTAGTTCAAAAAATACTTTTATTTCTTTCTTAATTTCTCTTTCGACTGACTCATCATTTAGGTGTATGTTGTTTAATCTCCATGTGTTTATGTGGTGATTAGGGCTTCTTCCGGTGTTGATTGTAAGCTTTATTGCATTGTCGTCTGATAGGATGTATTGAATTATTTCAATCTTTTTGTATTTTTTGAGGCTTTTTTTGTGCCAAATATATGGTCGATTTTGGAGAAGGTTCCATGGGGTGCTGAATAGAAAGTATGTCCTTTGGTGCTTGGGTGGAATACTCAGTAGATGTCTGTTAAGTCCATTTGATATATGGTATTGTTTAATTCAGATGCCTCTCTGTTAACCCTCTGCCCTGTTGACCTACCTTCTGGAGACAGTGGGGTATTGAATTCCCCTACTATTAACGAGTTGGAGTTAATCTGGGTCTCAATGTCCTGTAATATTGTTTTTATGAAGTTGGGTGCACCAGAGTTTGGTGAATATATGTTCATGATTGTAATATCTTCTTCATTTATTGTTCCTTTGATCAGAATGAAGTGACCCTCTTTATCTCTTCTGATTAGTTTTAGTTTAAAGTCTATTTTGTCAGATATTAGAATTGCTATATCTGCTTTTTACTTAGTACCATTTACCTGGTATATGTTTTTCCATCCTTTGACTTTAAGTGAAATGAGTTTCTTGAAGACAACAAAAAGATGGGTTTTGTTTCTTAATCCTTTCACCTTGTCTGTGTCTTTTTACTGGGGAGTTCAGTCTGTTAGTATTTAGAGTTATCAATGAAAGATGAGTATTGAATCCTGTCATTTTTATTTCTGTTTACATTGTTGATAAAACTGTATTTTTGCACAGTTACACCTTCATTGAATTTCTTTCTGCACCCCCTTGGGTATAGTCATTCCTTTCTTCAGCTCTTTGTATTGCTTACAGATCTCTCTGAAGGGCTGGTTTTGTGGACATGAATTCCTTCATCCTGTTTATGTCATGGAAGATTTGTCTTTCCCCTTTGACTATAATAGACATTTTGGCTAGGTATAGTAGTCTGGGTTGGCATCTGTGGTCATTTAAAACTGGGAATACTTTCATCCAGGCTCTCCTGGCTTTCATAGTTTGCACTGGAAAGTCAGCTGTAATCCTGATGGGTTATCCTTTATATGTGACTTGTTGTTTCTCTTTTGCAGCTTTCAGAATTTTCTCTTTGTTTTGTGCGTGTAGTGTTTTTACTACAATGAGCCGTGGAGAGTTCCTGTTCTGGTCCTGTCTCTTTGGTGTTCTGTATGCTTCTTGTATTTGTATGGGCATGTCTTTCTTTAAGTTTGGGAAATTTTCTTCCACGATTCTGGTGAAGATCTGGCCCATGCCATTATCGTGGGATTATTCTCCTTCCTGTATGCCTATGATTCATAAGTTTGGTCTTTTTATGGTGTCACACAATTCCTGCATATTCCATTCTTGTGATTTCTTAAATTTTTCATAATCTTTGCTTGAGTGGTCTAGTTCGTCCACTTTATCTTCTAGTATTGATGCTCTGTTTTCCATTCCATTCTATTCATCCTATTGGTGACGCTTTCTCCTTTCATTTCTAATTGGCTTACTGAGTGTTTCACTTTCTTTTTCATTTCAGCCTGAGTATTCTTCAATATTTCTAACTTTTTCTGAATTCATTCAGAAGTATATTCCTATCTTCTTTTAGTTCTTTGATTTCTTTGTGTGTTCTTTAAATTTACTGAATTCTTTTATCATGTTTATAATTGTTCTTTTGAGTTCTATGTCCTCCATCATCTCTAGTGGTTTCTCATCGTACTCCTCTAGGGAACTGTTGGTATTTGGTGGGGATATGTTATTTTGGTTTTTCATGTTATTACTTTTTTCTGTGAGTTTGACATGTGAATTTCTTTTGTAGTTTCTGATTCTTGTGTGACACTCAAGTCTTCAAGTTTAGGTTTGCTTCTTTTTGTACACTTAATGTGTTTTTGTGGTTTACTTTTTGTGCATGAAAAGCTGGTTCCTCTAAGCTTCCAGTTCTCTCTTTTGATTTTATAATGGAGTAGTCAGATTACTTTTGTTTTCAGGATTTCCCACAGGGTCCCAACTCAGATGAGGATCAGATGGTCTCAGGCTTTCTCCTAAGGTCTGGATCCCTCCAGGAAAGATTTTGGCCTCAGGAATTTGGGGGTTGGACTTGCCTGGGAGTGAGGCCAAGGAAAGATGCTGGTCTAGGGCAGCTGGTGGCTTTGCCACCCAGAGATGCAAAGGAAGGTGGGGATGGGCAGTGGCCCCAAGGGCTCCAGGGGACTGCACTGAGGAGCTGGGTTGGTCTGGATGCAAAGGATCAGGAAGAGGAAAGGTCAGCCTTGGCCTCTAGGAAAGAGGCTTGTGGGTCCTGAAGGCCCAGGGAATTAGAGGAAGGTGAGCATGGGTCCAGGCCCAGAGTGCTCCTGGGTACCAGAGAATGAACTGGGTTGGTCTGGATGCAAAAGGTCAGGAAGCAGTGGTGGTTCCCCCAGTGTCTGGGGTGCCATGACAAGGAACGGGACAAGACCCAGGCTAGGAGGAGAGGTGGGCAGGGGATTTAGGAGGGTGAATGAGGCTGGTGGAGTCAAGGCACTGAGGGCAAGATGGACTTACTCGGGAGAGAGGCCTGCGGGTTGGAGAGAGGCCTTCCAGTCATGTATGCCCAGGGAAGCTGAGGGAAGTGGTAATGCTTTCTTTTTAAAAAATAATAAATTTTAGTCTTTGAAAGGTCACCACATGTGTACTATGTATATTGATCTCTTCTATCAACAACAATCTCTGTCAACTCCCTTAGTGTTACCTATCCTGTCTGTCTCTCATCTTAATGTTCTTTTTTTTTATTGTTATCAATAAACCCCTGGTTCCAATTAATGTTGCCCATTTATGTATGGGTTTGTGGACATCCACTGGGGCATATGCAGCCTACCAGCTGCAAGTTGTCCAAAGGAGTATGACTCTCCCTCAGCAGCTATCAACCGACAGTAGCTCTGATAGGATTGGACTCTGGGAGGCCCCTCCATTATTCATGCTGGAAATTTGACTAGGTTGATCTTATGCATGTCTGAGGCCAGTAACCATAGTTGCTATGAATCAGTGTGTGCAACAGCCCCATCATATGAAAAAGTCAGAATTTCACAGTTCTCCATGTCACTCACAAGCTATTGCATTCTTTTTATCTTATTCCTTAAATTTCCCCTGAGCCCTGGATGGTGGGAGATTGATACAGACCTACAGCTGAGCACTTATAGTTATTTATGCTTAGCATTTTGTCCAATTATGAAACTTTGTATTAGCCACTATCCATTCAGAAAGAAGCATTGCTGAACAAAATGAAAAGTTACATTAATCTATGCGTATAAACATAGAGATTTAGCCAGGTATGGTAGTGCCTTCCTTTAGTCCCAGGACTTGGGAAGTAGAGGCAGATGGATCTCTGTGACATCAATGACAGCCTTTCCCTATATAGCAAGTTCCAGGCCAGCTGAGGCTACAGAGAAGCTCTGTCTCAAAAAAAAAAAATCCATAAGCCACAAACATATTTAAAAGTTAGTTTGACAGCATGACCATTTAGCAAAATAACAAAAGTATACTCCCCCTTAGGGTCTATAATCTTCCTAGTCATGGACTTTGAATAAGGTTTATAGTACCAGCCACCTCATAAAATTATGAAGTTTTCACAGAGAAAAGAAAATTGTCAATCAAGTGAAGAGGCACCTGCCAAATAAGAAGAAAACATATTTGCCAGTTATACGTCTTAAAGAGAGTAAGTGTCTAGAGCTTAGGAAACTAAATATCAAGGGAATAAATTAAAACAATTTTAAAAGGACCATGGAACTTAACAAAAAGTTCTTAAAACAAGAAATACAGGGGCTAGGGAGATGGCTCAATGGTTTATGAGCACCTGCTGATCTTCCAGAAGACCTTGGGTTCGATTCCCAGCACCCACATGGCAGCTAACAATTGTCCACAACTCTAGTTCTAGGTGATCCAACAACCTCTTCTGGCCTCTGCAGGCTTTACACAACACTGGTGGACTTACATACATGCAGGCAATATACTCATACACATAAACAATAAAAATAATAAATAAAATACTTAAAAACAAATAAAAATACAAATGGGGAGTAAATATTTAGGGTTCAGCATCATTAGCTATCAGGAAATGCAGATGAAAACCACTTTGAGTTCCATCTTATTCCAGTTAAAAAGGCCAAGATGAGGAATCCAAATGACAGCAAATCCTGGCTGGATGTTACTACAAGTGTAAACTAGTAAGATCATTGTAGAAATTAGTCTGGAGGTTT
>NW_008335583.1:1358991-1368445 GCF_000622305.1 Nannospalax galili | reverse complement strand
AATAAATATGTATAAGTTTTAAGACAGAATTTCATTGTCAGGAAACAGAATTAAGCTTGGAGAGAAATCTAGTTTGTCTGTCTATGGTCAGCTCACAGGACACAGGTGCCTGGGTTCCCTCAGGAAACACTAGTGAAGAATGTTTTCACCCAACACGCACACACCTGGCTTTCTGTCACAACAATGCTTGCCTAGGTTGTCTGGAGCCCACATGCTGAGCAATTGGAATTTGAAAAAAAAAAAAAAAAAAAAACAAAAAAAAAAAAACCCCACAATACAGCAAAACAAAAAACAGACATAGAACTATCATAGAACCCAACTACATAAGTCTCATGCATATACTCAATGGATTTTATATGCTCCTACAGAGATACTTGCACACCCATACTGATTGCAGTCCATTTAACAATATCTAGGAAATGGAAACAACATGTTCATTCACTGATGAATGATGTTGCTAAAAGCCCTTCTCTAGAGGAAGATGGGATCAACTACCCCATCTTCCTAAGGTATTAGTGTCAAATCAAAGTATCATTCTACTGCAGTTCATCCTGAGGAACCAATGAGTTAATTGGGCTTATCTGTAGAACATGAGTGAGGGGTTACTGACAGGAGCATGGGTGACCCCAAAGCAGCTTCAGTGGAAAGTCTTAACCCAGCATGGATGATGGCCTCCTCATAGCACCAGAGATGAAACCCCCTTCCCCTAGTCTTCCCTCACTTGTGTACCCCAGCTATATCCAGAGGTCATATGCAATTTAGCGCAGAATTGCAAACAAATGGTTCAGAGGAACATCTGGAGTCTCTAGTGAGGTTCTAATGACCCTCTTCTCCTCTCCTAGGAGATGTCTACTTTCCATAAGCTGGACTCTTCTAAGTAGGCACCGCTGGTATCATGAAGATGGCCAAAGTACATCTCAGAGGATACTACCTTACAACAAAAGAATAAGGAAAATGAGGTTCATAGACGCAGTGAAATATTAGTCAAATGGAAATAAAAATGAAATTTTGAAAATTTTAGGTAAGTGAAACCTGAAAAAAGATATGGAGGGAGGTCACCCAGGCCCAATGTCACATTGTCTCTCATGAATGGATTCTACCTTCGAATCTTTAATTATGAATGTTTAACATGAGCAAATGCACAAGCCAGGCAAGTAGAAACAGGCCATCCAAGGTGAATGCCTTAAAGGTAGGGGAGGATAGCAAATATAGGTAAAATAAAACATGTGTCTCTTTCTAATTCATAAGTTGATGCTCTAAGCCTCTCTATGACTATTTGGTGACATTCCTTATAAAGAGGAAATAAATGGATATTAGAATAGGTCATAAGATTGGGTCCTGAATCTATTCTAATTGATGTCATTATAAGAAGAAAATGACACCATGGAAATGCTCTGACAGAGAAAACGTGTTGCAGAAATGCAGCAAGAGACCAGAGAGAGAGAGAAAGAGAGACTTCACAGGGTGAAAATCTCAAAGACTTCCATCTTGGATATCTGTCCTCCAGACTTATTAGAAAATGAGTTTCTGCTGTGTAAGCTTCCCTGTCTACAGGGTGCAAGCTTGTGTAAGATTAGAAGATACGCCAGAAGAAGATGAAAGAATGTTTGAAAGATTAAGTAGAAGAATGACAATTCTTATAAAGAAAATGAGGCTTAAGATTTAAAATATGATTAATGTCCCAATGGCTCCAACAGAACAGTTGGGACACAGAGGAGAAGCGATAAAGAGGTGGGTCTCATAGCTCAGGGGCATAGCAGCTGTCTAGCATATGAGACTTGGCTTTGATCGCCAACACTACAACATAAACAAGAAGCAAAAACAGTGAGTGAAGACCAGAAGAGGCGGGACTAGGGATTAACACTTTAGGAGAGATTTGAAAAGGAATGGCAAAAATCAAAAAGTCTTGTATCAGTAGTAGAGAATTCCTGTGCTGGTCTCCTTAGCAGAGTAGATAAAGCCAGAAAAGGGCAAGAGAGGTCCAAAGTGCATCATAGGACTCTTCTCAATCAAAATTCAAACAGAAATATTTAATAAAAGAAGAAAAAATCCAGAATTTGTGTTTTAGTTACAAAATGTGTACTAAACACATAAAGGAGATTCCAGAAGGTAAAGGAAGGAAAAAACTGAAAGAATCATTTAATGCAATAAAGATTCAACATTATCCAAAATTGTCAGATATCCAGCACAGATACGAAAAAAAAAAAAAAAAACTCCTTCTAAGAAGCCAGCATCACTCTAATACTAAAACCAGTAAAGACACAACAAAAAAGAAAATGATAGGCCAATATGCCTAATGAACATACACACAAAAATTCTAAATAAAATCCTTGCAAACTCATATCAAAAGATCATCTACCTAGTGCAAAAAGAAGCTTTTTTGATGAGGGGTAAAAGGTACAATTCTCTGTAAATGTGAGGATGTATATTTAGAATAAAGTAAGAAATTATGTTGGTCTAAGGATGTTGCAAATGTGTTTCTCTAGGAACAATGACCTCTCCTGCCATGTGCATTTGGCTATGCTTACAGTATCATGATGAGTTCCATCCCATTAAATGAACCTTAATCCCAACTATACAGCTGTTGATTAACCCCAAAATAAAAATGACACTACTCACCAATAGCAACAGTTTTCTGGGCCATTGTTATTTTTTAGACTTTACAAATGGGTAGGATTATTGACTGGTTTTCTCCTTTGGTAGCTGGTGTAGGATCCTCTAATACCATGAGAGTAGTCTTCAGGGAGAGTATTACAGAGCACCAGAACTGGTCAATCATTGAGAACAAGTATTTGTGAGATGCCTAACCCCAACTGGTGCACAGGATGAATAAAATCCCAAAACTCTCACCAGAAACTTTTCCTTATATAGCAGATAGTGATTAACACAGAAACTATCAATTTCCCAATGTGTAGGGAACAAGACGCCACAGAGTGATTATCCCTATTTCAAACCTCTGCCTCCCAATGCTCAGGAATCATGACAGAAGAGGGATGTAAATAATGTAAGAACCAGAGGATTGGATGATCACCAGGAAAACAGTCTTCTAGAGAGCTGGTCTTTTACTCATATAAACCCAATAGCAATGGTGACAGTATGCACAAGTCCTATGCAAGCTCAAAACAGACAAAATCCTAGACTAGACATTGGGAAGTGGGTACGAAACCTCAACCCAACCTAAGATACTTTTAGCAATTGATGTCTGTGGGGAGGGGGAGAAAAACAGTGTCTTACATGGATGAGACTGTTGGGCCCAGTGCATGAACCCACACTGAAGGACATTTGAGGATGGAAATCAGACTCTACGGGCCATGATATATGTACAATAAACTACAGGCAAAGAAGGAGATGCAGCTAAGAGAGGGGATCTAGATACCATCAAACTATGCTGTACAAAATAAATTTACTTCATCTTGATCAAGTTGACTTTAATCCAGAAATGCATGGATGGTTCAATATGCATGCCATAAATGTAATAAATCATATAAACTGACTTAGAGATAATAATCACATGATCATCTCAATAGATACTATAAAAGGCCTTTGACAAAATCCCACATGCATTCATGGTAAAAGCCTTGGAGGGCACTGGATTAGATGTAACACACCTCAGCATAATTAAAACTATATATAAAACCGCATAGGAAACATCATTCCAAATGGAGAAAAATGTGAAGTGTTCCCATTAAAATCAGGAACTGAACAAGGATGTGCACTATCCCCCACCCCTTTTCAATTGATTGCTTGAAACTCTAGCTAGATCAATAAGACAAGAGAAGGAAATTAAATGAGTACTAATTGGAAAAGAAGATGTCAAATTATCCCTATTTGCAGATGATATGCTATTATACATTAAGGGATCCCCAAAAATTCCACCAGAGAACATATAGAAATGATCAACACTTTAAGCAAGGTGGCAGGTTATAAAATCAGTCTATGAAAATCAGTAACTTTTTTTATACCAATAACAAATAATCGGAGAAAGTTCAGGGAAAATCTTCTATTCACTATAGCCTCAAAATCTAAAATAAAATATCTAGGGATAATCATAACCAAAGACATTAAAGACCTCATCAATAAAAATTTTCAACTTCCTCGAAGCCCGAGGAAGACACGAGGAATTGGGAAGACCTCATGTGCACGTGGATTGGTAGAATTAATCTTATGAAAATGCAATTTATAGATTCAATGTAATCCCAACAAAAATCCCCATGACATTTTTCACAGAAACAGAAAAATACATCCAAAAATTCATATGGAATCACAAAAGACCTTAGAGAGCCAAAGTAATCCTTTGCGCAAAGAGCAATGCTAGAAGGATTTCCATATCAAATTTCAAACTATATTACAAAGCTATAATAACAAAAATAGCAGGGTATTTGCACAAAATAGACATGTAGATTAATTAACAAAATAGAAGCCCCAAACATGCGTATACACAGTTACAGCAACCTGATATTTGACAAGATGCCAAGAATGCACAGTGGAGGAAAGACAGCGTCTTAAAAAAATCATAGACCTCAATTTGAAACCTGAAATGCTGAAATTGTTAGAAGAAAACATAAGTGGTACCCATTAAGATATAAGTATAGGGGGTCTGAGGAGGTGGCTTGGCAATTAAGAGCACTGGCCGTTAAGAGCCTCTGTTCTTGCAGAGGACCTGGGTTGAACTGCCCAACTTTCACATGGCAGCTATCAACCAACCATCACTCCAGTTCCAGGGGATCCAACACCATCTTCTGTCCCCCACAGGCATTGCACACCATGGATGCACTTATATATATATGCAGGCAATACACTCATACACATAAAATTTTTAAAAATAAAAAAATAATTTTTGAAAAAGTTGTAGGTATAGGAAAGAACTTTCTAAGTCCGACTTCAATGGATCAGGAATTAAAGTCAAGAATGAACAAATACGATGTCATTAAACTAAAAAACTTCTGTACAGCAAAGGAAACAATTAAGTGAAGAGGAAACCTATGGAATGGGGAAGAATTTTTGTCAGTTATACATTTGGTAGAGATTTAATTTCCAGAATATACAAATAATTCAAAAAACAAAGAATTAATAAAACATATGACTAAGTTAAAAAATGAGCTACAGATCTGAACAAAGTGTTCTAAAACGAAGAAATAAAAATTGCTAAGAAACACCTAAAAATTGCTCAATGTGTTTAGCAAATAAGGAAGCGCAAATAAAAACTACATTAAGAATTCATCTTAGACCAGTCAAAATGTCAAAGATCAAGGAAACAAATGACACCAAAAGCTGACAAAGATGTGGGGAAAGGGGAACCTTCATTCACTGCTGGTGGCCCTGCAGCCATTATGTTAATCAAGTGTGGAGAACTCTTAAAAAGCTGAAATTGATCTACTATAAGATCCAGCTACTCCCAATCCGTGGCATACACCTAAAGAACGGAATATTCTACTACAGAGATACTTGCTCAGTCATTGTTGTTGCTCTTTTCACATTAGCTAGGACATGGAGAAAACCTAAATGTCCCTCAGCTGATGAATGAATAATGAAAATGTGGTGCATTCACACCACATGGAGCTCTACTTGGTGGTAAAGAAAAATATAATAATTAACTTGCAGGAAAATGGATGGAAGTAGAAGCTGTTATACTAAGTGAGGTATCCCAGATTCAGAAAAACTTGTGACACGTGTTCTCTCTCATTTGTGGATCCTAGCACCAAACCTCAGATTTGATATATATCTTGATATAACTAAAGAAGCCAGGAAAATGGACAGTAAGCTAGGTGGGAAAGGGGAAGAAGGAGCTCAAATGAGGGGATAGTAGGAAACAGGAGTTATCAGGGAGGAAATGGGAGACACCTTCACTAGTGAGTGAAGAAAGAGGGTTATACTGGGGCAGAGGAAGGAAGGAGAGATAAATCATATTTAACTGGTGTCAAAAACAAATGAAATTGAGATATTTAATAAGCCTCATGAAAAATACATATATAATACACAGTGCCAGACCTAAGAAACCTCCCTTAAGAGTGTTCCTCAGGGTAGTCCAAGAAACTCACAAAATAACAGGATACTACTATAGCCCTGGATTGTCTTTCAGATCTTGAAGATAAAATGTTTGCTAAAGACACAATATACTTTGAACAAAAAATGGGAGCAATGGAACTGACCTGGAAGCTCCATCCTGAAAACTAGCTTTGAAAGTATCAGAAGATACTATGCAAGCTGCCAAGGGAGAAAAATATTCAGTGTTTCTACCCATCTGTAAGCCTATCAAGCACAACAATTATTGGCACAACCATTACCTCTATTGGTGCAGTAGTGGCACTTTTATTTGCAGGGTGGTGTAATCAACATCTTTGTAATTAGACTTAAGGCCCTCTCAATGGGAGAGAAATCTTCCATGGTCTAATATAAACTTGGTCAAGTAAGCATGGTTATAAAGATCATAGCTCTTATGAGAAACCTACTTCTGTCACTTTCCTAGACTACTGTAATCTATATTGTATTCTAAATATATGTGTTCTTATATTTAAATACAAGAGTGTCTCTTACCATTCATTAAAGAAGATTTGTTCTAAACAGATGAAGACTATTACAGAGTTCCACAATCGGTCAAAGGCAGAGATCAAGAGACAGAGATGTACCTAACCCTAACTGACATCTATCATGCGTGTGTGTGTGTGTGTGTGTGTGTGTGTGTGTGTGTCATGGTGCCTTTTCTGGGGTGAACAGCTGTTTATTTATGTCACCCCAGAAAAAATCACACATCTGTTTCAGAAAATAGAAGCAGAATAACTCATTCTAAGAGATCACTCAATATTCCTTAATATCAAACCATGGAAAAAAATACAAGAAAGAGAAATGTGTGGACTTGTATCTCTCTCTCTCTCTCTCTCTCTCTCTCTCTCTCTCTCTGTGACTTGTATATTTATAGGGGAGGAAAAGCAATAACTTTCAATGTTCTTGTGCAAAAGTCTCTTAATTTCCCTAAATACTTTACTATTTTCCACATATGTAAAGAGCAGAAGGACCCTGTGTAGCTAGGTGGTGAAGTTAAAAAGTGGCTTGCAAAGTGTACCAAAGACTTTGCCTTTTCAGTGCACAGTACTTGGAAGGTTACTCAGGATGCAAAGCAGAGCTGAATAGACCAGAGATGTGGGATGGTCCAGAGATGGGAGAAGGAGTGAACTAACCTGTGAAACCACTGGAACAGTCCAAACTGATGTAGGTACATAGATGATAGCAAAGAGAATATGACCAAAATCAGGATGTAGGCAGCTCTATGAATCCTGAAATTCCAAGGCCAGCTAGTCTGACTTAGAAAGATGAGAAATAACAAAACAGTGTCAAACAAACTGGAAGGTGAGGACCAACATCTGAGTTTGTCCTTTTGACCTCCGCAGCTTCACAGTGTATGTACATGCATACACACACACACACACACACACACACACAATACACACAATCAAGAGGAACATTTCATACAACAATCTTTGAGTAAACTCTAGGATTTCATTCAGTTTTCACAGTATTTTGAAAATATCCTGAGAAAATGTCTGCGTGCATGTGTGTGTGTGTATGTGTTGATTTTCAAGTCTGCAGCCACTTTCACATAAACCATGAAAATATGTTGTCCTAGGTAGCTTTAACTGTCAACTTGACGAAGCCTAGATTCACCTGAGAAGGGTAACTCAGTTGGATTTCCCGGATCAGATTGGTCTATGCTGGTGGTCCTGGACCATATAAACAAACTAGTTAAGCATGAGACTTCCTTCCATCCAGTGAGGAAGAAGCTTTCCACTGTGGTTTTGGCTTCAAATTCCTGCTTGAGTTCCATTCCTGACTGCCGTAAATGATGGAGTGTGACCTGAAAATGTAAGCTAAATAAATCCTTTCCTCCCATAAGTTGCATTTGGTCATGAAGTTTGTCACAGCAAAATAAAAGAAACCAGAATACATGGGTTTTTTTTCTGTCTTTTTCCTACTCTGCATAAAATATTGGGAATAGAAATTTAATGTGTACAGAGATAGTTTGTGGTGCTTACTGCTGTGTCACACTGTATAAGACCATGCGGTAGAGGGGATTTGCTAGTTAAATACCTATTCAATGCTGCTTTCACATTGTTTCTTTTTTGCTTTTTTGTGAACTATCTATTCTTGGGTACACACCCCAAACAAATACGATCTACTAGCAGCAGCATTTTTTTTCTAATTGATGCTGAGTTTATTTTGTACAAATTTTAAAAAATACAGCCATTTCTTTTTAATGCTTGTCAAATGAAACCATACAAATGGAAACATTGCTGACATTTGTTAACAAATCTGAAGGAAGACTGGAATTAATCACTCCCTGCAAAGCTTTATACTTTAACTCACATTCAAACCTACTTTTGCTCAAAAAGAAAATACTTGGAAAATCAGAGATTAGGACTTTGTGAAGGAATTACAAAGAAATAGATGTGCTAACTTAGAAGCTTCATTGTCTCCTCACTCTGACTCCTGGGATCCTATTGAACATGACAGAATAAGTCAAGTACATCAGTATCTCACTGGCTGTCACTTCATGTTGTATCTAATGTTGTTACAATCATTTTGAAAGGAAAATGCTTGTGAATATAGGTAACTGAGTGTGAAGGGCATTTTTAAAATGTTTTATTATTTTTACTTTTTATTTGTATGAGTGTATTGCCTGCATGTATGTAAGTGCACTCTTGTACTGAAAGGCCCTCAGAGGTCAGAAGAGGGTACTGGATCCTCTGGAAATGGAGTTAAGTTCTGGAAAGTTGTTTGCCACCATGTGCGTGCTGGGAAACAAACTTGGGTCCTCTGTAAGGGCAGCCAGCGCTCTTAACTGCAGAGTCATCTCTCCAGACCATGAAAGACATTTATTTTGCTTTTTATGAAATCATTAAGATGCAATACACCTGAAGATTACTAAAGCAATATACCATATGGTGGAGATGCCAGCAGTGTTCTACACTAGATTAGATTTCACCAGTTATTAGTTCCTACAGGCTAGTAATAGTGTACATATGTGTTGGGGACCTCTGTTATGCAAAGTAGAAGTCCCTTCACGACCGGACAGATCATGCAGCTCGGGATCATGTGTTGAGGGCTCCTTTCATAGCAGGGTGTCTTCCTGGCATCTTTCCTGTTTCTCCTTTTGAAGTGTCCACCACAAATGCCATGACATAAACATGGCCTTTGGCTCTGAAAGATACCATGCCTTCCTGTGATTTTTCCAGGCAGACAGCAGTCTGGCAGAAATCCACTTCCATATGTAAATAGAATGCCTCACAAAGCATCTAACAGCCAAAGCTTTTACCACTACCCCCATGGTATAAGCATATCCTAGCCTTCTCTTAATAGTGGGAGATCGGGTCAGAGACTGAGTCCCAGAGATTGGGTCCCAGAGAGAATAAAGCTGTAAGCACAGACTGAGCCGAGCCTTGAGTCTTGTGTACCGGTGACC
>NW_008335583.1:1348515-1358901 GCF_000622305.1 Nannospalax galili | reverse complement strand
TGGGGTTCAGTGGCCAGTGGACCTCGCATCCTGAGGAAAAGTACACGGGTGGAAAAGGGACAGGATTTCAGCTGGACAATGCTCCAGTAGCAGAGAGACTGTCAGCACCGGAGCGGTGGACAGCGACCTATCTGCTGCCGCTCCCAGAGACGCCTGTGGCCAGAGCCGTGCCACGACTCGCCAGGTGTGGCGGGGACCCCGAAATCCAAGGGCTCAGAGCGACCCCGAGATACCCGCGCACACCACGCCTGAGGCCCATAGAAACACGGAGAAGCCTGCAGGATCAGACCAGCTTTCCTCCAGACGCACGGCGGGGAGTGCCATTCCGGGAGTGCGCCCAGAGAGCGCGCGCACACCATACATATGTGTGTTGCTTTCTAGGTTATAGTCCTTTTAAGTCTGGGGAGAAGAGCAGAGCAGATTCAATTAACTCCAAGTTATACATTTGGAAATAGAGACTTAGTAACCTTAACTGACAGTCCTAATACCACATTGACAAGCAAGAGAACCAGAGTTAGACATCATCCTTTAATATATACATAAAGAAGGTCCATGCCTGCTAGTTGTCATGTATTTAGAATTTCATAGTACCATGAACTAATTTAAAATGATACATTAAAATGACCCCACTAATTGTGTCTTCAGATGGGTTATATTGAATTGCCCATGGTTATTTGGACAATGCTAGCAGCCACAATCCCTAGTGGTAATAGGATAGATATTTAGAAAGGATAGACATAGACCAGGCAGCATACTAAGGACTGTACATTTTCATGTTATCGATTTTCTCAACATCTACTTCCAAAGGATTCCTCTGTTATTTTGACTTTACTGGCAATGACATTTTGACACAGAGATTGGAAATGAATTTAAAGGAAAATATCTAGCTTCTACAAAGCAGGCCAGAGAGCTGCTGTCAAACTTGAGATTAGCTTTCTCAGTCATCAGTTACATGTTCAGAATCTGTGTGTTTATGATTTATCTCTACCATAACCTCAAGTACTTCAATAATGCAACCTTCGATACTTGCGCCTTGTGCTCTATGAAGTATGAATGTCTTCCTGAGGATCTTCTCCTCACAGATTTCTCAAAAAGAGCTACATATTCAAATTAAATGTGCTTAGCTGTCACCGGCTTCTAATTGTGGCACTGCAGTCCTCTGTGAAATTAGGCACTGGAACAAATCACTCTCCTCCACCCCTCGGCTCTGAATCCATGGTGACAGGGCAACTTACATTACTTTTATTCTCTTTGAAAACAATGTGGATCTCTTTGGATTTTTTTTTTTTTTTTTGGTCTTTTTGAGACAGGGTCTCCCTATATCCCCAGCTGGCCTGGAACTCACTATGTAGACCAGGCTGGCCCTGAACTCACAGAGATCCACCAGCCTCTGCCTCCCGAGTGCTAGGACTAAAGGCCTGTGCCACCATGCCCGGCCTTTGGATTTTTAAAACTTCTCTCTTCTGATGAAATTCAGAAGTTTACCTTGCCACAAGACAATAACATTAAAAAGTGATCATAAAATGTCTTTCTTCCTGTATGAATGAATTGCTGGTACTGAGGGTTGGACAAATGCCATGTGACTGGACAGCCTAACCCGGTCCTCATCTGTGAACCCGGCTCCTTTTTCTTTTCCCCCAGGTTTGAAGTGTATTAGAGGTTAGTTAATTCTTGCCCAATGTGCCCCTTATGTTTTATATAAGATTTAGTGGATGTGGATAATGTGGGAGCTAAACTAAGCTCTCTCACTTCTCTCCTAAGGAGCAATTGTGTGTTCTTATTTAAAGCAATGTGGTTTTATTTTAGATTTTTCTGCATGAAAAATTAAAAGAACTGCAGCACTGTGAAACTTGTCATATTCTTGAAACATTATTGGATCGCAAGTTGGGCCTCATAAAAGGGAGAGGGATTTTTGATGTTTAATTTGTGATTTACCTTCAACTTCCTCCATGTTTGAAGGCAGAGGGCAGCTGTACCATACAAAAAGGAAGCAGCAGGTGGTACCTTCTAGCCTAGCGTACCTCAAGCGGGCCTAGGGTATTGGGAGCCTTAACTCTAAGACTCTTATGTGGACTTAAGAAGTCAGAATTCCTAAGATGCTGCAGAAGCTTGTGTCAGAGCTTCCATGTGGGTCTAGATATTAGGGTCCTCAGTACTTGACTGTGGCCATTGTATAAATTCCTAGGGCTGCAGTTTTTGAGACCATTGTTCCTTGCAGCCTGGCAAACAGCTGTAACTCCTCTGGTGATCAGAGCCTGAAGTTTTATGGCTCTTCACAGCCTTGGTTCCATGTTTGTGTCCATTTCTTGATGCCCCTAAGGCCACCAGCAGTGTTACATTAGTAATGACATGTCAAAGGACATACAATGTCGTTTTGAACCAAACTACATAAGCAAGCATAGCTAAGCCCTACACATGTACATATCACACGTGTACACATAGCTGGTTCACACCATGCTGTGAGGAGCTTTTTTTCTGAGTCAGAAATACCTACTCACCCCTCATATTCATCTTGGGGATGAAGACATTGTGTCCTGCCTATGGGTACTAAAGAAAGTCTCAGCCTAGGTGTTTGTTGTTTACTGTAGCAGTAAGTCCTTCATACAATAGTTCCCTCTTTTCTCCATAGGTTTCTTTGAGTAAACTTAAGTTCAAGTACAAAGTAGCCAAACTGCAGACTCCAGCTCAATTAAATTAAATTTAGATTTCATTTTTGACAGAGTAGATTCAGTTGGGAACTATCATGAGGCAAAATCTTGAGCACTTAAAAACAGTGTTTCAGTCTAATTTGGGACTAGGGCTAGGTGAGGCTCAGTATTCTCTGTAGAACAAAAGGTGCTCAAGAGGGAGGCAATACAACAGGGGAGGTCAGACAGAGTGGCATTCCAAGAGTACGTGCAATGCTCAGATTATTAATTACTCTTGGCTGGCGGATGGGAAGAGAGGAAAGAGTGAAAACAAGATCCTGAAAACCTGAAGAACAGAGAGATCCCCATGTACCAAGAAAAGCATTCCATTCTGTGATGGCTAATGTCAACCTAGTCAAACCCAGAATCACCTAGGAAGTGGACCTCTGGTGCCTGAAAGGATCATGTTGATTATGATCACTGAACCCACTCTGAATGGCACCATTCCCCAGGCAGGGGATCTTGGACTGCCTCAGAGTGGAGAAAATGTCCTGAGCATGCCTATGCATGCATTCATCTCTCTCTTCTTTGGACTGACAACTGGTGTAAGGTACCCAGCTGATTCAGGCTCCTGATGTGTTCACTTCCCCACCATGATGGACTATCACCTGAACTTTGAGCTAAAATAACCCCTTTCTCTCCTAAATTGCTTTGGTCAGGGTATTGTATCATAATAAAAGGGAAATAAATTCAGATTCTTTTCATTTTCTACAGATGAAAGAAAAGAGGGATAATCAATCCAACTTATTTCTACAAGTCTTTGGGGGTTTTCCCAAGTGAAACTCCAAGGAAGGAAGCTGTTTCCATCATGGTGAATACACATGAAGTATTCATCAAGGATTTAATAGAATGTGAGTCCATTCCTCACTTCATGCTCTAAAATTGATTTCCTGTGAAGATTTTCCTTTCTTATGTCTGTTTGAACACAATGAATGGATTTCCAGGCAGAGAACTAAAACAACAGAAAGGGAGGAGCTGCTTAGAGGGGGAGATAGAAGACTGATATGGTCCAGGTTCTTGGTGGGAAGCAGAGACTATATTATGATTCTGACAAAAGTCTCGGTAAGCTTATGAGTTATAAGGTATCAAAGTGGAATGACATAGAAAAGCTTTAAATTCAGATCTAGCTATAGGAGAGACTTGTTAATACTATAACCACCAATCTGAGGCTCCAGGAAGATAATATTTTTGGATTAAAGACTATGCTCTATGGTGAAACCAATTCTAGATACACCAGCATAAAGCTGAAAGCCAAGCTTCACTGGTATCCTTAAAAGCACTGGAGTATGGTAATTATGCCATAAGTCAAGGACATGAAGAAAATATTCTTTGCACAGAAATATCCTCACAATGAAACTGAGTTTTTAAAATGTGAAACCCACCAGTCAGTCAGTCATCATGCGACCTAGAAGAAATTTTAAATGTCTGTCATATGAGCATAACAGAATCAGTAATATATGAAACATGACATTCATAAAGTTGAGTATTAGATAAAAATTCACTAGAAGTGTTTTTTCAATACAACCATGGCACATAGTTAAATAAAATCAAATGAACAGAAACCAAGTTCAAGCTGACAAAGATGTTGGATTTAGCATGCCAAGAAAGTGTTATGAATATGATCCTCAATTTGAAGACACATGGTCTTTCAAAAGACATAGGGAATCTTGGTATAGAAATGGAAACTTCAGGGGAAACAAATCAGCATCACATGGAAAATATTGAACTATAATGCATAGTTTCTAAAAGAAATATATATGTATATATTATTTGTGTAAATACATGCATATGCCTTAAATGCACAGTGTGACAGAAAAAAATAGAGTATTCACAAACTTTAGTATAAATAGAAATTATTCAGAATAAAGACATGAGAGAAAATATCAAGGACTATTATCAGGACCACAGAGAACTGAGGGTAAATGTAAAGCAATCCTCCACATGTGATTAGAGTCCCACAAGAAATAATGAGATATAGATGGTGGAGAAACATATGAAGATGCAGTGACCATATACTAGCCCCAAGATAATAATGACTACTTTCTACTGACAGATTCCAGGAAACTCATATCTACCCTGAAAACCAAAGGTAAAACAATTAATTTAGTTTAAAAACAAAGGCACCTCACACACAGGGGGAAGCATGATGCAGATGACAGCTAATTTCTTATCTGAAATCATGGGTGCCCAGAGAAATAGGAGGCTTTCCAGAGCTACAGGAAATCAAGCTACCCACAATTCAGTTCCCAGTATACATATCCTCCAGAGATGATGAAATAAAGGTATTTTTCTGACAGCTTTAAATAATGATAAAATTAATTGCAAGGAGATTGGCCTTACTATGAATAGCAAGGAATGATCTTTGGGCTAATGAGAACCAGAACAGTCTTGGTTGGAAACTTTATTTTGTGTTTACAAATGAAGATAGTGAAATAGCAAAAATATTAGAGGATGAGGAGAGTGCATGTGGAAATCAGTACTAAGACGTGTTTGTGTATTAATTTTTATTAAAATAGACTCAGTGCTTAAAACAAGAAAATATTGCCAGGCATGGTGGCACATACCTTTTATCCCAGCATTCTAGAGACAGATGCAGGTGGATGTCTCTGAGTTCCAGGCCAGCCTACGGCACATAGGAAGTTTCAGGACATTCAGGGCTCCATAGTGAATCCTTGTCTCAAAACTAAAACAAAAACAAAAGCAAGAAACTATTGTAAGATGTCATTGTGTTAAAAATTGAATGATAGCCCAAAGATAGAAAGATGGTGTCATATGTTCAGATTGGGTGACCATAATAAAAAATAGACTAGGTAGCTTTAGCAAAAGAAATCCATTTCTTACAGTTCAAGAGTCTGGGAGTGACAAGTCCAGGTCTAGAAATCAACTCATTTGAGGTCGGATGATGGCTTCCTTCAGTCTTACATAACGCTATCTTACCACTGTGCCCACACCTGGCAGATAGAGAGAGAAGGACAGAGGGTAGAGAGGAGAGTAGATAGGGAGGAGAAGGAGGAAGAAGGGAGGGAAGCCAGGCAATAGGAGAGATGGGGAGAGAGGGAGGAACAGGGAAAAAGAGTGTGTTGCCTCCTTTTCTAAAGTCATTGATCTCCCTGGATCTGGGGGTCTCCCCTCAAGGCCTTAGTTCTCTCCCAATAGGTCCTTTCTCTAGTGACACTGAGGTAGCACTCCAGCACATGAACACTAGAGGGCATGATTCAGTCCACAGAAGGTTTGTGAGGATGTAAATGTGAACAATACTGCAGCAAGGCTGTTATGGTGAAGAACCGCTGCAGTGCCAGATGTGGTTAGTCTGCAGGGGAAGATGGCACAGCACTGACTCTAGTCAAGGGAGGAATTTCTTTGCATTAAATAGATAACCCCAAATATAAGACTTGATCACAATATCGACAACTGTGAAATAGCTTCATTACACAGATATGAAAATATTAATAGTATATCCATATGTGTCAAAGTTTACTTTAACACTCTAAACTTCTTTTTCCAATATTAATCAGTGTGTGATGAAAGCAGATGCTGTTCTCTATGTTCAGCAAGATTACCTTTAAATTCTAGGTGTATACAATGTAAAACTAAAACAGAGTGCTCTTATTTTCAGTTAAAGTCATTATTTGGTGAAACTTGAATTAGAGCAATAATACAATTTAGCAGTGATTCTATCCTGGGTGAGCTCAGAGAGAGCTATTCTATTCTGGGTCAACTCACAGAGAACAATTTCAGTTAACCCTAAGTAATCTTAGTGGTAGACAGAAGAAAGAAAAACTACATGCAGGACAGGATTGTGAATATTTCTATTCAAGAAATGAAATCAAGACTGAACTGCTTTGAGGACTTAGTTAACTTTCAGAGAAGCTCAAAATTTTCAGGCCTGCTTATCACTAGTTTGTTAAAGGATCAGAATACACAGGAGCAGGCTTTCCTGTGGCCTCTCTGATTAAGTCAAGGTCTCTAGTTTGGCAGTATGTCATCTGAAATTTCAAAGTTTAAGCTGAGACTGAAGTTTCTTTTTCTTAAAAAAATCCCTCCTTTTTATACAAAATCTGAGTAGCTGGCATTCAGATATGAAATTGCTGGGCAGAGATCAGGAGCACATAGTCTATGGCAAGCACCAGCAGGGTTACTGCCAGGTCTTTGAACTGCAAAAATAAATAGAGAATAGAAGTGCATTGTATTGGCCCAGCCTGGGGCTGGTCATCTGTCTTGGAGCACGCTCTGGCAAGAGTGTTTAAGTTGGATTTCCTCCATAGCATGTGGTAGCTGCATGAGTGAAAAGTCAGAGGAAAAGAGCTGTGTTAGGCAGTGCGTTTAATAGCACGTTGGTTTAACGGTTCTCAGGAAACTGTTACTTCTGTGTTTCCCTTCTCAGTCAGAGTTTACCTACTTTGTTAAGTTGAGTGAGGGATGTGTGTTTCAAAACTCGGGATTCTTCTCCATGCACTCTTCGCTGTTGTGTGTAAAATTATCTATATAGCAAGCCTGGAAATTCTTGGGATAGTTTCTAATTTAGAAAGTTGGCTATGGCAGCCCAGAGCTCTGATGCTCAGTCTCACCACTGGCCTAGATACCCCTGAACTTAGAACTCCGTTTCACTCTAAGCCCTGAGCTGGATTTTATGGTAAATGCAGTTTTGTTGTTTTTGGCTACATTACTTTCTTGTCTGTCCTTTCAAGGCCAGTATAAGATAAAGTGAAACAGTGTTAGGCCCCTCCACACTTTTAAGTCATCCAAGTTTTCATCAATAAGAAAGGATAGCCCATGCTCACTCATACTGTGCTCTTAATAGAAACTTAATTAAAACAGCATACCTGTGGCTAGGGAAGGAGCTGATTCTCTGCTGAGACAGGGAAGCAGTCAGCTGCTGTGTATTAGGAGAAATTTTGCTTGTTTTCACAGCTGAATTATCTTGCTCTCTGTATGGGGGGGAAAGTATTAGCAAAACCAAATACGAGAGTTTTTAGAGAAAAATTAAAAAAAAATGCCTAGCTTTTCACAATTGAATTCTGAGTTACTGGCACACTGGCCTCCAAGATCATTCAGTACACACTTCACAGCTGCATGAAAGGGCATAAAATAAATACGTCAAGTCTTTCTGTGGAAATACGTCCATATAGCATTGCCAAAAGAAGGGAAGCTGTCAGATTTGCCAAGACAGATGGTAAGATAAATGTGCAAGCAAATTATAGAAAAATCCCCCAATTTAAAGGGCCATGCATCACAGATGATTACATCCAACTCTTCCTCTAGACTTTGCATGTATGCGTGTGTGTATGTGTGTGTGTACTTGTATGTGTGTGCAGGCCAGAGGTCAATCTCAGGTGTCATTGCTCAGAAGGTGGCCACTTATTTTTTGAGACAGAGTTTCTCACTAGGTCCTGGGGCTCACTGATTCAGCTAGGCTGGTTGGTCTGTGAGCTTTACGGAGCTTCCTGTCTTGTCCTCCTCCCCACACTAAGATTACGAGTACACACCACCATATTTGGCTTTTTACGTGGATGCTGGAATCAGAGGCAAGGCTGCCCAATTATGTAACAATTGTTTTACCAATTGATCCATCACCTCAGCCTCAGAAATGCATATTTTTTTATTTATTATTATTTTATGTGTGTGAATGTTATGCCTGCATGTAGGTAAGTGCACCCATGTCGTGCAATGCCCGCAGAGGTCAGAAGAGGCTGTCGGATCCCCTGGAACTGGATTTACGGACGGTTGTTAGCTGCCATGTGGGTGCTGGGATTCGAACCCGGGTCTTCTGCAAGAACAGCCAGTGTTATTAACCACTGAGCGGTCTCTCCAGCCCCAGAAATGCACATTTTAATAGACTGGTTCTTTTTCCTCTCTATTTTTTTTCTATTCCCAACCTCCATCTTGGTCTCTTTTTGTTTATTTGTTTGTGTTATTTTGTTTTCTTGAGGCCGTCTTATGTAACCCAGCCTGACTTGAATGTACTATATAGTTGAGGATAACTTTGAACCTGTAATCAAGCCCTATGCCTCCCTAGCACTGGGGTTAGAGGCTGACACATTTTTCCTTCCTTCCTTCCCTTCCTCTCTTCCTTCCTTCCTTCCTTCCTTCTTTCTCTTACATCTAGACTTAGTACTACATGGAAATTCATGAGATGCACTGGCTATGACAGGCAGTTCCTTGGTGTGAAAGTAGCCCTTATTATATTTGCCACAATTGGTACCTAATGTAAGCTTTCAATCATCATCATATGATATTTTTAAGATACTCCTTGGAAAGCACATACAATTTCAACACTGTGTTGTGCATGTTTTAATATCATGGCCACATGCAGCCAGACTGAATGCCATCCCAATAGGAGTCGTTTAAATTACTTCAATCAATAGAAATCACATGCTATTTCTCTTCCCATGCATAGAAAATGTAATGATAAGCAAAAACACACTAGCACTATTGAGATGATGTGATATTTTAGATGTTGAGTAATCCTGATTATATAATAAGCCACAGGAAATCATGTCATTAATCTATATTACCATTAAGTTTGCCAAATCGATTTATGGTAAAGAAGATAACTTGCTTTCAGTTTTACTACATAATTATATATTGTTTATTGTGGGATAAGGAAAGCTTTCCATAATTAACTCAATATAATAAGTTACTTATGAAAATATGATTAAAGAAAATCATGTCACAAATTATTTTAAATCACTTGAGTATATATTTTTATGATTTCTTCAATTACTAAATTCAAAGTTCTATTCAGAATCTCAATATATAAACTTAATATCACTTCAATAATTATAGGCATGCAAACCCAGTAATTATAGCTCTGTTAAAAAACAAATCTATTTTCCAAAGGAACAATATAAAATTATGTTTTAGAAAATCAAAATGGCCTATTGCACAATTAAATAATGAAAAAAAAATTTAATGTAAATAATAGACTCAATGCAAAGGTTGACTCCAGCCTGGTCTACAAAAGAGTTCCAGACCAGTTGAGGTTACAAGGAGAGAGACTCTGTCTCAGAAAACAAAACAGATCTACTCTGCTTAATTAGACCTGGCCCACATTGACCCCAATTGATCCAGCTTAGGCCTACTTCCCTTCCTCCTCCTACAGCAGAAGAACTCCCAACTAGCCTGACAAGTGTACCTCTTACCACACATCAAAGAGGTTTCTTTATGCAACCGATAGAGAGTATTTAGAGTTCCACAACTGGTCAAATACAGAGAGTAAGTCTCTGTGATATGCTCAGCCTGAAGTAATACATCTACAATGCAAGCTCTACACCTATGGCTCTGGGAACATAGTGGAATGGGGGCAGAGAGACCATTAATCCATCTCTTAACTCTCACCAGTGAGCTTCATCATGCAACTGATGGTGATTATCCCAGAAAGCCACAGCTAGCCAAACTGCAGCGAATAAGAGGCTACAGAGCACTTTTCCTTGAATGGGACACCTATATGAAACCTCCCACACCTCAGGGACCATTGCAGAAGAGGGGGCAGAAAGACCATAAGAGCCAGAGGTGGTTGATGGCCATAAGGACACAGAGTTTTCCAGACAGCTGAGAAGTTACTTATGTAAACTTAGAGCAATGGTGGCAGCATACACAAGAACCATGCAGGCTCAAACCAGACAAAACCTAGCACAGAATGGAGAAATGGGCAAGAATCCCCAGCCTTAGATGAGGAATTGTTGGCAACTGATATATA
>NW_008335583.1:1335973-1348435 GCF_000622305.1 Nannospalax galili | reverse complement strand
AGAGAGTTGGTTTTCCTTCAGGGAGCGATACTACATAGCAGGCTCCAGTAGATGGACTCACACACAGGACGTTTGGGGACACAAACTCAATAGGCTATAAGATTATATGAAATCTTGTGGGGAGAGGCTGTCAGATGGGTGCAGATGGGGAAGCGATCTAAATATAATGATAATATCTTGTCTGAAATTCAAAAAAATTCTCTTAAAAATATTTTTTTAAAAAGTAGATTCAGTGCATTATAGTTGATAGATAGACAGATAGATGATAGATGTATATTTATGAATGTGTATATATGTAATAATAATAATCAAATGGAGGACAAGAATTGAGAGGGAGTGGGCAGGCCAGGGAAGTGTTGGAGAGGCCTGGGAAAGGTGGAAATGACGTGACTACAATATTCATGAATGAAATTTTGAAAAAAAAAAATTCAAGCTGGGCACGGTGGCGCACGCGCCATGTGGGAGCACTCGGGAGGCAGAGGCAGGTGGATTTCTGTGAGTTCAAGGCCAGCCTAGTCTACATAGTGAGTTCCAGGATAGCTGGGGCTACATGGAGACCCTGCTTCAAAAAGACAAAAAAAATTCTAAAAATATTAAATAATGTGGGTATAAAGAGGGAAATTGCATCTGAATATGATCAAAATGCATTGTATGAAATTCTTGAAACAATAAAAATATTTTTAAAGACCATAGTCTGAATCCAGAAGAAACACATATTAAATATTCATTAAATTGTAAAGAAATGTACTTATTATGAAATATATTCAATAACTAATTACAGTTGATTTTTTAAAATAATTGTCTCGACACCTGGGGATTTTAGCTCAAGGTCACCCTTAGCATAGCCTCAAGTTTAGTTATGTGTTTAAAATATAATAACTCAAAGAAAGCACAAAAGTGATACTGCAGAACAATTTACCATTCAGACTCCTCTTAGTGTCCGCTGCAGCAGGCAGCCTGAGCTGAGAACCGCACTTTATGAAGGCACTAGGAAGACAGCAGGACAGGAAGACATGCACACTCACAGCTTGTACTGTCTAATTTGGTTTTTCAAAACTCACAGTATTTTGACATTGTATAAAACAAACCACATAGTTTGTTGTCATAAGCCCATATAATTTTGGTAATTTTTAGCTTGGGCTCTTGATTTCTGTTATGGTATATGTGGTTCTATTGGATTATAAACTCAGGACTTCCTTTTCTTGTATACACCCCAGATTGGGGCCTAATTTTTTTTCCATGCCCCAAAATGCTACAGATAGATCTCTTCTCCAATTCTCACTTAGGTGTTAATGGATGAGAGACTGAAAAACTGCATAATCACAGCTGCATGCAAGGCATTTCTGTATCTGCAAAATAAAGATAGGCTTAGCAGATGACCACCAGCAAAGTTCAAAGACAGAAGGCCCCCAGAGTTTTGATTTTCTACCTTTGATGCTGCCATAAGTCCATCACAAACTCAGGCAGGCCTTAAACTTTCTGGATCTCAGTCACTTAAACCAAGATTAACCAGTTCTGTTGCAGACACACAGAGCAGAAGGAATGATATCTAAGCTAATACGGGAAGGAATTCTTCTCAAACCAAAATTCTTTGTAATTTTCCCTGTTATGCAAGTTGGGCAACTAGTTAATGGGCTTACTTTTTAAAATACACATATTTATAAATACATATGTAACAATAGTCAAAGAAGACAACAAGGGAAAGTGACAGTGGCATGAGAGGAGTTGGAGGGGGACTGAGAGGAATGGAAATAATGTGAATACAATACTCATGTATGAAATTCTCAAAAATAAAATAAAATAATATGACAGGATTAATTTTGGCCAAATACATTCTGCAAGGGAATAATTTGGAAAATATAAAGGAGAAATTATTGAAGACACTTGAACAGAAACATGTCTTAGTTCATAAACCAGACTGGTGTATACAAAGATTTCTAAAACTTCAAAATAAGTAAAAGATATTACTGGGTGATTTCTGAGTGCAGATATGGGATTTTTTTCATTGACTTTCTATTGATTAGGCAAGTTCACAACTCTCTATGGTCAGAGATCAACCTGAATATACCTTTTTGATGAATATGAAAACAGTTTCTGTCTTGTGTAAAAGACGACTTCAAAGGTTGTGGTTTATTGCCCTGTCAGACATTGACCTTTATTGCCTCTAACCTATTGCCAGACACTTCCTTTACTTTCTTCCTTTATTTTCTTTCTGAGATTTATGCCTTTATATTTATTTACTTTTGGTGGTGCTGAGATTTAACCAAGAGCCTCATGCATATGCAGCAAACATTCCCTCTTTGAACCAATGTATATATTACAAATATATAGACGTAATAAAAATTCAGTTCCTGCATGTGTTAAGATGTAGCTGAATTTGAGCTATGTCTCTGGCCCATTCTTTTCTCTTTTCTTCATTTTGCATTTATTTTTCAGACAGACACTCACTCTGTAGTCCAGGCTGATCTCAATCTCACCATGTTCTTGCTTCTACTTCCAAAGTTCTGGGAGTATAGGAATATGACACAATACCTGGCTCATTTTTATATTAAATTGTTTATAATGACTTTATTGCTCAGCTGTTCTTGGAATAAGTTTTAATAATGCACTAAATCACCAAGAACACTAATGGGTGAGAGATGCTCACTTTATATTTCCCTGATAATTATTTTCCACTTCTTGGTAAAGTATATTTTCTCATTAGTGAGAGAATATGAAATGATCTGAGTGTGAGAATCATTAAGGGTTCAAGAGAGCAAAAGGAATATTACTAAGGAGCTGACCTGTTCCGTAATTCACAATCATAACAAAAATGGATTTTCTTGTATAAAAATATTCATGGCACTAAATTAGAGACTAATTTTGGCTAGAAAAAAATAAACTGAATCTGAGCATTGTCTCTGCATTGCCTATCATTCTTGGCCATGTGCTTCCTGAAATGACTGAGATCGTGCAGGGATTGAATCTGCCAAAAATCCTTTTCAAGGTTCAGTATATTTAAAACCTTTGATTATTCTAATTGTTTCTTTCGTTTCTAAAATGGACCAGAAGGAACATTAAACTGCATTGGGCTGTATTGGTCAGAGGATCTTTCCCTTCTCTTTGCCTCACTTTCCTGAACCCTGTGAGGTGGCCCAGCAGATGGTTTCCCACAATTTCTTCACAGATTAAGGGTCCATTTTCATGTGCTGATACCCATGGTGGTGATGATTTAATCTTCTCTAGAGATAGTACTGCTGTCAGTGTCAACTTCACAATGCTGATAAAGCTCAGGAAGTGCTCATGCTCAGCACACTGATGGGGGAGGGCTTCCTGTGTGTGACTGAAAGGGATGCCTTCAGTGTTTGGTAGCAACTTTGACAACTGAGCCAACTGGGCAATATGACCTGTTGAGCAGTCTGTTAAGTTGCACAGAGAAATGCAAAAATGCAGCTTTTGTGAGAGGTCACCCATGCTGGGGTGGCCTTCTGGTGACTCGGCTGTCTTTGACTCATTTGAGTCATTTCCTGTAAGGAACCTCCCACCCATACTCCTATTAGTAACTGTAATAAAACTCATTGGTTCACAAAATTAGACTTCAGTGCTATCATTACTTCAGTCTGTCATGGGTTTCCTGTCCAGGGTGGGTAGACCTTTGCTCTCTTTCCCAGAAATAGTGCCCCATAGCACTCAACAATGACCTCTTCTTCAGTGCACATCACAGCAATGGGAAATAAGGGGTTGGAGAGGTGGCTTGGTGGTTAAGAGTACTGGTTGCTCTTGCAGAAGACCTGGGTTCAGTTCCCAG
The DNA here is from genome assembly GCF_000622305.1 of Nannospalax galili. NCBI lineage: Eukaryota > Metazoa > Chordata > Mammalia > Rodentia > Spalacidae > Nannospalax > Nannospalax galili. The sequence goes on along the minus strand of NW_008335583.1, from coordinate 1,344,648 downwards.
CACTCACGTGGTGGCTAACAACCATCCATAACTCTAGTTCCAGGGGATCTGTCACCCTCTTCCGACTTCCACAGGTATGCTCGACATGGGTACACTTACAAACATGCAGGCGATACACTCATACATTTAAAATAATAAAAGGACTATAAGAAACAGTTGTCTAAAGTTTCAAGGTTTGGATTAAGAACCTGAAAACCCATTCAAGCTTGGACTTGACTCATTCATTTATTTCCTAAGTCTTCCCCAATGGAGCTAAAGTTTTTATGAACTTGTTTGACCCAAGTTGAATTATTGGCAAACCAGGATATAGACAGCTGTCTCTGTTTTCTAAACCCAAACCTGTAATCTGATTCCCAGTCATGATTCCTGGAGCAATTATTATCTAAGGAATAACAAAAGATAAGCCTTTATTCAACAGTCCTCCCCTTAAATATTTCCTTTAAATATTCTGACATCTACACACATTTCTCCTGTGTAATGAATTTTAATTGATTTTTAGTCTTAGAATCCATTCATGTTTAACATCTAGAAAACAAAAAAAGATAAATTATTTACAAAACCCAGTCATCCATAAATTATTTTAAAGATGGGACTAGATGTTCTCATTCATGGTTAGTTAGTAAAATTTTATTTCTATCAAGTCAATTTGCTTTTTTTCTATAATAAAATACAACTACATTTTAGTCTAACACATTAAGAAAAAGTAGATAATGAGATTCACTGAATTCCTTATTTATAAATTATTTTGCTTATTCTTTGAAATGAACCTTGATGTGGTATACATTATAATTGAAAAAAATTGTGCATCTATTGATGAAATGAACCACCATCAATTACTTTGCTCTGCTCTGTAAAGACAATGAAAGAATAAGGAAATTTAAATATCTATTGTTACCATGATGTTACCTTTTTGTGACTGATCACATTAAATTTCTGATCATTCTTCCTACATATCTTATAGGATTGTAAAAACAGCCTGTAGAAAAAGGGCACATGTAACGGAGAAATGCCTGGAGGGGTCAAGGAAAGCTTGAGGGATGACTAAGGTGGTCTTCCCTCTTCAGTCCACTTACCAAATTCACACTCCCACAAGATGATTTGCATGGCTACTCATCGCACAGTCATCCAAGGCTGGGCATCGCACATCTCTAGCTCATAGAAGAATGTGTCACTACATGAACCCCAGGGTCTTTCTAGTCTCACTAGCCAGCCCTCCTCAGCCTGCTTGTCGGGGGGGGGGGGGAGGAATCCTCCTCCCCACCACAAAATCATGGTAATAATGCAACTATATTTCTTGCTTTCCCCACAAAAAGTAGTTTGAGATTTGGCTCAGCCGTTCAGGTAGTTAATGTTTATTTCCACACTAAGTTCGAGGTGTGCTCTAAGGGGTGTAATTGCATGGGAGACACTGTAGGAGGGGCCTGTGGGGATCGGCCAGAATACCGGACCTGGAGACTTCTGCTCAGGCATGCCAGTCTAACACGACCTACTTCCTCAAACTGTTAACCTGATATCTGCCGCCCCGGCTAGAGACAGATGACGTGACAGCAACACCAATAGACAATATACAGCTCAACCCTCAAGGCCAATGGGGGAGATTTGGAGGGTATATAGAAAAGCCCTTTGTATGCAATAAACAAGCTTGCTGGCAGCCCGCTACTGAGCAGCATTTCCTGGAGTCTGTGTCAGTGATTCCGTGCCTACTCATCCCCTGCCCCCCAAGACTGGAGTCAGGCCACCATGAAACACAGCAACATCTGGCACCCAACGTGGATTCCGGACCCGCTCGCTTCTCACATTGGCCAAGAGTGACCCCCTTCAGCTATTCCTTCGGTTAGTAGGCTCCTTTGTCTTACATTCCATGGGTGGTAACCCGTGAGACGAGTCTTTTCTTCCCTTTCATTTTCTCCCCTGACCCTACCCCAACATTACCCATTTTCACCCTCCCTCAGGTGCATAACCCATGTACTCAGTTCGCTCGACACCTCCACATAAGGGCTGACCACCCAGGAGACGGAACCAATGAGTATACTCCTGACAGTTACTCGGCAATCTGAGACACCGTGTGGGCATATGGCCGTGGCCTAAAAAACCATGGAAGTTCCCCACTAAGCACAGGACATCTTGGTCCAAAACACTCTATGAGCTCCCGTTTCCAGTCTGAGTGGCTAACTGTCCTAATTTGCTTTCTTCTCACACTCATTGTTGTGCTCCTAGCCTCTTATTTTTGTGGCGAGTTCCCCTTCAACCCCTCCAGATCCAACTCCTCTTCTTCCCCTAGAATGGGTAACTTTCCCTCACACTGTAAGGAACCTCAATTTCAGGCCCTAAAATCATGGTAACCCGTGGCCTCAAGATTAAGCTTAATGATTTAGAAAACTTCTGGGAGGAGGCATCTACTCACCCCCCATGGATCTCCCCTGAAAATGTCTGGGACCCAGATCTCTGGATGTGGGTGCTCTTTCTAGCCCATAAACAGGAAATACAGGAAGGTAGAGCTCCCACTGCCCCTTTTGTTTCAATTTTACTGGGTATCCGCAGTTGTATTAAATCCGGCTCTCCAGAGGATATCCTAAAATACTTCAACTAACATTGCCAGGAACAAAAGATGCCCATGCTTTTGATTTCAACCCCCCAGGCTGTAGTGCCATCCTGCAACCTTGAGACCTCCCTGGACATAACCCCTCCAAAAGAGCCCCCCTGCGGTAGCTCACCCCCTCTGCCTCACACAGAAACACCACCCCCCATTTATCCATGGAACGAAATAACCCTGTCACACCACATGGGCCCCCCTAAGCCTGCCCTTGCCCCTCCACCCCAGCCACAGGTCCTCACAACCTCCAAAACCCCCTACTTTCGCTTTTCCTATAATGTCAGCGCAAATGCCGCACAGCAACCCTGGATACCGACATCCCTGATGGATCTTTCACTTATTTGCAAGGCCGTTAATGAGTCCAGCCCTGACTCCCCGAGTTTTGAACAAGTATTAATACAATGGGCCATGCAGTTGCAAACCCACTATGATTGGTATAATCTCCTCAAAGCAGCCCTCCAACCGCCCATTTTCCTTAATTGGCATTCAGCATATGACGAGGCAGCTTGACTAAACTATCAAACTGGCATTATGGTTACTAACCTACTTAATAGTAGGAGGCAAGATCCTTCTTTTGTTATTTCTCCTCAGGTGCCTACTGTCGCACATACATTGCCAACAGACCATTAACAAAATGACCCTCCAAGTCCTCTTGGCCCTAGACATTCAGGCCAGGGCCCTTCTCAAGAGATCATAGAGACCTGGCTAACTGAGATACAAAAGGTCTCCTCCTAAACTAGCCCTCTACCCTGGCAGATCTCCAGAGATGACACCTCTTTCAGGGCTAATAGTCAGTGACAGGTAAGATTCTTCCAGGATAAGCCAACCTAAGACAGGACAGGCATGAGCTAGATGCATAATCCCATGATGGGTAAGGCTTACACCCAGAGTAAGAACAACCTAAGACAGACACAATCCATAATACTGAGGTCATCTCAAGGCAGACGTAATTGTGTCAGGCAGCACCCTGAGTCCTGCTGGGCTGCCTTTAAAAACAAAAGGGTGGAAATGTAGGAGGTGCCTGTGGGAATCGGCCAGAATACTGGACCTGGAGTCTTCTGCGCAGGCGCACCAGTCTAAAATGACCTACTTCCTCAAACTACTAACCTGATATCTGCCGCCCGTGCTAGAGACAGATGATGTGATGGCCACGCCAATATACAGCTCAACCCTCAGGGCCAATGGGGGAGGTTTGAGGGGTACATAGGAAAGCCTTTTGTACACAATAAACAAGCTTGCTGGCAGCCCACTACTAAGCAGCATCTCCCGGAGTCTGCATCATTGATTTTGCATCTACTCATCCCCTGGCCACTGAGACTGGAGTCAGACCACCATGAAACACAGCAACAGGACACTGCTTCAGGTGCTGATGCCTAGCTTCCAGCAGGGTCTGATGCAGCATCCAGCAGCACTGGCTTTAGCCCAGTTGCCCCCCTCTACCTGTTTCCAGCTTCCTCTGATGCAGCAACTAGGAACACAGCTTTAGCCCATTCTCTGTTGATTCTAAGGCAGAAAGACTGCTGAAGGCCACACTTGACAAAGCTTCCATACATCCCATTTGACAGGTAAGGGAGGGAACTGCAAAGCTAACATTGTATCTAGGCTGTCAAAAACAAATTATCTAGATAAAATTGTGATACTTTTTGAAAATACAGAAAAAGTATAAATCTAAATTTATGTAATTTCCTCCTCATATTTTATTCTTTTCAAAATGTATTTCCAAAAGCATTCCACAGTCTGTTTATTCATAAGTAAATACCTCCATTCATCATATAAACTTGCTTAAGTTTATGACTGAATAAAAAATTTTATTGAACAAAGTAGTCAACTATTGAGTCTAAAGTTTTGCTGAAGTAGCTCTCCACATGACAGCAGAGAAGAGAAGACTGTCTTAAATTGAACTCAGTGTCATCATTGCAATTAATTTGGGTCAAGTAGCATTCACCTGCACTTACTTGTGCTCACATACACTGATGGAATCAAACACAGATTGTCCGCAGATGAAGAACAGACAAAGGACTTGATGCAGTGCATCGAGTGCAGAGCAGTTAACTATCCATGCTTCACAGTGCATATTTTCTGCCACTCCAACACTCTGAATTTCAGGACTTGCTGTCTTCCCTCTTTCAATAAAATTTCAAACAGTTCATATGCCCTCAGATCTGTGAGGGGGTACAATAAAGAGTATTTTATTTTATTATATTTTATTTATTATTTTTATTTTAGGTGCAGACCTGTATTGCCTGCATGCAAGTAAGTGCACTCGTGTTGTGCAATTCCCGTGGAGGTCAGAAAAGGCCATCAGATCCTCTGAGACTGGAGTTTCAGACAGGTGTTAGCTGCCATGTGGGTGCTGGGATTTGAACCCGGGTCTTCTGCAAGAACAACCAGTGTTAACTGCTGAGCCATCCTCCAGCCCCAAGAATATTTTAAACACAAAGCCAAATGAGGAATATTTTTGGTAAATTTGTCTTAAAATATAAAAGCAATCATGACCTTAGAAATGAAACATGTTTTTTTCAGAGACAGGCTTTTTTCTGCTCAAAGACTTCTTGGGTAAGCATGCAAACTTAGTCATTCCTTCAGGCCCAGCCACAGAATAGGGTACTGTGGACTCTTCGAGCTTGTGATACTTGGAACTCTTCTTAACTAAATTCTTTATTTAGTTATAGTAAAAAATATATAACACAGCATTGTGATTTTATTAATCTTTGAATATGAAATGAAGTCTATTTGAATGAGAAAAACTTCTGGAAACATTAAAATCCCTATATCTTAATAATACAGAACTGAGAAATCTAAGTATCAGTTATTCTTACTCAGGAAATAGGTTATTTCCAGTTTGTTTTTAGTGACTATTTTTCCCCTAGAAAAAGACAATATGCAATTTTTTTTTAGGAAAAATTTCTTGCAAGCTCACCTCCCTCTGCTTCCCTGGGCCTGCATGACCCACCAGCTTCTCGGACCTCTCTCCCGGGTAAGTCGATTGCACCCTCCGCACCTTGACTCCCCCAGCCTCATTCACCCGCCCATCTCCCCAGTCTTTCTTTTCTCCTAGCCTGGATCCTGTCGCATTTCTTGTTTGGCACCTGAGGCATGGAGGGGAACCACCACTGCTTCCTGATCCTTTGCATCCAGACCAACCCAGTTCCTTCTCGGGTCCCCAGGAGCCCTCTGGGCCTGGTCCCATCCTCACCTCCCTCTGCTTCCCTGGGCTGCACAACCTGCCAGCCTCCCTCCTGGATGCCTGGGCTGACTTCTCGGACCCAGGCCACCACTGCTCCCTGATCCCTTGCATCCAGAAGGACCCAGTTCCTTCTCAAAGTTACTGGGAGCCCTCTGGGCCTGGTCCCTCCCTCACCTCCCTCAGCTTCCCTAGGCTGTACAAGCCTCCAGGCTCTTTCCTGGACACAGGGCTGATATTTTGGCTTCCTGATCCTTTGCACCCAGACCAACCTAGTTCCTCAGTGCAGTTCCCAGAAGCTCTTGGAGCCTCTTCCTGCCCTCACCTCCCTTTGAATCTCTGGGTGGCATGGACACCAGCTGCCCAAGACCAGCACTTTTCCTGGGCCCTGCTCCCAAGCCAGTCCAACCCCCAAATTCCTGAGGCCAAAATATTTCCAGGAAGGATCAAGACCTTAGGAGAAACTCTGAGAGCATCTGATCCTCATCTGACTTGGGCCTCTTTGGGAACTCCTGAAGACAAAAGTAATCTGGCCACTCCAATATAAAATCAAAAGAGAGAACTGGAAGCTTAGAGTAGCCATCTTTTCATGACCAAAAAGTGAATGACAAAAGCACATAAAGTTTACAAAAAGAAGCAGACCTAAACTTGAAGGCTTAAGTCTCACACAAGAATCAGAAACTACAAAAGAAATTCACATTGTCAAAATCACAGAGAAAAAATAATAACATGAAAAACCAAAATGACATATTCCCCACCAAATACCAATAGTCCTCTAGGGGAGTACAGTGAAAATCACTTAGATATAATGCAGGACTTGGAACTCAAAAGAATAATTATAAACATGATAAAAGAATTCAGTAAATTTAAAGAACACACAAAGAAATCAAAGAACTGAAGGAAGATAGGGATAAACTTCTGAATGAATGCAGAAAAGAGTCAGAAATATTGAAGACTACTCAGGCTGAAAAGAAGAAAGAAATGAAACACTCAGTAAGCCAATTAGAAATATTAGGAGAAAGCCTCACTGATAGGATGAATGAAATGGAAAACAGAATATCAAGACTGGAAGATAAAGTGGATGAACTGGACCACTCAAGCAAAGATTATGAAAAATTTAAGAAATCATAAGAATGGAATATGCAGGAATTGAGAGATACCATAAAAAGACCAAACTCGTGAATCATAGGCATACAGGAAGGAGAAGAATCCCAAGAAAATGGCATGGACCAGATCTTCAAAGAAATTGTAGAAGAAAATTGCCCAAAATTAAAGAAAGACATGCCCATACAAATATAAGCAGCATATAGAACACCAACCAGACAGGACCAGAAAAGAAACTCTCTATGGCACAACATAGTAAAAATACTAAACGTACAAAACAAAGAGACAATACTGAAAGATGCAAAAGAGAAACAACAAGCCACATATGAAGGAAAACCCATTAGGATTACAGCTGACTTTTCAGTGCAAGCTATGAAACCCAGAAGAACCTGGACCAAAATATTCCCAGTTTTAAATGACCACAGATGCCAACCCAGATTATTATACCCAGCCAAATTGTCTATTATAGTCTAAGGGGAAAGAAAAATCTTCCATGACATAAATAGGCAGAAGGAATTCATGTCCACAAAACCAGCTCTTCAGAGAGTTCTGGAAGCGATACAAAGAGCTGAAGAAAGGAACAACTATAACCAAGGAGTTGCAGAAAGAAATTCAGTGAAGGTGTAACTGTGGAAAAGTACAGCATATCAACAATATAAACAGAAATAAAAATGACAGGATTAAATACTCATCTTTCATTAATAACATTAAATATTAATGGACAGAACTCCCTAGCCAAAAGACACAGACTATGTGAATGGATTAAGAAACAAACCCCATCTTTTTGTTGTCTGCAAGAAACTCATCTCACTTTCAAGGACAGGCACTATCTTAAGGTGAAAAGATGAAAAAAAAAATAGACCAAGCAAATGAAAAAAGCAGGCATTGCAATTCTAATATCTGACAAAATACACTTTAAACTAAAACTCATCAGCAGAGATAAAGAGGGCCACATCATTCTGATCTAAGGAACAACAAACAAAGAAGTTATTACAATCATGAACATATATTCACCGAACTCTGGTGCACCCAACTTCATAAAAACAATACTACAGGACTTTAAGACCCATATTAACTACAACTCATTAACAGTAAGGAACTTCAATTCCCCACTGTCTCCGTTAGATAGGCCAACAGGGCAGAAAGTTAACAGAGAGACATCTGAATTAAAAACTACCATATATCAAATGGACTTAATTGTCATCTACCAAGTATTTCACTCAAGCACCAAAGGACATATTTTTGACTCAGCACCCCATGGAACATTCTCCAAAATTGACCATATCCTGGGGCACAAAACAAACCTCAACAAATACAAAAAGATTGAAATAATTCCATGATCCTATCAGATAACATGCAATAAAGCTTACAATCAACACTGGAGGAAGCCCTAGTCACTACATGAACACATGGTGATTAAACAACACAGTCCTGAATGATGAATGGGTCAAAAGAGAAATTAAGAAAGAAATAAAAGTATTCTTGGAACTAAATGAAAAGTACAGTACAACACAACAAAACCTCTGCGACATGTTGAAAGCAGTCCTTAGAGGGAAGTTTATAGCTCTAAGTCCCTACATCAAAAAATCGGAAAGAACACAAATAAATGTCTTAACAGTGCAAGACACTTGAAATGCAACAACAGTTGAAACCCAAACCCAGCAGACAAGAAGAAATAACAAAAATCAGGGTAGAAATTAATGAAATTGAAACAAAGAAAATACAAAGAATCAACGAATCCAATAGCTGGTTCTTTGAAATGATCGACAAGATTGATAAACTGCTAGACCAATT
>NW_008335583.1:1331424-1335880 GCF_000622305.1 Nannospalax galili | reverse complement strand
ATTAAATTTGAATATCTAAAAAAATGGAAGATTATCTAAATTCATGGGAACCACCAAAAATAAACCAAGAAGAGATTAACAGCTTAAACAAACTCAACACAAAAAGAAATTGAAACAGTAATACAAAATCTCCTGGCTAAAAGAAGGCCAGGACCAGATGGATTCTAAGAGACATTTAAAGAAGATCTACATCCAATACTACTTAATTCATTAAAAAAGATAAAAATGCCAGGAGAACTTCCAACTTCCTTCTATGAAGCCAGCATCAGCCTAACAACAAATCCAGGTACAGATACAACCAAAAAAGAAAACTATAGACCCATATACTTAATGAACATGGATGCAAAAATTCTCAACAAGATACTTGCAAAACACATACAGATACACATCAAAAGGATTATCCACCATGATGAAGTCAGCTTTATCCCAGAGATTCAGGATGGTGTATTAGTCATGGTTCTCTAAAGAAACAGACCAGTAGAATGAATATATATGTATAGAGATTTATCAGCTTAGCTCACAAGATAGAGTCTGAGTAGCCCAATAATGGCTGCACCATACTGGAGAGGCTGAGAATCGGTAGTCGCTCAGTCCACAAGGCTGGATCTCTCAGAAGTCCCAATCTGGCACTGAAGGTCTGACAAATTCCTAAAGATCAGCTAGTCTTCAGTCTATATCAGCAAGACGAACTCACCAGTGAGAGAGAAGGCAAGCAGCAAGAAGCCTGGTGTTCTCCTCTGCCTTGGCCTTTTATATGGGCTGCCATGAGAAGGTAACACCCACATTTAGGGTGTGTCTTCTGGCTTTAGATGAACCAATCAAGAAGATCTCTTATAGTTCAGTTAATCCAAGATCCAATCAAGTTGACAGCCAGGATTAGCCATCACAAGTCCACCCCTTGTCAACTTGACACACAATAGCATCTCTCTATGTCATGCTTAATTTTAAAATGAAAAAAATGTTAAGGTCATAATTTCACCTAACATGATATAACTATCCCATAATACAATGACCAATGCATTATATATCTTAGAGTAGGTGATAAGGTCTTTGAGGAATGCTTAGTCCTTTAGTGTCTCATAACCCAATGTAATCATATAGGTTCACAATACTTAACCACTTAACACTTATCTCAATCACACATTCAAAAAAAGAATAACTCAAGTATCTGCTTAACATGTGTATATACATGCACAAGTCTATTTTTAACCAAATAGGACAAGAATACTCATGTCAGTTACAATCCATGGTTCTGCAACTGGTCATGTGGCCTAAGTTGGTATTTGTAACTACCTTCCTCTACGTTCTGTATTTCCTCCACCATCAGCAAGCACCTCTGCATGTCTTGGCTCTTTTCCTGGAGGAGTGACCCATACTTTCATCCCTGAAGGGTCTGGGCCATTTGTTTTCTTGTCTGGATTGGGTTGTTGTAGTTTCCCATTGACCTTAATCACAGGACATGGTAACACCAAAAGTGGCCCTAAGGAATCTCCTGCCTTCCAGATATAATCTTCATTACCTACATTGTGGAGAACAAGTCCAATTTTGTCCTGTCTGGATTGGGTTGTTGCAGTTTCCCATTGACCTTAATCAGAGGACATGGTAACACCAAAAGTCACCCTAAGTAATCTCCTGCATTCCAGATATAATCTTCATTACCTCCATTGTGGAGAACTAGTCCAATTTCCCCCCTGGTAGTCTGGGTCAATCACCCCTCCTAATACTGTTATTCCTTTCTTAGCCTGCTGACTTAAGGGCATCAGAAGCCCAAAGTGTCCAGGGGAAGTCTTAGCTTCCAGTTCAATGGAATGTTTGTTACCTCTCCTGGCAGAAGAACTCCCTCCTCTGGAACCAAAACAACCAAGCCAGTAGAGTGCAAATTGAGGTTACAGGAAGAAAGAATTTTCACGGAGTGTCACCAGGGATGATAGTGAGTCGAATAATTCCCACTTCCACCCTTGATTCCTGGACCTGTGAATCCTGGCTATAGGAGAAACTGTATCATATATTGGATGCTGATTCAAAGCATACACTGCCTCCTGGAGGACCCTGCCCAGCCCTCCAGGATATTGCCACCTAATTGGCACTATAACTGTGTCTTTAAGAGACCATTCCATTGTTCTATCAAGCCAGCTGCTTCAGGATGGTGGGGAACATGGTAGGACCAGTGTATTCTATGATCATGGGCCCATTGTTGTACTTCTTTGGCTGTGAAGTGAGCTCCCTGGTCAGAAGTGATGCTGTGGGGAATACCATGACGGTGGATAAGGCATTTTGGAAGTCCCTGTGTAGTAGTTTTGGCAGAAGCATTATGTGCAGGAAAGAAAAATCCATAAAGAGAATAAATGTCTGTTCCTGTAAGGACAAAACAGTGTCCCCTCCAAGATGGAAGTGGTCCAATGTAGTCAACCTGCCACCAGGTTGCAGGCTGGTCACCACAGGGAACAGTGCCATATCGAGGACTCAGTGTTGGTCTCTGCTAGTGGCAGGTGTGGCACTCAGCAGCAGCTGTAGCCAGGTCAGCTTTCATGAGTGGGAGTCCAAGCTGTTGAGCCATGCATTACCTCCATCTCTGCCACCATGGCCACTTTGTTCATGGGACCATTGAGCAATGACAGGGATAGCTGAAGAAAGAGGATGACAATCCATAGAGCAGGTTATCCGATCTACATGCTTATTGAAATCATCTTCTGCTGAAGCCACTTTTTGATGAGCATTTACATGAGACACAAGTATGTTCACATCCTTTGCCCATTTGCAGAGATCTATCCACATACTTCTTCCCCACATGCCTATCTCACAATTTTCCAATCATGCTCCTTCCAAGTCCCTGACCATCCAGCCAAACTGTTGGCTACAGCCCAAGAATCAGTATGTAATTGCACTTCTGGCCATTTCTCCTTCCAAGCAAAATGCACGACCATGTGCACCACCCGAAGTTCTACCACTGTGAAGACTCCTTCCCCAGTGTCCTTCAGGGTTGTTCCAGAAATTGGCTGTAATACTACAGCTGTCCACTTCTGAGTAGTGCCTGCATAGTGTGCAGACCATCTGTAAACCAAGCCCTAGTCTTCTCTTCCTCAGTCAACAGATCATAGGGCACACCCCCATGAAGCCATAGGTGCATGCTTGAGAACAGGAGGCATTGTAACAGAAGTAGGAACCATAGGCACTTGGGCAACCTCTTCATGTAACTTGTTTGTGCCCTGTGGGCCTGCTCGAGCCTGATCACATATATACCACTTCCACTTGATAATGGATTTTTGCTGTGCATGGCCTACTTCATGGCTTGGGGGTCAGATAACATCCAGCTCATGATGGGTAGCTCTGGTCACATGGTGACTTGGTGGCCCATTGTTAAATGTTCAGTTTCCACTAAGGCCCAATAGCAGGCTAAGAGCTGTCTTTCAAAGGGACAATATTTTCCGCAGATGAAGGCAAAGTCTTACTTCAAAATCCCAATGGTCTCTGCTGTAATTCCCCTATAGGGCCTGCCAGAGACTCCAAAGAGCATCTTTACCTGCCACTGATACCTCAAACACCATCGGGTCTGCTGGATCATATGGCCCAAGGGGCAGAGCAGCTTGTACAGTAGCCTGGACCCGTAGAAGGGCCCTTTCCTGTTCAAGTGCCCACTCAAATGTAGCTACATTCCAAGTCACTTGATATATGGGTCATAGTAACACACCCAGATGAGGAATGTGCTGCCTCCAGGACCCAAACAGGCCCACCAAGCATTGTGCTTCTTTCTTGGTGGAGGGAGGGGCCAAATGCAGCAACTTATTCTTCACCTTAGAAGGAATGTCTCTGCATGCTCTACACCATTGAACTCGTAGAAATTTCACTGAAGTAGAAGGGCTTTGAATTGTGGTTGGATATATTTCCCATCCTCTCATGCGCATATGCTTAACCAACAATTCCAGACTGTCTGCTACCTCCTGCTCACTGGATCCAATCAGCATAACATCATCAATACAGTGGACCAGTGTGATATTTTGTGGAAGAGTCAGGCTATCAAGATCCCTTCGAACCAAGTTATGGCACAATGTTGGAGAGTTAATATACCCTTGAAGCAGGAAGGTAAAGGTATACTGTTGGCCTTGCCAGCTGAAAGCAAATTGCTCCTGGTGGTCCTTATGAACTGGTATCAAGAAGAAAGCATTTTTCAAATCAATAGTTGCATACCAGGTACCAGGGGAAGTATTAATCTGCTCAAGTAAGGAAATCACACCTGGCACAGGAGCTGCAATTGGAGTCACTAGTTCATTAAGTTTTTGATAGTCAACTGTCATTCTCCATGACCCATCTGTCTTCTGCACAGGCCAAATAGGAGAGTTAAAGGGAGATGTGGTGGGATTCACCACCCCTGCATCTTTCAAATCCTTGATGGTAGCACTAATTTCTGCAATCCCTCCAGGGATGTGATACTGTTTTGGTTCACTATTTTCCCTGGCAG
>NW_008335583.1:1329660-1330862 GCF_000622305.1 Nannospalax galili | reverse complement strand
TGGTTTCCATTTGGCCTTTCCAACCATAATAGCCCTCACTCCACAGGTCAGGGAACCAATGTGGGGAGTCTGCCAATTCCTAAGTATATCTATCCCAATTATACATTCTGGTACTGGGGAAATAACCACAGGATGAGTTTGGGGACCCACTGAACCCACTGTCAGTCGGACTTCAGCCAAAACTCCATTCATCACCTGACCTCCTTAAACCCCTACTTTAACTGGAGGGCCACGATGCTTTTTAGGATCTCCCAGAATCAGTGTCAACTCAGAACCAGTGACCCAATAGGCCATGGAATGTCTGATTATTTCCTTTCCCCCAATGTACAGTTTACTAAAAGGCCGCAGGTCCCTCTGGGGAAGGATGGGTGAGAGGTGAACAGCATAACTCTTTGGTACTGTGACAAATTCCATCTTCAAGGGCACCCGGCCTTCGACTTCATTCAAGGGGTTCTGGGTCTGTAAACTGTCTCAAGTCTGGAAATTGGTTGACTGAGCGAGATTCTCTATTGCTATGATCCAATACTGACTTCCTGTCATTACTCCTGGAGCTTTTCTGCTTATACAGATCAAATAAAAACTTAGTAGGCTTCTTATGTATGTGGTCCCTGGGAACACCATGATTGGTTAGCTAGTACCACAGGTCCATTCAAGTCATGCCATTGTAGGTATTGTTTTGCCTTTGCCACCGATTACGATAAGTACGCTCACCTTGTCTTTCGTAACTCAGTACTGCCACCTGACCCGTATGCTGAGGTCCTGTTACACCTATTATATTTACATTTAATTTATGCAATTGAGCAGCAGCATCTCCAACTGTAAAATTCGGCGTAAGGAAAAGAGCAAAAATAAGCTCTTCAAAAGTTCTGGTGTCTCTCTCAGTACTTTGCATCTTATAAAATCAGTAAAAGGCATATCTTCTGGGCCCTCCCATTGTGGAGGATTTGGTGTTGCACTGTGAATCCAGTTGAGCATACCAGTTTGCCTGGACCTTACAATCCCTTCATCAACACTAACCCAAGGGATATCGGGTATCTCCAGCTCTCTGTCAGTAGGCCATCTTTTGATAAATACCTCAGCCAACCAATCAAATAAACTTTTAACACCCTTTTTAACTGCATGAGCTTCCATATTAAACCTAGAATCTCCAGTCAGGGGGCCCATGTCAATAAACTCAGCCTGATCCAATTTTATGTTCCTTC
>NW_008335583.1:1327672-1329521 GCF_000622305.1 Nannospalax galili | reverse complement strand
TACTTCTGCTTGAAAGAATTAGCAAATTCACTAAATTCTTTAGTGGTGTAGAGCACCTCCTCATGGACCACACTTTCTATCTCTCCTCTAGGGGCCTGCTTAGCTTTGAGTCTGGTTATAGGTCTAGAGGCAACAATAACTGGGCCCTGAGGGACATCAGCTTCATCTTGTTGAATGGGATTAGCTTCCTCAAGGGGATTAATTGCCTCAGGCAAGGGTGGGGAGGGTGTGTCTCCTGAGGGTGGGGAGATTAATTCATCAGGTGAATCAAGTTCCTCAGAGTCTGAGGGTTCTCCCACACATCTCCATCCCACGTGTCAGGATTCCAATCTTTCACTACCAATGCCCTCACCTTTACTGCTGATACCCTCACCAATGCCCTCACCTTTACTGCTGACACCCTTCGAGGCTGGGAATTAAATTTTCCTTGAGGTCAGCCAAATGTATAATAAGGGCTCCAGCTTGATTTTATGCAGCTTTAGCTTTTGGGCTGCTGAAGAGAACATTCTCTTTCAGGACACACTTGGAAACTTTTATACTGTTGATTCGAATCTGGAGCTTGTCAATTTTTTCATTAAGCTCATTGTTTATCTTCATCACTTTATCCAGAGATGCTAGAAGCAACCAGCCAGCATCATTATTTTTCTTATTTTTCCACAAATCGTCAAATGTTTTATGTACAGAGTCACTAAATTTCTTGCTCTTCACAAGAGATGAGTTGGGAGATTCAAGTGGGTCTATCTCCATAATTGTTTCAAATAGTCTACACCATGGATTTTCAGTGCTCTCCATGCTATCTGAAGACCGAGTTGGAGATTCTGCTTCAAATACCAACAAGCCCATCAAAGAAATTCATTCTTTCAATTCTGTTTCCCTAGAACCACTCCCAGGGTTCTCCAAAGAAACAGAACTGGTAGAATGAATATATATGTATAGAGATTTATCAGCTTAGCTCACAGGATAGAGTCCAAGTAGTCCAACAATGGCTGCACCACACTGGAGAGGCTGAGAATCCATAGTCACTCAGTCCACAAGGCTGGATGTCTCAGTAGTCCCAATTTTGCACTGAAGGTCTGACAAACTCCAAAAGGTCAGCTAGTCTTCAGTCTACAGCAGCAAGATGAACTCACCAGTGATAGAGAAGGCAAACAGCAAGAAGCCTGGCGTTCTCCTCTGCCTTGGCCTTTTATACTGTCTGCCATCCAAAGGTAACACCTACATTTAGGGTGTGTCTTCCAGCTTTAGATGATCCAATCAAGAAGGTCTCTTTTATTTCAATTAACCCAGATCCAATCAAGTTGACACCCAGGATTAGCCATTACAGATAGTTCAATATATGTAAGTCAATAAATGTCATAAATCATGTAAATGGGCTCAAACACAAGAACCACATGGTCATCTCAGTAGATGCATAGAAGTACTTTGACAAAATTCAACATGCATTTATGTTCAAAGTCCTAGAGAAAATTGGACTGGAGGGAACATAACTCAACATATTTAGAGGCATAATAACAAACCCACAGCCAACATCATTCTAAATGGAGAACAACTGGAAGCATTCCCATTGAAATCAGGAATCTGACAAGGCTGTCAACTATCTCCATTTCTCTTAGCATAGTGCTTGAAACTCTTGCAAGAGCAATAAGACAAGAGCAGGAAATTAAAGGAGTAATAATTGGAAAAGAAGTGATCTAATTATCCTTTTTTGTAGATGATATGATATTATATCTAAGAGATGCCAAAACCTCCACCAGAGAACTCCTAGAAAATATTAACACATTCAGTAAAGTGGCAGGTTACAAAATTAACCTACAAAAGTCTATAGCCTTTCTATATACCAATGACAAGC